>NC_133573.1:21778793-22079741 GCF_048773025.1 Camelus bactrianus
TGTATATCTTTACCCTTTCACAAGGGATACCAGTTCAACATCCAATTCCTGCTCAGGTTCAGACTCCTAGAGAAGAGTAATTTTTAAGTTAAAATCAATGTGAAATTTCCCTTCCTAAACACTGTAGTCTAACCTTAATGTACTAAAGTATTTTAAAATATATTCATTTTATGTTTAATGCATTTGAGCTTAGTTCTTGTGATGGAATTAATTGATATGTAAAGAAGGATGGGTACTTTATCCTATTCTGTAACACTTAATAAAAGAAATGTAGGCAAACACTTGCTATTTCCAAAACAAAAAAATTCATCGGTTATAATACATTTTTGAAATTCAGAAAAATAGAGAAAATACACTATTTCATAAGTACAGGCCTATATAAATAGTAGCATCTAACACAGAAATTTTATTAAATCTTGACAAAATACAAGTCACATTATATAAAACTGATATTTAACATATTAAATGTTGAATTATGAAAATTTTAAGAATCATAATGAGTGTACAGAGGTCATTCTAATTTTAACCCATGCACTAGATATAGAATTTTTTCTTATGTTATACATCAGCAGTATATTTAATCTATTTCTATATTAAGTGATGAGGAAGAATAACAGACATTATAAAATAGTTCAGATATACAGTTAATTCAGTAAATATTTATTGAACACTTACTGTGATCCAGGGAACACTTACTAGATAACTAGATACAGATAAATATAGCAGTGAGCAAGTTATATTTGTCCTTTGTGGGATATATATGTGTGTACACACATATATATGATGATTGGCTGAATATGCCCAATTCTCATACCTTACAATGGAAAAAACCTATAATTAAATTGCCAGAATTGTTAAAGTTCAAGTAAGTTTTTTAAAAATACATGGTACTGTACCAAAAAAAACCCCATAGGATTTATAGACTAACTTCATAGAAAAGTACACTTTCAATCTTAAAATAATGTGATACTTTAAATCTGATTCTACATCCTCAAAATGTCCTTTGAAAAAGTGTATCCAGTACCTGTTAGAATAAAACAAGAGCCTGTGGTCCCACTATACTTCACAGAACAGCAGCGAACTCAGTCCTGGCTCATCTATTTCTCTGAACTAATCATCTGAGGCAAACCACAAAAAACTCAAGTAAAGTATTTTATGATGTAACCTCTAACCCTACTATAATGGGAAACTATATTTTTTTCCTCTATGGGTAATATATCTTCTCATAATTTTCTTTATTCCTCAACATAGGTGCCAAATTTTTGGATTTGCTTTTCCATAATCACTTACATTAGTAAATACTTATGAATGAAATATTTAGAAACAAATTTGGTTCCTAGGTTAGTATTGCTCATATTTATCTCTTTTTTAAATTTAAATTTTATTTGCCTTCGGTTTGTGCATATTATGTTTACCCTATTATATCCACTGTTAAAGTGTATTTCTATAATGAGGTATAGAAATTGAGTTATATTTCCGTAACTTTAAGGCTAGATGTGCTTTCCTTCACTCAGAGTCTTGATTTCCACAAAGTATTTAAAATTCTGTTTTGGCTCTGATACTAAGGTTTTTAAACAAAAAGCAATTATTAGAACTCATTCGTCTACTAAACCTCATCAGAATCTATAATCTTGTTTCTAAATAAATTAGTTGGAAAAAGCAATAAGGTAGTTTCTTATGATCTGTACAAACTTTAAGATATACTCTCTTTTACATAAAGGAATCTCTGAACAAAATTTTGTTTTGCTCATTTGGTATCCACAGTTTCTTACCTTTTATGTGAAATTTTGTTATGACCTATATATTTTGCTAGTATGCTTAAAATATTGAGATATTTCTGGAACTAGTTTTGTTATTCATCTTACAATAAGTGAGTATTGTGTCTTTATAAGTACAAACCCACACATGGCACCTATATCATGGAATATTATTGGAAATTTCATTAAAAGGTATTCATTTCAATTATGTTTTCAATTGATATTCTGTTAATGGCTTTTGGGAAATTCCATCTAATGAAGCGTATTAATCTTACTAGGTGATTTTTTTTCTCATCATACTACCTAGAAAGTGTCTTCCACCTAGTAGGCCCACAATAAATATTCATTTAATGTACAATATTGCTGTTTAAAAGCCAACTGCAGCCTGAGCTTTATTCTTCACAGTAAAGCAAAGCTTTATTTTTATGTACAACTGAACTAAAACGTCCAAGTAATTATTAAGAAATTTTCAGATAAATTGGTTTCTTTAAAGATTTTCAATAGTTGGAATTAATTAGCTGAAATTAGGTGAAAAGGTTTTATTTACTGGGTAGTTTATTATTGTCTGTATTTAAATAGCTCTCAAATATTAACCACCTTTCCATGTAAAAGTAATCATTTTCTTAGAAAACAGACTTTAACTTAGAATCAACCATAATTAATATTATTCTTAGATACACTTAATTGTTTAAAAAGTTTAGTTAGATAATTCTGGAATTTAAATTATATGTAATCTAAATTTTTTTAATCTTTTTAAAAATCAAGGCCTAATATTTACTTAAAAGGGTTTAGTTTAGTTAATCTTGTATTTGGTTTCAGAGCTTCTCCTTTCGCTATAAAACTGATATATATGGGCTGGATTTACATTTTGGGGGTAAAAAAACTGTAATTACCAGTAGAAAAATATATCTAAAAGATGCCTTTAGATCCTCTGGGCATTACATAAACCTCAAAAACATTTCAGAGTTGGACTATTTTTTTCCATGATAGAACAATACTTAAAGGTGTTACACTTTTGACTTTTCAGAGTATCATCAATATAATGTAAGAGCAGGAGTGTCAGGTCCATGTTCCCATTTTTTTTTTTTACTGACATGGAAGATTTGCATTTCTGTTATAATTAAAGTGTGGTTAAAGTGACATATTTAAGTGTCTGTTTATAGGATACAATAAGGTTATCTGAGTGAAAAGATTCTGGACATGGAAAAGAGGAAAATCAGTTTTTAAAATGGAAGAGAACCTTCCAAGAAATGAATCACATCTTGGACTGAAAAAAAAAAAAGAAGAATCAGAAATTAAACTGAATTGCTAAATACTATTTGGACCAAAGCTCACTTTTTAAGATTTAAATGTTTTCCTCTCTCAAAGGGGCCACTGGTTACCAAATCCAGAAACAAGCCCAAGAATATGTTAATTAACTGCATTGTGTCCCAGAAAGAATGAAGTTGACAAATTCATTTTTTAATTCCTTCAATTAATAAACTGTTTGCCTGGTACATCTTCGATTTTTAAAAATCTATAGTGTATATATTTACCTCTTGAAATTGTACAGTAACAGTGCCAAGGGCCACCATGGCCCCATAGGGTGAATCTTATGAAGCTTAACATTCCTGGCAAATTAAACACACAAACCTCCGATCATTTTTTGTCAGTCTTACTTTACTGTGGCACGTAAGAGCCTGAATGTAGGTAATTTTTATATGGTGGCAATTTACCCCAATTATAAAAGCAATGGTCTTTGGTGCAAGCACAAATGGAAAATATAATGACAGAAAACTAAAGAAAGGTATTACAAAGACTGACCTGGAATGCTGCGTGTCCCCTCTCCATCCCCACCCCCATTCATGCCCTTTTTTCCGACCATTTGTTGTTTTTCTCACAAGTATATCATGACTTGTAAGATTTTTTAATTTAAATGGAACCCCCAAATGCCTGAAACACTTAAAGTTGTAAAAAGATTTACCTTCTACCATCAACTACATGGCAGATAAACTTATAAAGCTATTCTAAATATTCAAAGACATAAATAAAAAATGTAAATTGAATCCAAGTAGCTGGGGAGGGGGACCATGGGAGGATGAGTGTGGGAGGAATGAACAGATTGACAATATCTAATTTTCAACATCAATTATTTTCTCTTCAAACCTTTCCATAGTTACACCTCAAATGATTTCTTTTATAAGAATTTCTCCCTATACTCCAAAATAACTGAATGATTTCCATGAGGAAATGCAAGTTTAGGAAAAAGATCCGCAAAATGAAAGTGTTAAAAATGCAAACCACCTCTATAGCATTTCAAATGCAAAATCACAACCACCACTACCTTTAACTGACTCTTAAGGGTTCTTTTCAAACATATGCTATTTATGAACATCATCTGTTAACTTCTTCCTTGTAATTCAAAACTCTTGTCAAATGATGTTTTCATGATGACGTGTAAATATAATATTCCATTAGAGATCAATTCTAATTGGTTTTTAAAAATCCACCTTGGGAAACACTGCGGTATAATACACAGACTAGTAATGGGTATTTTAGAAGAAATTTCCGCAGTCTATTATAAATCTAGGTCAAAATTACTCTCTTGCCCTACTAAGGCTTGGGCCAAAGGATTGACATTATTTCTTCGTGAGTTTTCACACTCGATGACTTTGGTCTTGTCTTCAAGACTCGCGAGCACTTGTTGGAAATCTTTATTTTTTAAAACTGTGACGTTTGCCAGAAATATTTTTTTCCACATGCCTCACAAAGGAAAACAAGCAGAGTTTCGTAGGTGTCTTACAATGATTTCTTTCCGAAACGTGGTCTAAGAGCAAATGGCACGTTTTTCCCTTTTGAATTTCACTGTTATTCTGAAAATGCATTTCACGTTAAGAAGCCAAGCCCGTTTTTTGTTAGGAGTAGCTCAACCCAGCCTTTTAAAATTAGACTCCTTGTATACAACAAAGAGCTGAATAATAACAAATAGAGACAGCTAGTGTGCTTTTCCGCAATCCTTTGAACCCCGACATTCATTTTCGAATACATACATTTCAAGAGATTTTCAAATAGGATATGATCCGCTCTAACTTTCCAGATGCAGGGGGGAAAAAATGCCCACGTTTGTCTCTACCTAGTTATCACTTTCAAGACACATCTATGCTGCTTTCCCTCCTCTTTTCATGTGCGGGAAGCAAGCTCTCCCAGCTTCCTCCCATTTAGCGGCACGTTGTAAAGCCTCCCTTCCATGTGGTCTGGAGTTGGGAACCCCTCGCTGGCCGGCACTGATCGTAAAACTTGCCGCGCCGACCCGACCGGGCCCAAGCGTCGGAGTTCGGGGAGGCGGGGGTGCGGGCCGAGTCGGGCCGCGGGACCCCTCCCTCGGGAAGGACGCGCCCGGCGAACCGCCGCGCGAGGGCTGAACAATGGGGGCGGCCGGGCGAGCGGGGCCCGGCTCCCGCTTCCTCGGCGGCGCCGGCTGCGCGCCTGGCCCCCGCCCACCGGGCCCTCCCCGCCCGCGGTTTCGCGCTCGCCCAGCCGGCGCAGCCTTCCTCCCGAGCGCCGCGGCCCGCGGCCCGGCCCCGCGCTCGCCCCGCCGCCGCGCGCCTGCTTCCCGTCCCCGGGCTGCACTCCTTCCTGCGACACCGAGGCGCTGCCTTCCGCGACTCCAGCTTTCGCTGCAGCCGCCTTCCCGCTATTTCCTTAATATATTTCCTAAATTTCTCTTTTCTTTTCAGCAGTGGATGAGATGTCTGACTTCCACCTTAATTTTAATTTGCTATTTCCCTCTGGAAAAGATTCCCCCAGAAAATTCAAAATCTAGAAGGAAATACAGAAAATCCAGTAAAACCTTTAAATACATCGGGGGTTTTTCCTTCTAATTTTAACGCATTTATGTCGTCTAAACTAGCAAAAGAACTCTCCCCTCAGTTTTTATTTCCTCCTTTAAATACTGTTATTTCAAACTCTCCATCAAATGCATTTTGACGAGAAGGTTGAGAATGAGTCCGGCAGCACGCAGCAAATCAGAGGTTTTATCTTACGCCTCCTGGGACGGCAAAAAAGTGGAACGGTGGACGAGGGAGCTTCTAGGGCAGAAAAGCAACACAATTCGCTGGGGACGAAGCCGGGCCGGGCGGGGGGAGGCGCAGCGGGGGCGTCGAGGGCCCTAGAGCTCGGGGCCGGGGCGCTGGTCTGGGGGAGGTTTTAAATAGCGGGGCCAGGGAGGGCGGCGGACCCGCGCATGACGGTAGTTTTATGAGAAAGGATGGCGCAGCGGATGAGATTACTTTGCTTTCTCATCCCTCAAGAAAAAACTAAAGTTGGAGGGAGGCGGAGAGAACAGCCATCCTCATTTCCTCCCCACGTTTCCGCGGAAGGGCCGGGGCTGCGGCGGGCAGGGAGAGGGCGCAGGACGAGGCGGGCCAATAGCAGTCAACAGGTCCAGGCCGCGGCGGGGCAGCCGGGCCGGGCCGCTAGGCCCCCTCCCCTTGGGCCCCCTTCCCCTTTTCTCCCCTCCCCTCCCCCGCAGGCCCGACCCGGCAGGGGAGGCCGGCTCTGCACACCCCGCCCCACCCGGCCCGGCTGCGGCCGCCTCGGTCGGGGCTCTCGGGGTGGGGGTGGGGCGGGGGTTCCCTGCCGGAGAATCCTCCCCCGGGGCTGGCGGCGGGGGGGGAGGGGATGGAAATCGGGGAATGGAGGATTAAGGAGGACTCGAGCTCGGCACGAGCGCGGCCCGCGCGAGGGATCCTGGGTAAAAAGTGGCCGCGCGGCACCGGGAGAGCGCGGAGAGGAGCCGGGGTCAGAGGTCAGGGCCTTGGAGCCCCGCGTGCGGAACCCCCACGTGAACGCAGCGAGCAGGAGGAACCTTTTTGTTTTCGACCGCGCCAGCATGCTCCCCTATTGACTGAGCTGCTTTTCCCGGGCCGCTGCGGAGAGGAGCTCCATCCCGGATCTCCTAACCCCACCCCCACTTCCTCCACCAACACAGAACCCAACTCTAACCCTTCCTCTCCACTCACTTCCCAGCCCCCCGTACCGGCCCTACAATAACGCAGTAAATTTGCTTTAACAACAAGTGGGGGTGGTTGCATTTACTCCTCCCTCTTCTCTCTCCTCCCCCTCCTCTTGCTGCGGCTCTTGACACTACTACAAACCAGGACTATAAACATAAACATGTGTCACTGTAACTGGGCAGGTAATATACGGATTTGGGGGTGGGGTGGAGGGGGGCTTGGTCGCCGCTTGGGGGGCAGTAAAAAATGTGTGTTTCACGTGCTCGACGGCTTTGGGGGCTCCCCACACACACCGATCCATTTATATAATGCAGACGGCACTCGGTCACTCACTCATTCAAGGCAGACTTGCCGGTAATCACCGTACCTAAAACCAAATACATTTAAATACGACCCTTTCTCCTTTCCCAGCCACCGCTGCCATTTCTTCTATCAACAAACAGTAGCGTTAATACTTGAATCCCCGTTCCTTTAAAAAAAATTCTTTTCCATAGAGCAATAGAGAACATTTTTCGACCTAAACAGTACGCCGCTCTCTTCCGATAGACGGAAACCTACACATTTTTTGCTCAGAAATCCTTTAAAAAAGCAAGCAAGGCTATGTAAATGACTGAGTTCGAAATCTGGAATGTAAAGGCTCATTTCTTGGGATCTCCCGTCCTGCATTTAGCAACTTCTGCTGTAAGTTGCTGCGGCTGGGGCTGTGGAGATTCGCCACAACACGACTTTATTATTATTATTATTTAGTCTGTATTTACACTACCGCTCAACTTTTTTCTCTTTCTTAGTTCAATAAGCCTAGCAACAACTGCTTACGGTAGAGTAAAGTGAATCCCCTCGCAGGCTTTTTGACTTGAAACGGAGGGAGATTCAGAAAATGTTCAGATGGAGAAGTGGTTTCCTTTGTTCTTTCATTGTTTCCCTACGAACTGGTGGACAGAAGGACAAACACTTACCTTCTCTTCTTTTTGCTCCCCAAACCAGACGTTCCCATCAGCCTTAAAATACACAATCCACCTTGAAAGTAACTACGAATGTCGGGAGAGTTTGTATTCCATTCTTTTTCGCTCTCTGCCCTCTTTTAGCGTAGGATTAAGTTGCCGAGCACGTTGCTGCAAGCTGTAGCCCCCCGCCTTAGTGAATCGGTCACGTTTAGGACCCTCTAAGTCCATCCTAATTCTGCCAGTAGAATTGAGGGTATCGGAGCTCTAAACTTTCAAAAGGAAAGGGGCCTGCAACTATCCAGAAAGCTTATGTATACCCTGAAATTTTTTCCCACTATATTTTTCTACCACATCACCAAGTAGAATCTGCCAAGAAATATTAGATATTTATTCGAGGGAAGTTTTTTTTTTTTAAGTTTCTACTTAGCAATGCGCTGCTTAGACAGATGGGAGTAGAAAGCCAGGTTTGTATGGACTTTTAACGGAATGAGTGGGTTTTCCATAATGTTTGTTATGCCATGTGTTTTTTTCAAAACACAAACAAAACACTAGAACTGAGAAAGGAAGGACAGAGAAATTTGAATTAAAATGTTGCAGAATGATTTAAAGAGAGGTGCTCACTTCAAAAGTATTAGTGTTAAAAATTGGCCTTAAAAGCAAAAAGTGAGCTTTTCAAAGTTGAAAGGCATTTTCACTCTATGATTCCAAATTGAAAAAGCGACTTTTCTGGTTAGTGTGTGATACATGTGTGTTTAGTGCCCAGCCTGGTGGGCATTCCTGCCCAAACCTTCTTTAAATCTGATTATGATGTGATTTGTTGAAGTCATGAATATGAAGTGATCCTTGTGTATCCATAAATGTGAACTTGAGTTTTTTTGATCTCCCGCTTTTTTGTGTGCGCCCAGTAGCTGCAGCAGGGGAAGACCGTGATTGGCTCCAGTGCTCCTAGAAGGATTTGGGCTGAAGCCAGGGGAACAGAACCAGAGGATTCCCTTTCTAGAGACCATCAGGCCCCACATGTCCTATCTTTCCCTTCTCCCCTCGTGGGTGCTCAAAATTTCAGTGTGGCTTCAGCAGCCCATGGGTAGGCCGCAACCCCTAGTATCATCACTTCAGTTTCTACACATTTGGCCCTGGTGGAAAATAAACAAAAATTGGGATAACCCAAATAAATTGTGGGTCTTGAGATTTGTATATTATTTCATACATCAATGTTGAACTCTGCTTTCTCAGATTTTTTTTTTCCTACATTCAGGATCAATTGTGAGAGGCCCTGGTGTCTTATAGGAGAATACTGCAACAAAACAAGATAATTGGGGGAAAGGCAGTTGCAGTAGGAAAAGTGGCTTTTCTTTGATAGCGTTTAATTGGAATTAAAAGATTCTTGAGCTGTAAACATTCTTTATTTATTCAGCACACATAAGCAGGCATTGTTTTATCACCATCATAATTATGGTGTCCTTTAAACTGGCTGATAGCAGGAAAGATAAGGGAATGTGCCTGTAGATTCAGAGCAGGTCTTGCTCCTTTCTTTCCTTTCCTCCCCCCTCCCTCCCCTCTCTCTTTACTACCCACCCCCCCTCCATTCCTTCCTTGGTCACTAGGGTCCCCCACAGCCCTTGAGATGAGGAGAGCAGGAAGATTGTGGCCTAACTATTTCTTACATCATGAAAGTGATTTGTACCACACTCTAATTTGATGCAATCTATAACCTTCTTGTCTCTCATGTTTATAACTGCTTTTTGGCTTGCAATGTGTGTTATCTGAAGAGTTGTCTATTGCTCACCTGTATAAAATCTTGTCCACTAGGGTTTGTTGCTTTACCTTTGTCTAATTTAGAAAGCACACTCTTAGGGTTTTTTTCAGAACAAAGCCTCACAAAAACCGCTTTACCTCCAAGGATTTGCAAATTTATAAAGGCTGCATTGAATTCAAGATGGGTCAGGGGGCAAAAAAAGGGTAGAAGGTCACTGCATTTTGACTATGGGTCAGTAGACAACATGGCATATACTCTGTGTCCCAAACTTCTGTTAAAAACAGGATTTTTAAGTGCCTATGAACAGAAGGTTGGACCCTTTTGGAGACGTGCCCTGATTTGTTTGGATGAAACAAAAAAGAAAAAATTAAGGAAAATGTACTAAGTTATAATTTAAGTTGTTCCTGAATTTAGCCATTTCCTCCTCCTCCATTCTCATTTTCCCCTCCCAAAAAAACAGAGGACATGTGATATTATATAAATTATATATATAAGGAACTGTTGACTCTCACACAAGATTTTATTGTCCTACAGCCTCAATTAATTCAGCCATGTGAGACTTTAAATTATTATTATTTTAGACTTTGTTATGTTGTAAGTATTATAGTTACTTTTGGCTAACAGTACAAGGGGCTTCTTTTATTCTTCTAACCAATATACTTACATTGTTGAGGCCTTTGTGATGCTCCTTAGTCTTTTCTGTCTGAATTCACTTTGAACAAAATGTGCCAGCAATCACTAAAACAAATGTATATGGCGAAGAGTTAGGTGATGGCGGTGGAGTTGGGGGGGGGCGCGGGGTGATTCTTATTTAAATTATGTATGTATGGGTGCAGGCTGGGAAGGAAAAGGATTATTTTAATGCTCTTCAATACTTTAATTATATGACAGTTGTAGTGTAGAAATGCAAAAGTACTCTTAGGTTTTCCTTCAGGTTTTCAAAAGAACTTTCCCCATTAGTAAACTACTTCTGCAAATTGCTATTGCATTTCCCAGCTAACCATTTAAAAGACTGTAAATGCCGTGTGCATTACTTCGCTCCAGAGGAAAGAGGTCAGACTGAATGGCAATGGTATTTAAACATAAAATACAGTGAAAATAAATCAAAATAGAAGATTTGAAGATAAATTTAGCACATTCATAAGGATAAGTAAAGACAAATATGTTCATATCTTCATAGCCCATCACTTTGAAAACTGAAAGTGCTGATTTTTTACAATAAATGCAGAAGTAAGTGGACATTAAGAATATATTTCTATCTGTATTTGCCACAGAGGATTTTCCTTTAGCAAGCAGCTTTGTTTTTGAAGCTAAAATGCTTTTTATGATAGTGTGTAGATTGTGTATTCCTCATTGAGTAACTAGTCACATTTAATTAACAAATAATGCATATCATATATATGCCTAAATTTTCAGTAAGTAATTCCCTGGACCCTCAGAGATAGATATATACATAAATGTTAATTCAGACCTATCCACACACACACACATATATACACATATATAGATACTCCCATAAATTGTGTATATAGATCCAGTTCCGAATGCATATATATATATATGCATTTGAGAAACATAGAAGTTGATATTTTTTTTTTCTTAAAAAAGAATTTGAATACAGTCCATCATCTGAACTGGGTTCATCTTTGATTGTAAAGGCGGCTGACATGGTCAACATATTTATCAAAGAAACCCCCTGGCTTTTGAAGAATAGTACTTTATACATCTGGATCTGCACATCCAGGCAAAGTAAGTAAATTATTGCATAACTTTAAGCATAATTGATAACAGACACCTTTAATTTTTCATCCCCATTCTTTTGGCCAGCTTTCACATTAATAATCTAAGCCATAAATGTTGGTAGCTATTGATCGAAATCCCCTGTGTGCATGCAAATCCATCTTAAAGTCCCCAGCCTTTCATGTGTGAGCGCTCAGGGGCCTCTGCTAGATCTTTTTATCGGGATCGACCCCCAATGTGCCTGGAGAAGACCCTGGATATGCAACGTGTGCTTATGGCCACAAGAAAGCTCTCTGTCACATTCTGTGTGTGTGTGTGTGTGTGTGTGTGTGTGTGTGTGCGCGCGCTTGTGTGTGCACGCACGGGAGAATGTGCGCGCTCACGCCTTAACACACACACACACACACACACACATGCACACATGGATGGGGAAGTTAAAGGAACAAAAGAATGTATTAGACAAGAAGAAAGATGTATAATAGGAGTATTAAAAATGTATAAGTGTGAAGGTATCTATCTGAGTGCACAGAGATACTCCCATAAATTGTGTATATAGATCCAGTTCCGAAATCCCTTGGCCTTTATTTTTCTCCATTTGACCCAACAGATTGTAACTTTAGCTTAAAAAGAATGTTTAATAGTCTACTAGTTTTTAAAACCACCTATATTGCCAGTATTTTAGAGATGGAAAGAGAGGAGGGAGAGGAAAAGGTGATTTTGAAATGGTTACTAAATCGCATTGCCTCGTGTAGGAGGAATAGGAGTGTAAGTTTGTGTGTGTGTGTGTGTGACTGTAAATCTAAACAGAAATCAAGAACAACCAGGACTACCTGCCCCCACCCCACCCCAAAAAAAGGATGCTCTAGCCAACCTTTTGTAATGTCTTCTCAAAGGCTTTTCCTGAGTTTACTATTTCTTGGCTGTTTGACTCTTTGGTGGAAATCTTAAAGCTGGGGGAGGGGAATTGTACGGGGGTAGGGTGGGAGGAAGAGGGCTGGCAGTATATAAGTGCATCAGAAGGAATTTTAAAACGACATTATTGTCGCTGGCAATAGAAAGACTCTGGTCATTCTACTTTAAAAAACAAACACCAGCATCTGCTTTTCCTGGAAACTTTGCTTTCTGCTTAAACCTTTTGCATTTTGCCTCCAGTGAAAGTGAAAGAGAAAAACGCGGTGTGATAGATCCAGATGCAAAAGAAAGCCAACTCGGTGGATGGTATTAGCTGTGACGAGGCATTGTTCATTGCTGCCTCTCGGTTACGTTTAAAGCCTGAAATATCACGAGATCCATTCAATGATCCTTCTCTCATTCAAGGGACAAAAATGTAATTTGCTGTAGCTCTGATTTCTTGGATGGAAATGCTAGCCTTAGATTTCAAAGGCAAGAACTAGACATCGCGGTTTGTACACACATTGATTAAGTTGAAGAGCTGCGATTACATCTGTGCTGAGTGCAACAGTAGTCCAGGGCTGACTTTTCAAATCCCAACCTCTGAGTTACAGACTCTCTTAAATAGACTTCCTTAATTTCCGGATGCACTTCTTGAAATTCCCAATTCTCTTAAAAATTCCTGGGAAATTACAAGGAAGATGAGGGTGGGGGTGGGGAACTATGGCCGAGATTTCATGCAAACAACCTTTTTGTATGTCTGATTCTTCTGTTTTAATCTCTCTCTCTCTCTTTCTTTGAGTCATACCTGCTTGTACTAACCAGACCAGAGCAGGGGAAGCTGGAACTTTTGAATGTGAAGGAAGAAATTATTGTACATTTTTTTTCTTGCAGGCTCAGAAATATCCGTTTATTCTTTTAACCACACGGATGTATCTATTTTTGGAGGAACAAGGAAACATATAAATGCCTGGGTTGCATTTATGCTGTAGTTGCAAACACCGAACAGTTAAGAAGATTTTGCCGAATTTTGCAAAGCAGCCAACAAACCGCCTTGGGATCTTGGTAATGCGACTGGGAAGACCTTTGCTCTCATTTGGCAATATTTTGGATATCCTTGAAAATGACACCAAAATATGCCTTAATTTGACTAAGAAGAGGTTAAACAATATTGATATTCATCCAAAGTGATTTAAAAAAAAAACAGATTCTTGGCTTTCATGGAAAAAATGGGAGTTGTGGAAGATTCATTTAAACTACCAACCAAAAACATCATAGACCACTGAAATAGTCTGCATCGTACATCAGCACTCTCTTTTCATCGTTATTACGTAAAACCTCTGGAAGCACCTTGGGCGTTTCACATTTTCTTTTCTTTGCTACAGAAGCAATCTGCTCCATGGAATTCTGACCTGTCGTGAACAGGACCCTGGCAAAGGCTGTCCTGGGGACTCTAGGACGATCCTGCCTCCAATCCAGCCTGGTTAATTGTGAAAAGTGTACACATTTCTGGCTTATCTATGCTTTGTTATGGGTCTGACGTGAGACTACCTCCTCCCCACCCCACCCCCCAGCAGAGAACCAAAATCCAGTTGAATTGTTACAGTGTTTAGGGAGCTGGAGCCTTGAACTGCTTCGTTGGTCAAATAACTTTATTTCTGGTTGTAAAAAGGCATTTCAGGGGGGGAAAAAAAAGGAAAATCGAGAGAAATTCAAAACGTAAGTCTTTACCGGGGTTGTTCACCGCGCGGATTTAACTTTGGAGCTCCCAGCCAGGCTCCTTCCCCACTTCCACAAGGGAAATACCAGGCTATTCTGCACGTTTTCGCTTAAGCTTAATTTTCCAAAGGAAAAGGGGGGTGGGGTATATCTACTTAGGCTTGATAATGTTTTCAAAATGCTCTTCTTTGAAATGATTATAGCTGTAGCGGTAAAATGCAAATAAAGCAAAAATAGGCAATATTCCTTTAAAGGCGAATATACACGGTTTTTTTTTTAAGCGTACACACACTGCTTCTGATGAAGTCTGTGAGTCAGGCTGTTTCTGAGCTCCGATAGTTTAATGGAAAGATTTATATACCGACTGTATTATTTACTTTGGGAGGGGAGGTGGCAGTATAAGGGTATGCTAATTAGTGGGAGATTTTGGGGGGAAGGGGTGGAATATCAATTTTTATTGCATCACCTGTCAGGAGTGTCCAATCAGCGCTGGCTTTAGGGGAATTAATTGATGAAGGTGTCTCCGGACGAGCTCACTTCACTCTGTCATTTTATTTGTAGCTAAAGCAGCGGCGGGAATAGCAGCTGCATTTCTTTTCTCTTTCTTCCTTCACATTCCATTATCATAGTGCTCCAATGGAGAAGGAAGGAATAGAGGGGCCCAGGTACTGATCTGCATTGGGGACTTAGACCAACACACTGGCAGATCAGAAACCGGATGGTTTTTTCCCTCTTTTTTAAAAAAACGAAAACCAAAAAAAAAGCAAGAATCAAGTCAGTGTAATTTCATGTTTTTTTTCCCAATAATTTCGCCTAGAGTTTGGCACTCCCTTCGCCGGGAATAACAGTCTTTGTTATTTTATTAGCAGGATGCCTTGAGACACACGCAGCATCTGGTGGAGGATTAACATACATACATGTGTATGTATGCGTCACGTATATATTTACTGCAAATGGTGGGGATCGTTTAGTGCCCGAGATGGGAGACCTGAAGTCAGGTTTTGAAGAGGTGGATGGCGTGAGGCTCGGCTACCTCATCATTAAAGGAAAGCAAATGTTTGCCCTTTCCCAAGTCTTCACGGATCTGCTGAAAAACATCCCGAGGACGACCGTGCACAAGCGCATGGATCATCTGAAAGTGAAAAAGCACCACTGCGATCTGGAGGAGTTGCGGAAACTCAAGGCAATCAACAGCATCGCCTTCCACGCCGCCAAATGCACGCTCATCTCCCGGGAAGACGTGGAAGCGCTCTACACCTCCTGCAAAACCGAGCGTGTCCTCAAGACCAAGCGCAGGAGAGTCGGCCGGGCCCTGGCCACAAAGGCGCCGCCGCCGGAGCGCGCCGCCGCGGCCACTAGCCCCCGCCCGGGTTTTTGGAAGGACAAGCACCAACTTTGGCGGGGCCTGAGCGGAGCCGCGCGGCCCCTGCCAATCAGCGCGCAGTCCCCGCGCCCCGGCGCCGCCGCCGCGCGCCCCGCCACCCATCTACCTCAGATTTTTAGCAAATACCCGGGCTCTCACTACCCGGAAATCGTGCGCTCGCCTTGCAAACCCCCTCTAAACTATGAAACTGCCCCGCTCCAGGGAAACTACGTTGCTTTCCACTCGGACCCTGCTTACTTTCGGAGCCTGCTGTGCAGCAAGCACCCGGCCGCCGCCGCCGCCGCCGCCGCCGCTGCCGCCGCTGCCGCCGCCGCCGCCGCCGCCGCCGCCTACTACCAGGCGTCCGCGGCCGGGCCGCAGACCAAAGCGGCGGCGGGCGCCGGAGGCCCGGTGAGCCTGACCTACCGGTGCAAGCGCAAGCGCGGGAGCGCCAAGGACTGCCTGCTCGCGCCCCACGCCGGCGCCCGCCGCCTGCTGCTGCTGCCCAGGTCCTACAAAGCCAAGGCGGCGGCCGCGGCGGCGGCGGCGGCGGCGGCGGCGGCGGCGGCCGGGGCCACTTGCCTGGAGAGGTTTCATCTGGTTAACGGCTTCTGCCCGCCTCCCCACCACCACCACCACCACCACCACCATCACCACCATCACCACCACCACCACCGGGCCCAGCAGCCGCAGCAGAATCACCACCCCCCTCATCACCACCGGCCTCAGCCCCATCTGGGCAGCTTTCCCGAGAGTTGCAGCAGCGACTCCGAGTCCAGCTCCTACTCGGACCATGCAGCCAACGACTCAGATTTTGGCTCCAGTTTGTCCAGCTCCAGCAACTCTGTGTCCTCGGAGGAAGAGGAGGAGGAGGGAGAGGAGGAGGAGGAAGAGGAGGAGGAAGAGGAGGAGGGGGGCAGTGGGGCCTCGGATTCCAGTGAAGTCAGCTCGGAGGAGGAGGACTCGTCCACCGAGTCAGACTCCAGCTCCGGCTCCAGCCAAGTGTCAGTGCAGAGCATCCGTTTCAGGCGCACCAGCTTCTGCAAGCCTCCCAGCGTGCAGGCGCAGGCCAACTTCTTGTACCATCTGGCCTCGGCCGCTGCTGCAACCAAACCCGCTGCTTTCGAGGATGCCGGCAGACTTCCCGACCTCAAGAGTAGTGTCAAAGCGGAGTCGCCCGAGGAGTGGAATCTGCAGAGCTGGGCTCCCAAAGCGTCTCCAGTGTACTGCCCGGCCAGCCTGGGGAGTTGTTTCACAGAGATAAGGAACGATAGGGTATCTGAGATTACATTCCCACACTCTGAAATTTCCAGCACTGTAAAGAGAACTGACCTGACAATTAACTGCCTGGCGGAGGGGGCCTCTTCACCTAGCCCAAAGACAAACAATGCATTTCCACAACAAAGAATACTCCGAGAGGCTAGGAAATGCCTACAAGCAACTCCTACTACACACTGTGCAGATAACAATTCAATAGCTGCTAGGTTCTTAAAGAATGATTCTTCAGGAGCAGCAGCAAATTCAGAAAAAGATTCCAAAATCCCTCATTGTACTGAATTTGCTACGGATTTGCCCTCTTCGTCAACCCATCCCGAGGTGAATGCAGCCGCAGCACCAACTAAAGCCGAGAATCCCTGCACTGACACGGGCGACAAGACATTGCCATTTCTGCACAATATTAAAATCAAAGTAGAAGACAGTAGTGCTAATGAAGAATATGAACCTGACCTTATTACAAATAAGCTAAAGTGTGAGTGCAATGATACAAAGGGTGAGTTTTACAGTGTGACTGAAAGTAAAGAGGAGGACGCCTTGTTAACCACAGCCAAGGAAGGTTTTGCATGCCCTGAAAAAGAAACTCCTTCCTTAAATCCACTGGCTCAGAGTCAGGGCCTTTCATGCACTTTAAGTTCTCCAAAACCTGAGGATGGGGAATATAAATTTGGTGCCAGGGTGAGAAAAAATTACCGGACACTAGTACTGGGAAAGCGACCTGTACTTCAGACACCTCCAGTCAAACCAAATCTGAAATCAGCTAGAAGTCCTCGTCCTACAGGTAAAACTGAGACACATGAAGGAACACTGGATGATTTTACAGTTATAAACAGACGCAAAAAGGTAGCCAGCAATGTAGCATCAGCAATGAAAAGGCCATTTAATTTCATGGCAAATTTTCCTTGTCCACCATCACTCATTATTGGGAAGGATGGGGATTTGTGGCCGGCGTATTCCTTAAACACCACTAAGGATTCCCAACCTCCTCACAAGGCCCATCCTATATGGAAATGGCAGCTGGGCGGTTCTGCAATACCTCTTCCACCTAGTCACAAATTCAGGAAATTTAATTCATAAAAGCGTTTTGGAAGATATTTTCTTGAACCATATTACCTTCCTTTTGTTGTAAACTGCACAGGATGGTTTGTACAAGTCCATTAATGTGTTACACCCCTTTTGGAGTCCTGGTTTATCGCATTTTGAAGACAGAAATCGGATTACTTTTTTTTTCCATTGCGGGTTTTTTTTTTTTTTTGGAGTAGGGTGGGGGCGGGGTGGGAGAAGGGTTGGTTTACATTCCACAGACTATACTTCAGGCTAAAGACTCAAGTAAAACTCAGTTATTACGGCAGAGCTGGAACACTTTACTGTTTCAATGCTAATAATGCACCCGGTACCTCAATTCAACTGCTACAAATAAATGTCAAAAGGTTGAATAATAAATATTACAATGAGCCATTAAGTTTATGCACTAGATTTCAGGCCTGAAAGTGTAACTGTTAATTCAGTGAAAGTTTGTTAGGTTACATGGTTACACAGTGAGGTAGCAAGAAGTTTCTGTGAGCCCAAAGTGTTCTTTTCTGGAGCTCTTGTTTGTGGGGTATCTTATGCTTTTTCTCCCCTCATTTCCTCTCCAAGAGTAGTTGCACTTATTTTATTTTTTTGAGTGGAAAGATTGGGGAATTCTGATTGAATGCTGGTAAAAGCTGCCTCATATATACTGAGTTAAATAAATATGGGATTGTCTTTTTTTTTTTTTTTGGTAAAGGGTGTGATTTTACTTTTACAGCCACTCCTTGCGATTGGAAAAGTCCTTTTTGTGTTCTCACCCAAAGGTTTTAAATTAGGTCACTCTTACTATTGTCCTGCTTACCTTGTGGTCTGAACATGACTCCTCAAACTTGCTAAACAATTAAAATATTTCTCTTAATAGCAGGATATTTTATGGTCTGACTCTTCATAGTGACAAAGCAGTAAATACGACCAAGAAAAGTAAAATGGGTCAGAATTGTAAGAATACCCCAAATGAAAAGGAAGTTATTTCAGGGCTTTTTGGTACCAGAACTCAGGCACTTGGATTTTATTACCTTTTACTTTCTCTGCATTTCTCTAAACTTCTGTTTTCAGACCATCCTGTGTATAGAGCAGGAGAGTTTCTACTGCAAGTGACAATCAGAGGTGACTATCTATATTTGCACTTAAAATCAAAGTAGTTCAACATACAAATGGTTAGGGTCTAGCCCTTGGTAAGGGCCATGCTGGTGTACTATGTTGTGATGATGGAAGCAGTAAATCAAAATTATGGAAATTTGCACTGTTGAAAAGCATGCTTTAGCTTTATTTTCAATTAAAAACACTGTTTAAAATTCCTGGTTCCATACATTTCTACTTATTCCAGATTGAAGAACAGTTAACAGGAATGAATGGTTTTGTTGACATTTTCACTTGTAATGTTTTTGCCTGAAAGAAATGCATTTTATTGGGTGTAGTTTTGTTGTAATACCATGTGATGAGGCCAGTCAGGTTCTATGAAAAACACTAGTGGATTTCTTCCTAAATAACAACAATACTTTAGAAGATTGTTACAAATCATGTGCAAAAGGTTTCAGGTTTAAGAAAGTGAAGCAGAGATCAATTGCTATTGTGATGAAAGTTAAATTTAATAATTTGGGGTCCACCTCCCCTAGTCTGACAAGTTATGTATCTCAGATCTTTGCCATCCTAAACCTAAGAAGCTGCTTCTATAGCTCATAAATCACAAAACAAAACAAAACATCAATGAAATATTTACTGTGTGAATTTAAGTCACTATTTTTTATGGAAATTCAGTCCCCCCCCCCCCGCCTTAACATTTTAATTCCTACTTCCTTTGAAATTTTCCTTTTGTCTATAAATGTTTCAGATAGATCTGGATGGTCTCAGCCCTAATTGTTGTATATACTCTGTGGTTTCACTCTTACTGTAAAGGATGGAGGCTGAGAGTACCTGCATCCAAATACATTTGGATGGAGTAAACAGATGCTTTGAACTGTCTCCCTTCCTTTCCTTCTTGAATGTTGCCAGATGTAGGTTCACTGGATCCTTTTTTATTGGGATGATAGATATGGTCAAAGCAAAAATTGGGGGATGTTATTCTTGAATTCATGTTTGAATTCATAATTCCAAAGACCAGGACAAGTTACAGTTACAGCCCCAGAAAGCTGAAAAATTGGCTTTTCAATCAGTTCTTTCCTCTTTGGAAGGCATTACAGGATTTGGGTGCAGTGAGTTGTCCTGCAAAATCAATCTGTAAAAAGTGTGATATACACACACTGGAAGTCTGTAATTTCTACTCTTTAATTACTGCTAAGTCAAGAAAGTTCAAAGTATGATGACTACTATATTTAGACTAGTACTTTTCCTGTTGGCTATGGAATCATTGTGCCTAGATTATAAATTGAGAATATATTTGAAGCCTACAGATCTTGGGTGGGGAACAACTGTGAGATGGAATAAGCACAGTTTAAAACAAATTTACCCTATGGAATTTCTGACATAAAATATTGGCCTCCAGCTTTGACACTTGGTCTCCAGCCCTCAGAGAATCAATAGTTTCAGTTTATAGGAACTGGAGAATGAGCAGCATGGAGGCCGAGGCATTCCACAGTGATACCATCAAAAGGAAAGAAGCAGTGAACACAAATTTCACCCCACAGTACTACCATAAGCCAGCCAACCACAGCAAAACCTGAGCTGGGGCTTCTGTTAGGAAAGTGTACCAAATAGTATTCAGTAACTTGTAAATACAAGGTATTCTTTCAATTTCTGGGAGCCCCTTAGCTGTTTTCCCATTCTGCTCTATTCTCAGTACAGTTTTTCCCCCTGTTGGTTGGTTTCTGATTAATGACAATATCCTGATTTTCTAAGATGCTGAAAATGTCCCATTTGTTCAAAAAGTTAAGCCTTATTGAGAGAAAAAGAAAAGTTACCTCCATTGATAGATTGCATTTTTACACTTAAATGTTTTCAGGTGATAGAATTTTTTTTAAAGGCACTATATGGTTCCAGGGGTCACTGATTCTTGTGTGTAAAGCTCAACACTTACAGACATAAGAAAAAATTCAGGAAAGGGCTCCTTCTCTGACTTTTTGGGAAACAAGTTATTTTTGTTCTCCTGTAAAAGTAGTTTCCTGATAAGACTGTGAAATGAAGATTTAATTATTTTTTTTAAGAGATGTTATGTACTCTGTCTTCCACAGTCAGGTTATCTGCCTTTTTAGAAAATGCAGCTTGCTCATTTTCAACTATTTACTTTTTAAAGTGGGTATCCTTTTGTACTGACTTACTTGATTACAGTGGAGTAATCTCAATAATGGTTGTTTATTTTAAAATCAACGAGGAGCCACCACTAAACAGCAATAACATAAGCTAGATGGGCTGGTGTGTGGATTTTTATCTTATCCGTGTCTGGGTGACTTTCAATGGTCTAGAAATTCCTCAAAGTTCCAGTCACAAGAACTGGAAGTTTCTGCTGATAGAAGAATGATAGTTTTGTTTGCATGCAGGAAGAGATGTAGACTAATTCCTCAAAAGCATTTTTTTCTTTCAAAGAAAACAAAAACAAAAATCCTCCATGAAAACAAAAACAAAAAACACAACCATTAAAAAAAAATAAAGCATTAGCATCTACAAAAGACAGAAAATGTGGTGAGTTTTGCTTCACCTTGAAAAATAACTTCCTGCTGAAAAGAATGTGAAAGGGGAGTTCCTGGAGCCAAACTAGGGGGAGAATTTAAAGGCTCCCCCATCAACTAACCTCAGGAAATTGGCAAGGAGGAAGAGGGCGTCCACCTTAGGGAGTCCTCTCAGTCACCCCGGCCTTCCCCAGGATTTTCCTCTTCCCTGGAAGGAAGAACTATTTTTAATGCTAGCTTTGGTTTTGGTTTGCTCCCTAGGCCAGAGGGCATTTTGCAAACTAGCCTGGGGGGTGGGGACGTAGGGCAGATCTAGGAGGTGGGGGGAGGGCTGCATTTTACCTGTTTGGCAGGCCCTCTTTTTGCTGGGGGAAAAAAAAGGAGGGGGACCCAGCTATCATTCTTTGCCCATGCCCTAGGCCCCCGCTCCTCTCTCGCTCCTTTTCAAACTGTGGCGGCCTCACAAGCTCCTACTTTAAAAGGCCTGAGATGTTTTGCATGAAGCCCTCACAATAGGGGTTGAGGGAATTGACAGTTTCAAAAACAAGGCGTTCAGTCCTTTCCAGCTGCCGGGCCCGCTCTCTCGCACCAACTCCTCGTCCCTCTCTGCTGGTGGCGTCCTCGGGAGCCGGCCGCCTCCCCCAGCCCGCCAGCCCGCATTCCGGCCGGCCCCACCCCGCCCCCAGGCTGTGTTTGTAAACAGTGGTCAGTGTCCAGGGGCTGCTGGCGCGGGGCTGGGGACTGGGGGGCTAGGAGGGAAGGCAGGGGACGGCCGGGCTGGCGAAGGCCCGGCCGGAGGCCGAGGGGGCCGAGGGGGCGTCGGGGTCCCTTTCCCCCTCGCCTGCCCCCTGGGCGCGGAGCTCGGGCCACCGCACTGACCCAGGGCGGCTCCTCGCTCTCAGGCCTGGGCCACCGCCACCACCAGAAAGATGTGCGAATGCCGCCATCTTGCACGGTGGCAAACAAATTTCTTTGTGACTTTTTCTTCCCGCCCAGATCTTGCTCTCCTCTGAATGAACCAACTCGCTTCCCGGGCCGAAGGGTCTGCACCCCGGTGCGCGCGGCCCCGGCGCCTCCCCCGTGGCCTCCCAGCCCCGCGGCCGCGTGGCCGGGCCCACCCGGAGCAGGGCAGGGGCGCCGGGGCGCGCGGCCGGCCTGGCCCCCTCCCCCGGGCCGGCCCTCGGGGACTGGACCGCCTCCCATCCCTTGGCGCGCCTTTTGTGTGGCCTGGAGTCATCTCTCACCCCCGCACACGCACACGCCGCCTGGTCATTTCCCACCTTCTCGCCCAGGCCGCAGCTCTCTTCCCCAGGCAAATGGGGCCCAGCTTCTCGCCTTGGGCGGAGGGCTGACCAAGGCCTCCACAAAGCGTGTGCGGAACGCAAGTGGCAAAGAGATGGGGCTTCACACTGGGCTGGCCGACGGGGCTGCAAACGCCTCCTGGGAAGTGGCTTAGGACCTGAGGCCAGGAGTCTGGGGAGGGCGCGGGCGAGGCCCGGCGGAACCCCCCAGGTGGAGGAAACGCAATGGGGCCAGGCCTGCTTCCTTTGGCGCCGTGGTTCCTGTACCTTGGAACCTCTCAGTGCTTCTGAAAGTGGAATGATGACCTGGAAACGGGAAACGTGACACAGTGACCTGGAAAACCACCCTTGGTTGGGGAGGTTGGAGTGCAGCAATGCAAACAAAGCTGCTTCTAGAGGAAGAGGGGAAACAGAGGTGCACTGCAGACAGGTCACAGGGAAGTGCAACAAGCTTGTTTTCCCGGGTGTTTAAAATGCAGCCCCAGTTGTAAAGTGTGTGAAATTACGCACTGGTCTCTTAAAGAGTGCCTAATTTATAGTAAATAGCAAGGTCTTTGTAAATGGCTTTATTATGTTGTTTCTTGTTAATTGTTGAGAAAATCCCCATTGTTGAGTGTGAAAGGCTTTATGAGCTAACCTGGTCCTCGGTGCAATCAGAGGGCAGTAAATGGCCGCTCGGCCTCCGAGGCCCAGCGCGGAAGCGGACGTGGGCCAGGAGCGCCGCCGAGACCCCTGCAGACGCTGCCTCCGCTTGGGAAGAAAGTGGCGAGGGGGACCGGGCTTTCACCGACGAGAAGGCGTGTTTTGAACTCGCGGGTCCCCGAGGGCAGCTTGCTGAGTGGTGCGAGGAGAACCGGGTGGGCTAGGGCGACCCGGGCGGCGAGGCCGCGGGCCGGCGCAGGAGACCCGGCGCCCCTCTCCGGTCAGAGCCTGGAACACAGGCCGCCTGCCCCGGGCGCGGGCTCGAGCAGCGCTGGGAGGAAATTGGTTGTTGGGCTTTGTCTCCACTTCTCCAGCCGCGTGGAGCGCGGGTCGGTTCCGCCAAGCCTGCCGAACGCACGAAAATGCAAGGCCGGGGGACTGGAGAGGCTCCAGGCAAAGCGGTCCCCGAAGGAGGGCTCAGACCCCTGCCTGCACCTCCTTGTCTTTTGTTTAAAGCTTTCTTTCTCCTTTTCTCTCTCTCCCTCTTTCTCCCCTTCTCTGTCACGCGTGATCTTTCTCTCTCCCTTTCTCCCTCTAGTCTCCTCTCTCCCTCTCCACTAGAAACCTGAAACAGACACAGAAGACAGGAGGAATAGGAGGAAGCGTTTTTGGTTTCGTGGGGTTTTTTTAGTTTTTTAAACAAGGAAAAGGATTTCTTCTTTAGTCTAAGATAAGATACTCCTATCTTACGTTCCCATCTCCTCCAATTCTCTTTCCAGCCAGTTGGGACCTTGGACGGGTATGGGCAAAACCAGGCAGGCGCTGAGTTCATTTGATTAACCTGGAGCCGAGGACCCCGCCGGGTCTCCTGCAGGCCTGGAGAGGGCGGGCGGAGAGAGCCTCCCTGGGCTCGGCCCCGAGGCCTTTCCAGGGCTTAAGACCCGGTAGGTCGGGGGGAAAAGCAGCAGCAGCCTCTCCTCAGCCTCTGAGCTCTGGCAGTGCAGCTGTAGGAAAGAGAATTTCTTTGCAAGCCTACACTGGGGGTGGAAGAACCTGGGATAGGTGGACAGTATGTAAGGGTTTGGACGTTAGCAAATGCAAATCACAAGGAAATGTTAATTCCAGTCAGAAAAACCTATATTCAGCTATCTTCCTTCTCTTCTAAGATGGCCCTCTGCTTGCGCACTCTGGCTCTCTCACCAAATTAGCTATTACGTGAAATCCCCCTGGGTTTAAAGCACTTGTTTCGCGGATTCTCGTACAACCCATATTAACTATGCACTTTCTGCTTTTCCTCTTGTGACTGTCCCTGCCTCTTCCTTCTTTGCGGAGAGTATGGTGCATTTTATTTTAGCCCAATCGATGCGTGCAAATACTGGGATAACACAGCCCACACTTCTGCGATGGAGGCTGTCTTCAAAATTGAGTTTAGGGATCAATACTAAGTCGAAATGCTCCAAATTGCACGAATTCACCAAATTCAAGCCTTGGGCTCCCAAGCCTCTTTCCTGATTAACCCACTCACGGGCAGTTAACTGTGGTTCCACCATTCCTGGTTCTCAAAGCAGGATGTTTTCATCACGTGTCTTTGGCTTTCCCTAAAGATCACTCCAGTTTGTTTAGAAAACCACGATCCCAAAACGTGTGGTGTTAAACCCCTGTCAATGGCTTCCATGCGGGAATTGCTGACTGCCATTCCCTTTCTTTCTCTGCTGAGGACCTAACAAGCAGCACCCAAAATTGCCAGAGTGGGTGCTCGCAAAACGTTTGCCCAGTTGAATAAATGTTTCACTAGTCAGGGAGCAGTCCTCTCCTGGGCCACTGCTTGACTCCCACAACTTCTTCCCCCAGAGCCGAGTGTTCTGGCTGCAGCACAGCGAGTTCTCTATTCTGCGGCTGCAGCCAAGGCTTCAAGGCAGACTGGTGCCTAACTGGGGGAAGGGCGCTGGTTGTCCCCTTGCAAGGGACGTTAGGGCCAGAGAGGGAGAGAGAGAGGGAGAGGAATTTCCAAAGGGAATTAGGAGAGCCTACTACCTGCAGGGGTGTATATGTGTGTGTGTGTGTGTGTGTGTGTGTGTGTGTGTGTGTGTTCTGAAAAGGACATCTACAAGGGAAGGAGGCCAAGTACCTGGGATGCTAGGGTATTCCCGATTCCTTAGCTGCTGCTGCCTGGGTCTTGCTTCAGTTGGGAGAACTGGAGCAAGACCGGAAGAGGTGAAGGGAGAGTGGCAGGCACCTAGAGGCTCTTCAGTAAGATCCAGTTATTCATCACCATCAGTATGTTTGTGTTTGACCCTTTTGGGTGGAAGAGGCTTAGCAGTCAATACACTTAGACCCTAAAATGTCACCAGCCTAGCGGAGAACGACCGCTTATGGGTCTGCAAGGCCCTCCCCAGCCAGGATGCTCAGAAGGAATGGAAGGAAACAGGGGAAATCATCTGAGTGGGTGCCTACCCTCTCCCCTAAGCCATCAAAACAAACAAATGCAATTTTCCTGAGACTGAGCTGTTGGACAAGCTGTTGTGGGGCACCGAAAGGTTGGAATATAATTTCCATTGTTAGTGCTTGCCTTCCTTAAGATCAGTTTAAGTTAGCTCCAGGAACAACACAATACTTGTAATAAGTGATGAGCAGTAGTGAGGAAAAACAGTAAGGAAGAGAGACTGCACTAAGCTTAGGCAGAAGCCTTCCCTCCTTCCCGTGAAAGTTAGATACGACAGATTTGTAAGAGATTGGAGGCTACAATTGGTCAGCAGGCCAGGGTTTCAGTCTCAGAAATTACTGGACAAGACCTAAATTTTTTGATCTCCCAGGATTAAACGCGCATCTTACATTCATTCTCCCTCATGTCTCTCTTGATTTCTCTCTTTTCCCCTTCCTTTCAAATGAATACCCTGATTGTCAGTGGTGCAAATGTGGAAGATTAGTTTTCTTCCCCTACGTTGAATCCAAATATGCAAACCAGTGGATGGTTAAGCTTTCAAATGCCTAGTTATTAGATCCACTCAACGTCAAACCTGCTTGATATAGGAGAAATTGCCATAATCAGATTCATTTTACTTTTCCCTCTTTTTTCCTTTATCATCTCCTTTGTATCTTCTTCCACCTTCTCAGTGGTCCTCTCCTTCCCCTCCCCCTACCTAACCCTTGCACCCAGGTGAAGGCTTCACGGGAGAACCAATAGTTAGCAATACTTCCTCCAGAGGTGGAAGGAAGGTAACCAGTGCTGATAGGGGTAGTGTGAAAGCCTGTGGTGACCCTGAGCTTCCTTGCTGGGGTGAGGGGCCAGAGCTTTCCAGCCTCTAGCCCTGCATGTGCTGAGCTATTCTGGTCAGGCTATAAAAAACAGCATGGAGGAGGGCTCAACTCCATAAACACACAGCTATGGTTCTAACATGGACTACATTGCCAGGTGTA
This sequence comes from Camelus bactrianus, assembly GCF_048773025.1. Taxonomy (NCBI): domain Eukaryota; kingdom Metazoa; phylum Chordata; class Mammalia; order Artiodactyla; family Camelidae; genus Camelus; species Camelus bactrianus. The sequence continues at coordinate 21,805,266 of NC_133573.1, forward strand.
AATGCAGATACTTTAAATTTTGTTCCAAGTGTTATACATCATGTGGCAAAGTGGTCTTCAGAAAGCCAATTTTGTTTTTTTATCTGTTATAACAAAGGCTTTTTAAAAAGTAACCTTAAACATATATAATTGAGAATTAAATGAGTGTCCATCACTACTACCAGAGTGTTTCTTGCCTGAATTCAAAAAGAGAGGTGGTACTCCCCTCCCCTTCTAAATAAGGAAAAATTTTACATATAAGAGCTTGGTTAACATTTGAATTGTTCAGTTGCTTTGTTGCTCATATAATTTCAGGAAAATAAAACTATTTTAATCCTTGTGTTTAAAAAATATTTTTACATTGTTATGTTTTGTAAATTTAAAAGCAAATTAGGAAATTAGTCTTACAGTCCTTCCATCTTCTTTAGGAAAATGAGCTCAGAAACATCTAGTTTCCCTGAAATACCAAACTTCTGTATTGTACATTTTAGTCTGTGGTTTGCAATTTAACATTACTATTCAATGGGAGAGAAGTAGAACTTATGTGGTGTAATTTAAATGGAAGGAAAATATACCTTATTATGTAGACTTAGGGAGGTTGTCAAGGGCTTCTAAAATCTTATTCTTTGTATCAATCTCTAGCTGGTTTATCTGAATAGGATCCAATCCTACATAACATGTGGGCTACATATAAGATTCTGACACAATGAAAGGATTTCTAGACGAATTGGAAGCACCCTGATGGTAGATTTCCTATCTCTTCCTGTTTTGGATCAATACTTTAGTATATACTCCAAGGTGGATTTTAAATGTGATTTCCTTCAGGGAAAAAAGGTGCAAAAATGATTATTAAGAAAGAGGAAAAAAACAGGAAACCTTTGATAAATACCGTTAGGACCATTGATCCCAGTTACCTGCTATAATGTGAATGGAATCATTATGGCTGTTCCATTGACACGATTTCTTCATTCAGGATCCTGGCCAAAGGAAGAGCATGTCAATGTGTAAAATTCTAGCCAAAGATAAGCCATTACAATGGAAATCGCAATGTGCAAAGTCTCATTGAAGCCAATGAAATTGAGTGTAATATCCATACTGCAGTCTCGTCTGCTTGCCCCAGGATTTAGTATGCGGCTCTGCATTGAAATGAGATTATGCATGTAAAATGCCAATATAGAATACAATGCCCAATAAAACATTAGAAAAGCAACTTACAGCCCATATACATGGGCTTTACTTAAATTTGAACTTCATGTGCAAAATAAACCATAGCACCATCAGAACACTAAATCTACAAAATGTCCTCACTCTAGTTTTTCCTGCTGCTTTCTGCATGAATCCCCCACCCCCCCTCCTATCCAAACAATTCTTTTAAGGGCACTCTTCAAATCATCTAACAATTCCCAAAGGGTATTCCAGGAGTCTCTTAAAGTGTCTTTTTAAATTAAAAGGCCCCAAACAATTTAAGTGAATTTTTGAACCAAAAATATCAGACAGTATTTGGACTTGCAAACCTATGTGTGTGTGTGAAAAAGAAGAAAGGGACCAAAGAGAAAACGCCCCCACAGTGGATTACAAGGTTATGGGACAGGTCACTAGGAAAGGGAAATAAAACTGAATGTTAGGTTGGGCTTGTAAATTATGCACCTTTCAGGGAAAGCGGTTTTAAGGTCTCTTCACTCAAGGGTTTTTTCCCATCCATTTTGCTATTAATTCTTAACTCTTGGTAGGCAGCTCTTTAATGAGGTTGTTTGTGGCAGGTTAATTTTCTCCAATCTACTGAGCTCCTCATTTTCCCTTTTAAGTGCAGTGCTGCCTAGAGCTTTAAGTATTTTCCATACCAGAAAACAAAATCAACGTGAAGTTGCTGGGGCTGGGCTGAGAATTAAAGGCGTTGTGTGGACAGAAAAACAGAGGGCCTGGACAGATGGGAGTGGGAGGGTAGAACCCAGGCTGAGTTGAGGGCAAGAGGGGGAGAGAATTCGGTCTTAAGAGAGCGATGACCCTGGGAGTGTAATACATTAAATATTGCAGCGATCGATTTCAATATCCCAAGTGGACACGGGAATAAAAATTCACCAACAAGCTGAAGTGATTAGGAATGCTTTGTTGCAAGAGAAAAAATGTGATTTTCTTTAGATCCTTTTTGTTCAGGTTGGAAGAGGCATAGACAATCCACATCTAAGCTCTGGGCTCCCAGTTTGGATATAACTCTAAAGGTTAGTCCTGTCTCAGTGGTGATTCTGCATTGTGAAAAGATGGGCCTTTGTACTAAGGAGGATTAAATATCAACTACAATTATGAGCTGGTCACTCTAGGAGCTTTCCTCCCAAATCAGAGAAGGGTACATTTTGGGAAGGCTGCTCCTTTTCTGTGTATTAGTCTTTGTTTCAGTTGCTCTGGGACAAAGCAGTTGCTTTTGCACAGTTCTTTCACTAAAATCCAGGAGAAAATGCACAATATGCATTTACAGAGGGTTGATTCACAATAGCAGGACATAAAAACAGCCCTTGGTGCTGTGTAGGGGAGAAATATTTTTGAAATGTCATCCTGGGGCCAGAAGTATGAAACCGTCAGAGATACAGGCACAAATACCCATGTTGCACATGATTTTGTTAGTGACTTCAGCATTGAGTGGGATTTTCTGTTCCCTTTGCTACCAAATCCAGCTCTTAGACATTCATGCTCTGAACTGTGTTTCTCTCAGTCCAGGAATCTGTTTAGGGATTTGGGGTTGTCACTGCGGAGGCTGCTTGGAGGGTGGGGGGTGGGGGATTGTTTTCAGTCACAGCCTAATGGGCAAGGCCTGGGCTCTTCACACTGGGGACACCAAGTCTGCTGCTAGGGACACACTGCTGGATGCCTGCACGCAGCCACAGCAGCCACCGCAGCTGCCTGCTGCCTCCTCCCTCAGTGTGGTCACCGCAAATCTGGGAAAGAAATGCAGCATCATACAAAGGATTTCTTTAATGAGGATGAGTTCCTCAGAGTGACTGGTGGCTGTGGCTGCTGCTCAGGCCTCTCTTTCCCCACCCATTATATCCTTCCTTATACACTTCCCTGAAGTTGGAAAAGGCACCCCTCCCCCCAACACACACTCCCTCTGACAATCCAGAGGCTGATTCCTATTTTACCCTATGGCTGAATGAGTATGAAGAAGGTCTGAGTAGGCTGGAATCCCTGGATAGGGCAAAAGCAAACATCTATCTCCTTCTCTGCCATCAGTCTTCTGGTCTTCATCCATCCTGGTTAGGATGACAGGCTCCCACTTGGAGCATGGTTCTAGGGACTAGCCATATTTCTGTAGGGAGCTCTTCTTCCCAGGGCATGGTCAAGGCAGTAGAAGGGACCCTAAGTCTCTCATTTCCTTTGACCCTAATTTGGGCCTGACCATGGCTGGGTTAAGCCTGAGTCTGGTTGTGCACCAGGGCACTTAGACTCCTGCAGCTTGAAACTTCCAGGCTCTCTGTGGAATGATGACTGGCTACAGGGAGGCCAATTCTGCCCTATGACACTGTTTATTTCCCTAAAGCTACATATATTCTTTCTCTCTGGAGCTTGGGGAGATAGTAGGTTGGATCTATGCAGGTCCAGAAGCAAACCATCAGTCAGCAAAGTTACTCTGAGAAGCTAGAGTTTTTGATACCAGTTATCTTTCATGTGGGTGTGGGAAAAACTGAGTTATGGGTAATAATGGATAAAAAAGGAATCATTCTGTTTTGCTACGGTTCCCCCCCCCCCCTTTTGGGCCTTCTTTTATTTTGCATCTCCCTTTCTCCTCGTCCTCCTTCTTCATCTTCTTCTTCTTCCTTCTTCTTCTTCGTTGTCATCATCATCATCAATGTCATGTTAGGAAGGACAGCGGGTTGAATGGACCAGTGGACTTGCACAATGAAGGCCTGCTGAAGCTAACTTGAGACCTGGCTGTTCCTGGGCAGGTGGCTCAGAGTGCAGAGATCCCTGTTCTTGTGTGACAGAGAGGAAATCTGGAGAGAAGGAATCTCCTGGGTGGGGACTCTCTGTCCCAGGTCACCGAGGAGCAGGCTCTGCGTCCAGGCCCTAGGCTCTGGGATCCTGAAAATCTGCCCTGCGGTAGGGTACCTGTTGCTTACAGCTGCTTGGTGAGCCCTTGGGCCCCTGCCCTATTGTAAGCCTTGGGGGTTAGGTCTGGCTTCCCCTGGGGCTGCTGGATTCACCTGTCATTACGCTCACTGCCCAGGGACCCTGACAAACCTCCACAATGTGGGTTTGAAAAAGGGCGCTTAAGGTTCACTGATCTGTGTGTAGAACTTTGCAAAACTGCAAATAAGCGAGAAAATTTGTCTATTCTTGGGAAGGGAAATACAAGTTTGCACTTCGCATGGAAGCATGAGAAAAAGAGGGGGGAAAAAAGGGAAAAAACTTCTGGCCAAAAGCCCCACTGTAATCTCCAGAACAATTTCATTTCCTCTGCAGCACCCTGGCTACCCTAGCCGAGGCCTCCGAGAGGTCAGGGAGGAGAAGGAGCTTAAAAGCGGGGGTGGGGAAGAAGAGAGGTGGCTAGGCCCTTGGCGAGGTCTCAGGTGAGGGCTGGACCGGGTGGCGAGGAGGGGACTGACCGGATAGAAGGCCGCAGGACGGGGGGAGGGGCAGAGCCTCGTCTTTGGAAGGTCTTGAGGTTTTCGAGAGGGGTTTTTCGCAGGAATTCGCACGGCCCGCCCCCAGAGCAGAGCGCTAGCACCCTCCCCCGCCCCTTCTCCCCGAGCAGGTCGCAGGGAGCTCGGGTTTCCGACGAGGCCCCGCGCCCGGGCAGCCCGCGCTCCTCCCGCCTCGGCGAGCAGGCCTTTCCCGCCTGCTGAGAAAGGGAAAAGCGCGCGCCTCGGTCGTGCGGGCGCGGAGCTCATCTGTGCCGAGCGAGAGCCGGTCCTCCCGGGGAACCAAACTGCCCCCCGCCAGCTCTGTCAACGCGGCCGGCTGAGTGGGCGGGAGGGGGGTCCCCGGCAGGGACTCTTGCAAGGGGGTCGCGCGACTGCTGGGAATCCGCTGGCTGCAGAGAGAAGCAGGCCCCGGGAAGCTCGTTCTCTCCCCTCCAAAGGGTGGCTGGAACTTTTGAACCCTTTACTTTAAAGTGATTGATCGTGTCCCACCAGAGAGTGGCTCCACCCCCTGTCCCCATCTCCGCCGCCTTCCCTTGTCACCTCGGCTCTAAGTGTGCGCCGAGACCTGCGGGCGCGAGGGTTGGTGAGTCTGGAGAGGCGAGCCGCAAACGCGAGCATTTGTGTATGAATGCGTGTCAAGCAGGCAGGGCCAGAGCGGCCGTCGCGATTTTGGATGAATCCTGGTGTGAGAACCCATCACGGGAGACTTGGGTCGTGTCTCCTCGCCCACAGCCCCTCTAGGTGAAAGATGCAAGCGGCGGCTTTTCCCAGGAAACCGTCCGGACACGCCTGCCTCCCTCCATGGAAGTCCTCGCAGGAGCCGGGCTCCGCACTGGGAGACTTCAGGGAACGCAGGATGAAGGCTCATAGCCCCTACATGAAGTTGATTATTAATTTGGGCTGCTCCGAGCGAGTAACACTCAATGCCTCTGGCTTTGGGAATTGTCCCGGAGCTAGGACCCAGGCATAGATGACCCAGGGCTGCGGATGGGAAATGCGAGTTTCGGAGGCTCCCGGACGTGTCTGAGTGGGCTGGGCAGAGCTCTCGGGCCAAAGGTTGGCTCTTCCTCGCCCCCAAATAAATTCTTGGTTAACTAGTGTAGACTAAACACATTAGTGTTACTAAATGGGGTAAAATAGACGGGGTTGAAAGTGGGGACATGTCAACTGGACCCAGACCCGGTCATACTTCTCTTCCGGTGACAAGTCAGGGTGCTTCCAACACGAAAATAGAAATGTAACATTCAACTGGACGAAATAATTTTTGACGGATTTACGGTATGATTTTCTTTCCAGCGGTATTCATTGGTTCTTTCGATCGGTAGTGCGGTCCAAAGACAGAAATATAAACAAGCACTTTCTGCTTTGCGGAAACCCCTTAACAGTATCTCCCAAAGAAAGATCAAGACACTTTGTGAATTTTCCCCAGATAATGCCTCATATTCCGAATGACTGATCAGAGAACTCCGGTATTGTTAAATAAAATGAGAGGAAGGCGAGTGACGTGGGAGTCGAACAATGGCATTTCTGAATCAGTTTGCTTGATTGACATTTGGGGGCTTCATGACCCCAGGGAACAGGACTCATTACGGTGAATACACCAAAACATCAACCAAGATTAGAACTCTAGATCCTGTTTTAATCCCATTTCAGTCTAAATTATAGTGGGAAAATATAAAATCCAAGAGGAGAGAATTACTCCATCGTATATTGACCGAAAGTTTTAATTGTTCCAAGGGGGAAATAAAAGTGGAAAACCAATATTCTTTTCATCACTTTAGGAATAGCACTGACAATTGAGTAAAGAAAGGGCTTGGGAGGGTAGGTACTAAAAATGTTTATGTGGTATAAAACATTTAATATTTATTTGGGGAGAAATCCTGGAGAAACATATAGGGAGCTTTTATGCATGTATTAGAGAAAAAAAATACAATCCCCCTCTACTGGATAAAAAGTGAGGATCACCAGCAAATTGATGCTAAGAAATAATTAGGTATCTTAAGAGTAGAGTCTAAATTTCCATTATTATTTGGAAGGCTCCATTATTTCTTGGGAAGGACTTTTTTTTTAACATCAAAAGTTGTGTTAAATATAAATTTAACCCAGAAAATTGTTGAGAGAGGATCTTCAAGTTGGAAAAACAAAATGTGTTGGAGCATAGTCTATTTTTAACCACAGAAAAGTGTGAGAGAGTGTGGGCTGTGTATTAGATGGGAGTATAGTCTATTAAAAAATGTTGATTCTTCAATGGAACTTACCCTGAAATCTCAGAAACTCAAGCCTGGAAGTCTTAAGTATGACATATTAAACAAAGAAAAAGCTGTGGTAAAAGATGTTATAGTTATGTGCTCCTATTTTTTAGAAGGTAAATTACAGCAAACGGGAATGTAATAGGAAGATATAAAATAGACCAAATATGTTATAAATAATGGAATAGAAAGTGTTGCACAACATAGGTTCACAGTCTTATGTTTTGAGGGGGTAGATTTTAATGAGAAGATTCTGTGTTGCATGGGAACTGGGAATCATAAGAATTATTTATGCAGCAAGAATGGACAAAAATTAATTATTAGGAGCTCAGTAATCACCAAATAAACTCTGAGCTTTGAGGTTAAAAATAGACGACTATCTTCATGTTCAATTATACAGTATCAATTACTAATACAACTGATGTTTCAGTGTCTCCGCGAGACCAGATACCATCTTCTATGGCGATATCTTGGTATTAATTAATGACTGCTTTATTCTCATTATTCACAAGGAAAAATGGGGGTCGTGTCACATTAAAATGAAGATTATCTTAGTTTATCTGGGCTCTTAAACAAAGATCATTCAAAGTAATTATATTTTGAATTAACAGAGGTAGGCAATTTATCTCCTTTATTTTTTTTTGTTCAAAGATAGAAAATAAAGATCAGAAATAAGCTAAGTTTCATTTTCAAGACAGAACCAAACAAACATGTCTTGACTTTTGCAATATTTCCCTTGCTAAAGGGGGAATGAGGGAACTGTAAAAGACGTGACTTTGCAAAGTCAAGTCCTTTTTAAAAGACTCGGATCGAAATTCTTGCTATGCAACAAGGATTCAGGTTTGATTAATTTTCTGCAAGCGACGTGACAGCGGTGTTTTAAAAGATTAATTAAAATTGAAGTGATATGGAGCAGGAATTCAACCTGCAGAGGCGTCCCAGGCGCCTTGGGGGGCTTTGCAAGCGAGTTCCAAGCCCAAACTGCGGGCTTTCCCGAGCCTGGGACGCAACTCCTAGTCTCCTGGAGAGGAACGCGGAATTTGGCAAGGCGCCCGCCTGGCCGCCTGGCATCCCGAGCTGGCCGCCAGCTCTTGGGGGTGGGGACGGGGTGTGTCCCGGGGAACCCGCTGCCGAGAGAACTGCTGGCGCGGCTCTAGATGAGCCAGTGAGGTCCAGGGTCATGCCGAGAGGCCGGAGGGGACTCCAGGAAGCCTCAAGCTGACGGCCCCGGGCTGCGACCAATCTCCGGGGGGAGGGGCACACCTATTTTGTAACCGGGCTCGCGCGAAGCCCCCTCCACGGTCGCGAGCGCGCGGGGCGCGTGGATGGCGCTCTGCAAAGGCGCATCCGAGAGCTGAGGACGTGGAGGGCTCGGCCACCGGGCCGGGGCGCGGGCCTGCACCAGCAGTCCCGCCTCGTTGACTCGGACTCGGGACTCCGGGAGGCTCTACACCGCTCGGCTGCGTAGCCACGTCCCCCTACCTCTCCGCTCACATTCCCGCTCCGGCTTCTCCCCTCCCCCCGCATCACTCTCCCCTGGCTTCACTCCGCGATGCCTCCGCCCGAGTAAGAAATTAGCTGCGTGCAGTTGTAACTGTACTCGAGGAGATACAATCGCGGGAGCCCTTGTGGTCGTGCGCGGCGGACAGGCGATGCGGGTGGCGCCCGAGGGGGTCGGTTGAGGGAAGCAGGGGGCGTTTGTTTGCAATTCGCCTCCCCAGGGCGCGAACTACAGTGTCCCCTTCTTTCCACCTGGGGGGCTCGGGTCCAGATGGTGATGCCTCGCCGCGCGAGACCCTCTCCAGGCTGCGCGGATGGGCTGGGTGGCCCTCCCGTGGGCTCCGCAGTCGCGCGGTGGGGGCAGGGGCCCCGCGGCTTCCCGCTTCGGGCGGGCCCTCCACCCTGCGGCGACGCCGGGAAACCCCTGCTTCTGCGGTAGGTCCCAGGGGAGCGGGCCTAAAAGTGTCCCTGGGGATTCTCCCCGCTGCGGAGGCGACTTGGTTTCTCCTCCCACTCCCGTCTGCCTCTCCTACTCTCCTCCCAGAGACCTCGGAGTGGCGGAGAAGTGGGAAGGGAGGCGGGTAAACAGACGAAGAAGGCCTGAGAGCGGGAGCTGGGGGAATCCGGGTCGGAAAGGAGGCACTGGGACGCGGAAAAGCGGCCGTGGGGCCAGGAACACTCGGCTGGGGAGGGAAGAGGTTGGGGGAGAGGCGAGTTCCTTCCCTTCAGAGTGGCGCAGGGGGACCGCTTCCCCGGGGACCCCCCACCCCCACCCAGCAGCTCCCAACCTCGAGAACAAAGGGTCTCGGAAGCACGGTCGGGGTCGGGGAGCGGAGGTGGAGGGAGGCAGGAAGGCAGGCGGTGGAGGTAGGGGAGGGCCCTCGCCTCCCCACGTTTCCTCTCACAGCAGAATGACGGAAGGCTCCCTCCAGCAAACGCCTCACTGAGGCCGCTTCAAAATCCGGGAGGGCTCGGGTTCCTTACCTAACGGCTGCACTCCTTCCTTTCCTCCCCCAGCGTCCCCACCCCCTCCGGGGACCGCGGCCCCGGAGCAGCGAGGTAGGCAACGCGCCGCGGCGCGGGCGGAACCGCGGGGCAGCAGCGCCTCCTGCAGGTGCAGGGCGCCTCCGCAGCCGCCACGCCGTTCTGACTCTTAAGGTGGAACTGGCCTTGTTCCCCACCCACGCGTCTGGCTCTCCCGAGAGCGTGCTTTTTACCCGAGGCAAGTCTCCCTGGAGAAGCGGGCCTAGCCGTCCAAATGGTCGGAGTCTGTGGGTTCCTGCTGCTATTTCTTTGATTCCTTGGCCCCACTACCTGCAGGTCCTCGTCTGCGGATGCCCCAGTATCGATTTCGACAATCACAGTTGATAATTTCCTGCTGGTATAAAAGGATGCGTTAAGTCACTCGTCAGAGCGGAAAAACGAAAACGGCGTTTCTTCAACCTGAAAGCAGACTTTTATTTTCGCTTATTAAAGGCAGAAGCCCAGCAGGAAAGGGTAGCCGAGGGTTGTTGACCTGTCCCATGGGTCTTTCTAAGCGTTCAGATGCTACTGGCCGGTCCGGGAATCTCATTCAACGCCCACACCTGGCAAACTCTCGGGCAGGTGCAGGTGCAAGAGGCCAGGGAGGAGCGGCGGGCCAGCAAGGAACCTCTCCTTCTGTATCTCCGGCGCTCCCGGCTTCAGCTCACTCTCCCGGATGATTTATTTGGTGAAAGCAAGGGGGAAAAATGCTGAGGATCGAAGAGTAGTTTTTCTTTCTTTCCGTTTTCCCTTTTAACTAAGTGTGCATGTGAATTCATCGTTTCTTGGGTGTAAGTGACTCAGCGAACTTGAGATTCTTGGGGAAAACCTACGGGCACTCACTCAGTAGGGCACGAACAAGCCAACTCTGGTTCCAGCGCCATGGGCAGTAAATTCCTTTCCTATGCTCTTCTCTCCTCCGCACCTTGGAGAGGGGGTCCCCTGGGAATTGCCCCAGGATCCAGAGCCTCAGAGAGCTCAGGTCCCGGCGTGGGGGAGGGGAGGGATTGCCTGCCCGGGGCGTGAAGTTTACCTGCAGGGTGGGAACCTGCCTTGCCCGGGGCGCGCAGCCTTGGGTCCGCCCTACCGGGCCCCGCCCCCGGGAAGCCCAGGCTGCCGATTCAGTCTCCGATGGGGAAGCTCGCCCGGGCAGGTGCTGCAGGGTCACGCCTGCCCCAAGGGGTTGCAAACCGCAAGCGAAAGTCGAGAAGGGCTGGCGCTTTCCCTCTAATCCGTTTTACACTGTGAAAACCGCAAAGCTGTCGCCTAGCCGGCCACTTTTTAATTGGGAGGCAAACAGACGAAAAACCAAAACATGCGCGCGTGCTGACTTTCCCTGTGTTTTTCCTTCTCCACAAAAGCCCGCTCCCTGGTGAAGAGGGAAACCGATCCGCGCTCACGTTTGCTCGCTTTAGGGTCTGGACTGGCGCTCCCAGCGCGTGGGGCAGCCTGGACCGTGCCCCCTCACCACCCAATACCCCCAACTCGTGGGTCTCCACTCGCCTCCCACGGGTCACACCGAGGCTGTACGTTCCATCCCGCGCTTTCTCGCTCGGGCTGAAGGGCAGCTGTGGGTGCTTGGGTGTTGGGGGGGCTCCAAGCACATTGAACTGTCCCCAGACCCAGGTTCCCCAGAAACTGGGGGCAGGAGGAGTAAGGATTTGGGCCGCCAGTCCGGGGGTTCGGAGATCCCCCAAGCCGACCACAAGAAACACTTGTAGGCGCACTTCGAGTCTGTTTTCCCTGGGGAAACGCAGAAGTTGGTAGACACACCGCGCGGCGGCAGAGCAAACTCTCAAATTGCTGCGCGCCCTGCAGGGGGTACTCAGTCCCTCGGGGAAGGGGTGCCCCAGAGAAGTAAGGAGAGATGAGGGCTTGGGGTGGGGGTAGACCTCCCGGGTCAGGTGGGCCGAATCCCAGGATAGTGGGTGTTCCCCTCCCCGGACAGGAAGAAGGGTCCTCGTGGAAAATCCTTTTTAGTAAAAGGTGTGGTCATAGAGGTAAAAGGAGGGAAGGAAGGCAAAAGAAAGGAGACAGATCTTATTAAAAAAAAAAAAATAACAGCTGGGGAAAAGAGTGATCACACTGTGGAGGGGGAGGGAGGGAAGGAAGGACGCAGAAGGCTTTCCTTCTTTGTTCTTTAAAAGCCTCAGCACTTTCTTTCAAAATCAACACAGAGAGGCAGTCCTTCCAGGAGCCTGGTTAGGTAATTGAGAAACACTGCTAGTTCACTTTTAAATCATTTATTGGATTGAGCAAAATTTTTAGAAGTTTCTTTCTCACCCAGCCCCTGTGTGACGCTCGACTTATTTTGATTTGAAGCAGATTTGAGATAAAAATTTCAGAAAAGAAAATGTGTGAATATATCTGTACCTAAATGCACAGGCAACAGTTTGTATTCCCTCTAGTCTATTTCTAAGACAAGCAATTCTATAGTAAATTATATATGATAGCTGATTTTTTGCTAGTATTGTATTGCTACCAGAGAGGAGTCCTGAGTTATCTTTCTCTCCCCTCCCCATTAATAAATCTAAGAGAAATAACGCTCATTATATCACTGTGGCTCTTTTCCTTACTCTTTCTGTCTTTCTTTCCCACACATGAACACACACAGAGATTATATATATTATGACTTTTCCCTAATCAGCCTGTAATGTATCATCTATAAATCCATGCCCGCGTCTTAAGCTTCCATTGAAATTTGGAACATGTTAGGGACCTACTTTTGTTCTCGCTGGTTTGTGCAGTTCATCAGGGATCTTCAGTAAACCAAAAAAACAATTATCTTTGCTTTGAATTTATTTCTTTGTGATTAAATGGAAACTAACATTAACAAATGGCTTAAACAGTATTTTTATATCAAATAATAATAAAAATATCAACAAATAATTTAAAAAATGAACTATAGTTTCCAAATATTCAGAATGACGGCTTCCCATTTGCCGTTATATTTTGGCAAAACTACTTCATATTAATTGAAAATGACTAAAACATGCTTTCTGTTGAGAGGCTTACTCACTGAGCTTTAACTCCAACAACTTATACTATCTGGTTCAAATTACTTAAGTAATTCCTACTGAAGGAGGGGTTGGAAAAATTAGGAACTGTGGAATAATTTGTGTTTTTGGCCTTTCCATAAAGCTTTAATTAAATCTGATTTTTGTGAAAACTAAAACTAAAACAATGCAATTATCCCCTAACTGCTCTTGTAGAATAATATGATTGTTATTGAAAAAAAGTGCCCAAAGTATATTTTAATGAAACTAGATGAATACAAAAATAGCTCTTAAGTTGTTTTTTCTCTCTCAAATGTAAGACATGTAGGACTCCAGAACATGCACTTTAATGTGTTCTGATAAGAAAATGACTGCTGCTTTTCTCAGAGGAGCACAGTTATCTAGGGGCAATGCTAAAATCATTAGATAAACATCATCTTTCCTATCACATTATTGTCTACGTGAAATTCCAAGTGAGGAAATATGTGAGAATATTACATTTGTTTCACAAGCTTGGAAATACAATAAAATTTGAAATATTGAATATATGATTCCTAGTTGACAGTACTGTAGAAGTTGCAGAAGTATCTATCTCTTTTTGAGATAGCTTTAATAATGACTGACCTTAATAATGTTGGAAAGTAAGGAAAGATTTCAATAGCAGGCAAGATGTGATGGATGGACACAAGGAACAATGAAGCTATTGACAAAACATGCTAACTTTAAGAATTCTATCTAAATTATTATTTTTTTCCTCCCAAGGCAGAGGAAGACACCCAAATGTATCAATGTTCATCAGATGTAGCACAATAAAAATGTGGGTGGGTGACAGTCAATGGACTGTGACTGTAATACAGTTGTTACTGTAGGTAAGTGAGTGCACTGAAATACTTGTTCCTATTTTGATAAGTTCTGTAGTCCTCAATGGAAATAGGGGAAGTTTGTAGAAAATTGAGGCCATGAAGGAAAAGAGGGAAGGAAGCCTAAAAAAGTGAATAAAGTGAGGGGGCAGGGTATAGCTCAGGGCTAGAGAGTGTGCCTAGCATGCACAAGGTCCTGGGTTCAATCTCTAGTGCTTCCACTAAAAATAAATAAAACCTAATTACCCCCAACATCCCCCAAGGAAAAAAAAAAACAACAAAAAAAGAATAAAGCAAATGCAGTGTTTAAAAAACTATTTGTTTTCTATTTTAGATTAGATTTTAGTCAATTGTTCCTGCTAGCTATTTAGATGAAATAAATGGAATGTCGCCTAATAGGCAGATGCTCTGATACATTTTCTTCTTAAAGGATCTGATTCCTGGCATACAAAGGAAACTAGGATTCAAGTTAGTATTAGAACTTGTTCTGCCAGAGTGAAAATTGGTTCCATTAGGCGTCAGTCACAGAACTCTTACAGAACTGGCTAGAGCTGTGGATATGATGTATCCAACTAGCTGAAATAATAAAGTCTGAGTAATGCTGGATGTGCTTTGGGAAGCCATCCAGGGGGTTTTAATTTTTTTTTTTAATGAAAGTTTCCTAATTTTACAGTTCTCATAAATCTGGAACAAATCTGATTAATGTCATCAAGGCAAATGGAAACTTAATGCCCGACCCTTTGGAGATAGATAACATAATAACTTAAAATGCAAACTATTCAGCTGTGTGCAGACTTTAGCACAGATTCATTCTTGGACATTCTTCTTAGTCTCTTGCCCATACTTCCTTCTCATGGCAGATTTACAGTGCTTTGGGGAAACCCTCGCAAGAAGTGATGTATCAGACAGATACAGCCAAAACCTTAAAAGTTAGTGTCCAACTATATAAATAAGAATCTAAACAATAGCTACTAAAAGGAAAATCAACTGTACCTTATACAAGCAATTATAACCAACATGTTAAGAGGAATGAGAAGAATGTGCATGTTATCTAAAAGTTCATAATTTATTAATTATAGGAGGATTTCAAATAGATTTCATAATATACAGTGGATTTATGTATATAAACATAATGATCATTCTTAAATAAAATTGATTGGAACCTTTGCATGTTCTTTATATGAAAATACTTGATAGCTTTCATTAAATAATTAATTGCACATTATAAAAATGTAAAAATTACTGATGAGAAATAGAATATTAGACTCAACAGAAAAATTAAAATAAATTTAAATTATCCTTAATTTATTATAGAAATCTGTTTTCTGTTACTTTTACTTTTGAGCAGAAAATCTATCAACTTATTATTTTGGCATCAATTTCTCCTTCTATATATTTAATTTACTTGTGAAAAAATGTTATTAACTAAGTTTTAATGCCAAACACCATAGTTATAAACTCTCAGGGGTCATGTTTTGATGTGTATATGAATTCAAATTTAGAAGTATTTTTGGATAACTCAGAGAGCTTACTTACTTTAGTTAACTGTTTTCCTATTCTGGACTCATCGCCACCAGATTTTTACCTCCATTTGGCTTGAATGGCTGATTTTCAAGATATGTAAAAACAAATGCTATCTTCAACAACTTTTGTAATTTGGGACTTGAACTGAGCCTGCCCAAGTTTTTTAACAAATGGTTAAAAGTAGATGAAGGGAGTAGTTTGCATTTCTTTTGCCAATTAAAGAAAAAAAAAATGTGGAATATTCCTCCAGATAAATTTAGTTTTTTTTTTTTTTTTTTGAGTTCTTACAAAATACCTGTTGGCTCCAAAAGTCATTGAGCAACTAAAAAGTTCCCATTGAAAGTTAATGCTCACCCAGCTATTAAAAAGCAGTTCTGAAGACTCTACCAGAAGCTGTATGTCAGTCTGCTCTTCCTGGTTTTTCCTCCCCCTTCTCGATTCAGAGGAGATTGCTTTGCCCATGGGGGAGCCTTGCTCTTCCCCCAAGTGTGGGAAAAAATGTGACAGGCAGTTCCAGGAGTGTTGCTTTTGACAACTTGTCTCAGGGGACTTAATATTCTATGTGGCAACTGGCCAAAAGAAGTAGGAAACTTAGGTAACCGCCAAGCTGCAACACTGATGAAAGTACTGCCACAGCTAGCTGGAAAGCAGAAAGTTTTATTTTATTTTTTTATTTAATTAAAAAAAATTTTTTTTGAGGGGGAGGTAATTAGGTTTACTTGTTTATTTATTTTTAGAGGAGGTACTGGGGATTGAACCCAGGACCTTATATATGCTAAGCATAAACTCTACTACTTGAACTATACCCTCCCCCTCAGAAAGAAAGTTTTCACACTAAAAGGAACTAGGAAGTAAATGGCCGTGGTGAGGGACAGCTGCTCCTTGTGTGTGTATGGGTAGGGGAAGGATAAACATTTGTGAATTTTTATAACAATCCTATTAGAAAAAAAGCTATTTGAGAATTAATTTAAAAAATACTATAACAGAGCTATTTGAGAATAGCTTTCATGGAACGTCGCTTCTATTCGTGCTTTAGAAGTCAGAGGCACATCACTAACAACACTTACCTTTGAGCTATGAAAATGAGACAATGTGGAATCACGAAATTGTTTTAATGGCTGCGAGTTTGTCCCATTCCAGAATGCACAGCCCTTTGCGGTGTGATTTTGCTGCTCCCATCCAGCAGTGGAATCTATCCTTCACCCCCCCAGGAATGTGGGCTAGCCTTGTGACTTACTTTGACTAATTGGACAAGGTGGAGGTAATGCTGTACAAGTTTTGGAATTCAGGCCTTGGAAAACTCTGCAACTTCCACCTTTGTCCTCTTGGAACGCTATGCTACAAAGAAGGCCCGGATCAAAGATTGTGAGGAGAGAGAGGGGCCCCGCTGTATCAGCTGCTCCCGCTGATCCCAGCTCCCAGCACACCCACCAGCTGAATGTCACTACATGAATGAACCCAGGTAAAATCAGCAGAAGAAACACAGCCAACAGAATCATGAAAAATAATAAAACGTGTTGTTTTAAGCCAGTAAGCTTTGAGGTGTTTGGTTACACAGCAATAGGTAATCATACTTGTCTTTTTTTTTTTTTTTTTCAAATTTTTTTGGATAATCAGGTCTATTTTTATTTATTTATTTATTTATTTATTTATTTATTAGAGAAAGTACTGGGGATTGAACCCAGGACCTCATGCATGCTAAGCATGTGCTCTGCCACTGAGTTATACCCTCCCCCCATCATACTTGTTAGCTGCAATTATTACAATCATATAAAGTTGAGAGGGAATTTGTTGATATAGCAAGGGTCTAAATCGTGAGCAAATTAAAGAGCTCTCAGGATTTTTAAGAGCCTGAGTATGTATATATGTATACGTAAAGCCATCACAGGCCCACAGTTACTATCTGCGTTTGTTATTGTGATAATTAATTTTCATCCCTGAGGCTGGTGAGACTTAAAGAAGTCACATTATTTTTATATCATCTGCACAACAACTGAGTGAAGCAGGCAGGGTGGTTATTATCCACATTTTAAAGATGAATAAACAGGCTCAGGAAGGCGACAGGAGTGTTGAGACCAACATGTGGCTTATAGAAGGGATATCCCTTGGGAAATGTCAATGAACCTTGTTTTTCTTAGTTGGAAAATTAAGGGATTGGATTAGAGGATTTCTGAAGTTCCTCTTCTCATGTCAGAGATCTCAAGCAGGGTCACATTAATCACAGTGGGTGGAGAGGAGTGGGTGTGTCCATCAGGAACAGAAGCTGAGAGACACCAGCCTGCATAAAGATTTAAAGGAAAGCCATTCATTCACTTCATTCATTCCACAATAACTTGCTGAGTGCTTTTTATGTGCCCAGCACTGCTCTAGGCATCAGAGGTATAGTGGTGAATAAATCCCACAAAACCTCTGCTTCTACGGGATTTACATTCTGGTGGGGGGTTTATGACAAGAAAACCGACACACTGATTTCAAATAGAGATAGGTGCTACGAAAAAAAGAAGTAACCTAATAAAGAGTGATGGCAGTGGGTGGGGAGGGCACTTTGGAATAGGTGGTCAGGGAAGGCCTCTCTGAGATGACATCTGACCAACTTGGGTTCAAATCCTGGTGCTGCTACTCATTAGCTATGTGACATTAGACAACCAAGTTACCTCTCTGAGTCTCAGTTTTCTCATCTGTTAAGTGGGGTGAATCAGAGGGTTGTGTAGAATCAATGAAGTAATGCACATAAAATATCTGGTACAGATAAGCCACTAAATAAATATTAACTTCCTTTAACTCTTCTCTCTTCCAGCCAGGGTGGCAAGCTCAGATGTGGTTGCAGTGTTCTTCAGTGGGGACACTGCTGGCAGTTGGGTGGGATAATCCTTCATTGTGCAGGACTACAGGTGTCCATTGCTGGACATTTAGCAGCCCTGGCCCCTACCAACTAAATGCTAATAGAATTCTCCCCACCCATTTTGACAACCCCAAACCATCCTTTATCTGTTAGCTTTTCTCAGTAACAAATCAGCCAAAGCTTAGTGGCTCAAAACACCCACAAAAATATTATTTCTCATGATACACTGGGTTGGGGTGTGGGTCTTCTACCCTGAGCCAAATTGACAGAGGGCGAATGGTCTAGAATGGCTTCCTTCCCATGTTGGAGCTGGGATGTCTGGGTCTCTCATCTAGGAGGCTAACCTGGGCTTCTTTACAAGGTGCTTGCCATGTTCCCAGCAGCAAGAGAAGGCAAGCCCCCCAATGTAAACATTTTTCAAGTCTCTGCTTACACTACCCATGCTGCTGGCCAAAGTCAGTCGATTTCAGATTCAAAGAGTAGACAGGTTGACTCTCGCTGGGCAGGGAGCTGCAAAGTCACCTAGCAAAGAAACACACATACACAATGAGAAAAATCTGTGGCCATTTTTATTCACAGTTTATCAAAGTCCATACTCTGGCTACAAATAATTCACATTCCTCCCATATGTGAAATATACTTATCCATGTCCCAAGACCCTCAAGACTCATACCAATTGTTGTTGCCTCAGACTTGAAGTAGTGACCTTGTGATCGTCATCAGATATGTGTGTGACTAAGGTTCTTTGGGTATGTGGCTAGTCTTTTTTTTTTTTTTAAACTGTGATGAAATATACATTACATAAAATTTACCATTTAACCATTTTTAAAATTGAGGTGTAGTTGATTTATAGCATTATATAAGTTTCAGGTGTACAACATAGTGTTCACAATTTTTAAAGGTTATACTCCACTTACAGTTATTATAAAATATTGGCTATATTCCTTGTGCTATACATTAGATCCTTGTATCTTATTTATTTTATACATAGTAGTACTTCTTAATCCCCTGGCCCTATCTTGCCCCTCCTTTCTTCTTCCCATTTAACCATTTCTAAGTGTACCACTTCAGTGGTATTAGGTACATTCATTCACATTGTTGTACAACTGTCACTACCATCCATCTCCAGAACTTTTTTCATCCTGCAAAACTAAAACTCTGTACATATTAAACAACAACTCCCTATTTTTCCCATCCCCACAGCCCCTGACAACGACCATTCTGCTTTCTGTCCATATATATTTGACTATTATATGTACCTCCTATGTATGGAATCATAGAGTATGTGTCTTGACTAGCTTATTTCACTTAGCTTAATGTCTTCAAATTTCATCCATGTTGAACCATGTGTTAGAATTTTCTTCCTTTTTGAGGCTGAATAATATTGCAAGATTGATGTACATACCATATTACATTTATCCAGCTGTGTACCTAGCAATCATTGGTTCATGGCAATCCAGAAATCCAGCTGGGCGAGGGTAGGCAGATTCCTCTACTGTGTGGACAGGGAATGTTCCGTGATTAGTTCCGCTCTGTGGAGTGGCTTCTTGGTCCACTGCTCTTTGAGGCCCTTAGTTCCACCCTTGGGGATCTTGACTTTACTTTCTGAGATATCTTATTTTCCATAAAAAAATGGCCTATGTTTGTAATTGATTAGTTTTCTCATCCTGCTTCCTGCCTGCAGAAACTTAGTGGCCAAGGGGTCTACTTGCAATTTGAATAATCTCATTGCTTTTTGGTCTAAGCAGATACAAGTCCCTTAAAAAACTTTGTGGGCTTTCTATGCATCAGATTTATAGTCTACTCCAATAGATAAAATTGTACCCATAATTCTTTTTGAGACAGGCCCACCCTTTAGACTTTTTCATAGCTCTTTTGGGATTAGGCTTCTTTGGGACCACGTTCTTAAGATTCCTAGAAGCCCTTTTGTCTAACTGAGAGTGTCTGTTAGGCACCAACTTTAATGTTGCTGAAGTTTTAGCAAAGAGTCTTATAGCCAAATCCTTTATTTAACCTTTACCCTGAGGCTGATTCTTACTCAGAGAAAATTTTGCTGCCTGAATCAGTTGGAGATGTGACACAGATTGTTTTCCAAGTCCTGGATTTTTTACTTCTAGATTCTACTTGAAAACCAGAGTTCCTTCTTTTGCCTTCTGCCCCCTCCCCTGCTTGTGGAACTTTGTTACATGCTGCTAGGAGTAACCAACTGATACTTACAAACCTTCTGTTTGGCAATCACTGCAGCTAGATCCAAAAGATCATTTAGGTACATTTTCTATCTTCTAAGGAACCAAAAGTGACAGCATTGCCAATTGTTTTACTGGTATGTTACACAAATCACCCTTCCAATCTGCAAAAACAGTTTTTCACCACTTTTCCAATCTCTACTGATGATCCTTTCCCTTACTTTTTCCAGCCTTTGCTAACAGTTTCCTTGATGCTCTTCTGGCATCTACCCATTGCCCCATCTCCAAACCAAAGCTACATCCTGTAAGTTTTGTTCTGGTTGCACTTCATTCCCAGCACCAATAATTGTGTCAATGAGAATTCAATCAGAGAAGCAGAGCCATCAAGAGCTTTGTGGGGAGGAGGGATTAGGAATTACAGACATTAGACAAATGTAAGAGAAACTAAAGAAGTGGAAGTCTGGGAGGGAACTTGAAGGATCAAAAGAAGAGTCATTATCCAGCCTGCCTGTAGCAATGGAGTGGGTAGACAAGCTGGAGCTGCAGAAAAATTTGAGAGGCCAAGCACTGTCCAAGCCCTGAAGTGGGACCACAAAGAGGGAGCTCATGGGCTGGTCTTGGGGAGGCTCTTTCCTCTGTGGGTCTGCATCCACACATCTGGTGGTTTACCTGGGGTTGCAGTTGGTCTTAGGGCCAACTGTTGGGAAGATGACCTGGATATAGAGTGAAGGAGAATAATGCCCAGCTGGGGACTGCTTAACACCTCTGAGTCTGTCCTTCACTGTTTCTGATTAATGACCTCCTGAAGAGAATGACTGCTGATTCACTTCTGCCTCCAATTTCACTCAAGTTCCTCTTCTGGCCAGGTCTAACTTGGAACACAGAGGAAAGGGGATTGTTGGAATCACAGTTAACTGAGTTGACAATAGCACAATCCTGCACACACCCT
Source organism: Camelus bactrianus (assembly GCF_048773025.1). Taxonomy (NCBI): domain Eukaryota; kingdom Metazoa; phylum Chordata; class Mammalia; order Artiodactyla; family Camelidae; genus Camelus; species Camelus bactrianus. The sequence continues at coordinate 21,826,011 of NC_133573.1, forward strand.
ATACATTTTCCCATGCCTCCTGGGGAAATGGTACCATTTCACTTCAGGCCCATTGTGAGAGGCATAGAAGTACAGAAATCTAGGCATTTCTGTGTTGGTGGGGAGTGGACTGGAAGGGAGCGAGGGATAGTGCCATTTTGGTTTTGAATGATGGGTCCAACTCTCTTTTCTGCTGGAAAATAGAATACAGCATCACTATTCTTGGTGTTCAAGAATTACCTACAGCTGTGGTTTCCAAAACTTGATTTCACGTTAACCTCCAGGCCCCCTGTCACCTGCCTCCATCCAAACTGATCTTACTAAAGATACTAATGACCTCCTTGATGCTAAATCCAATGGACACGTTTTAGTGTTTATTGTATTTGATTTTTTTGGGGAGGGTGAGTGTTGACCATTTCCTCCTTCACATTCTTTCTTTCTGTGGACCCAACTATGGTTTCTTCTTTTGAGATTTCTTTTGTTCTGCCCATCCCTTAAATATTCATGTTAGGGCTGTAGCCAGGTTCTTTTCTATTCAGTGGTGTGCTGCAGCCGGCTTGCAGGAAATCTCCAGAACCAACTGGGTGCGCTTCTCTGCAAGTCCATTTTCGGTGATGACAAGTTAGTAGTTTGAAATTGACTGCAGTGGGAGTATTTACACCACAGACATCAGTAAATGCTACAAACCAGGACTTCTTTTGCTGGAGAGCTGATTGTTAAACACTTAACAGCACATCAGTGCTTCTCTTCTGGCTCTTCACGCTCTCCCTGGATAAGCTGCAGTTATAGCTTCAAGCACCATCTCTATAATGATCACTATCACATCTTTCATCTCCAGTTAAGATCTGTCTCTAGGCCCAGCTTTTCAAATACCTTCTGGCTTCCCTTGGCTGTTCCACACGCATATCATATTTCCCCCTAAAATAGCTCTTTTTTTTTTTAATTGTCTGTCTCAGTGAAAGGCACCATCCCTGCCCTCTTTCTCACGCCTCATCTCAGCACTCCTTATTCAAACAATCTTCAAATATGCTCAATTCCTACTCCAAGTCTGTCTCAAATCCATCTGCTCTTCCTCATACCCATTGCAACAACCCTGCATCAGAGTTTCTCTTCCAGAATACAGCAACAACGTCCTAACTGACTTTCTTGCTTTTGATTTTACCTTCTCCCAATTAGTTCCCTACACTGCAGCCAGAATGAGCTTTCAGAAGCACACATATGATCATGTCACTGCCTTGTTTCAAACACCTCAAAGGCTTTCTATCACTTTCAGGATAAAAGTCCACTTTAATTTACACGGTGCACAGATTCATTTCGATCAGGCCCTCTTACCTGTTCAGCTTTGTGGCTTATCACAACTTCCCCTGAAATTTTTCATTCTAGCCATTTCACACCAAGACCTTTCACTTCTGGGGTTTTTAATGTGCAGGGCCCCCTATCCGAAATGTTCTGCCTCTGCCTCTCCGGTCACCTCCCTCATCCTTTACCTTAGAAATCACTTCTAATGTGTGACAGAGACAATGCTATGTGGTCACCAAGTCATTTCATTTTCTTCCTGGAGCCTAGGAAACGGACATGACCCATCTCTTTTGCATCTAGTTGGAGCCAGGTGGCTAGTCCCGGCTAATGGAATGTAAATGAAAGTTATGTGTGCTACTTCAAGGCCCAGGTGCCTGAGAATCTGATGTGTCTTTCCCCCCACACCTCCATCCCTGCACCCCGACCTGTGCCCTATACGCCAGCTGGATGGTGCTGAGGTGGCCTTGAAGTTGGTGTGATCACAACGCGGAAGCTGCCAGGGTCCCTGAGACACCTTTGGAGGAGAACACCAAGAAATCTGCCTGAGCTGAACAAAACATAAATATTTATTGTGTTAAGTCACTGACATGTAGAGGTGGTTTGTTTTATCAGCTGGCAATAAATGTCCTGATTAATGCAGTTTGTGAATCTGTTCCTACATCCCCTTTGAGGCTTGGTTGAATACTCCTCTATCTGTTCCCATAGTATTCTGTACTTATTCCTAATATGGAACTTCTCTTTAGATAACCTGAATGCCTCTTTTCTTGTTTCTTTCTGGTGGCTGTAAGGGGCTGTATCTTGTTCATGGCTGCCTAGCACAGCACCAGCACAACTGTCACTAGTTTGCCAGCTTGCCACACTAACATTTTTATATATAAAGAAAACTAATATCTTACTATTTTATATTAACTAGACATATTTTCAATCATTTCTAATAGTTTATTGAAGCCTCACATTTGCATGATGTCCAGAGTCTCTCTTTCAAAGTTGTCCTCTCTTCCCAATCAACCAAGGACAGCAGGGGCTTATTTAGTCCATAGGGATAAGTTCTGCTTTCAGACATCAGGCAGAGAAAGAGCTGGAGGATTGTATCAGTTCATCAGTTGGCTCTGGGTTAAGGGTGCTGCTCCTTCGGTCATGGATCTGTGATTTCACTGCACAAGAGTGGTTCTGCCCAGGTCTAGCCCCCATTGCTGGAAGGGTGCTCCTTCTTGTCCACATCTCTGCAGAGGCCCACATATGGGCTCCCAGTGAACAGCTCTTCTGGTTCACATTTATTTCCAGTCATTACTCCCAAGGCTGAACCACGGGGACAAGGTAGCTGGATCCATCCTCAGGTTCACACTCTATGGGTGCTCTTCCTCCTTGTGGCTTTCCAGGCCCTGCTATGGGGCCAGGGTCACCTGTGCAGAATTCTCCATCATGGTGATCTTCCCTCTGAAGCCTTTGATGATCTTTGTTCCCACCAGTTCTCAAGCCTTCAGAGTGGTTGCATGGACATTGACTCTTCCAGGGAAGGGATCAGGATTGGATCACTCTCCTCCCTGGGTATACCTTGGACCCCTGCAAATTCACAAACAGTGACCACCTCTGTATACCAAGCTTTGAGGGACAGCCTTTTTCAGGCCATAAAAGGTCCCCTTACATTTTCTCCCAGAGTAGCAGGTTCCTATTCATTATATATTTATATATTCAATAAAGGCCACTCAGATTTTTCCCGAACAAAAAGCAAATACAATCTAAAGTGACTTTCTTTGTTCAGTTAAGCCAGCAGTTCTCAAACTGGCCTCAGGATCCCTTTTTACTCTTAAAAATTACTGAAATTTTATTTTGGGGGTTCTGTTTATATTTATTATATTAGAAATTAAAATAGAGAAACTTAAAAAAAGCATATTCATTAGTTCATTTAAAAATAACAATAATAAACCCTATAAAATGTACATTACCCTATATAATGTAAATAAAATATATTTTATGAAAATAGCTATATCTTCCAAAATAAAAAGGATTTGGTGAGAAGAGTCATGTTGTTTAACATTTTTGTAAATCTCCTTACTATCTGGTCTAATAGAGGGCACTGGATTCTCATATTTGCTACTGCATTCAATCTGTTGCAATGTATTGTTTTGGTTGAAGTACTTGGAAAATGAATGAGTATTTTAGTAGCCTTTTTAGATAATCATAGATATTATTCTTTGATACCACATCAAAATGTGACAAATGGTAGTTTCTTAATATTTAGTTGCAGAGAAGAGTCTTAAATTACATCAAACCCATTGATCAGCAGCACTATATACAATAGACAAGACATGGAAACAACCCAAATATCCAGCAACAGATGGCTGGATAAAGAAGATATGGTACATATATATATATACAATGGAACACTACTCAGCCATAAATAAGAATAAAATAATGCCATTTGCAGCAATATGGATGGACCTGGAGATCGTCATTCTAAGTGAAGTAAGCCAGAAAGAGAAAGAAAAATGCCATATGGTATCACTTATATGTGGAATCTAAAAAATAAAAAGGACACAAATGGACTACTTATTATTTATAACTTAGATGATTGATTTCTTGAATGTTTAAGCACATTTGACTGTCTTTTATGATTGGATTACCACATTCTGTTGGTTCTTATTTTGTGGTTGGCTTTGATAACTATGTAAGTTTAAAAATCTAAGGCTCTAATCTGTTCTTAGAAACAATAATCAGGGGGTGGGGATAGCTCAGTGGTAAAGCACATGCTTAGCATGCACGAGGTCCTGAGTTCAATCCCCAGTACCTCCATTAAATAATTAAAAAAAATAAAAAATAAAATAAAAAGAAACAATGATCAGTACATATATGTAAACTAAAAAAAATACGTGCAGGAAAAAAAAGAGACAACAAGCATTTCAATAAAAACAACCAAAAAGCAATAAACAAACAAACAAACAAAAAAAATTGATCTATTTTGCATTTTGAATGGATCTTTGACCCGTACATAATTTTGTCACCTGTTGCATTGGTCCTAGGGGAAATACTGGTCCATTGAATTGTGCAGACCTTCCAGATGTTAACACACTTCTTTAAACAACATTAAAATAATCCTATTGTTATTATCATCCTTGGTCTCATCAGAAAACCCTTACATATTGGGAAACTGTTAAGCTTACAATGGCTGCTAGAAGTTTTCCAAAATTCTAATATTCACTTAAAAGCTCATATTTTATCACTGGCAACAAACACTGTCAGTTGTTTTCCTTCAAGTGACAGGCTCACTTCATTTATGTTTGAGAAAATGTGCCAAATACCCAAGTCAAAATAATCATAGTATGTCTGTCAAGTCTTTCGAGTAAAAACGGTGTTCTATGAAAAAGCTGCTGGTTCAGCTCAGGCCTCAAACAAATCACACAAGTGCTTTCCTCTGAGGAAACCATCCTACTCGGGTATGAAGCAGAAGTGTTTTATTTCCATTTAGTCACATAGAATATTTTAAAATATGTATAGTGAGGGTTGAGATTTAGTATAATGATTTTAAGTAAAAGTGGCTTTATTTTTATCCATTATCTATCTTTTAAAATTTTGTTTTTTGTTTTTACTGTGAGTGCATAATAATAAAGAATACAATGAATACCAGTACAGGTTGGTGCTAAGTGGCCAGCATTTTTATCTACCTTTGCTTTTGTAACATCAATGTAAATGGAAATAGTGGGAAAAAGGCAAATGACATTTTGGTAATATTATGAAAATAGCTTTGACCCTGCAGATCCTCGGGTAGTGAAGGACAAGGACAGGATGCTCACAGAGGTCATATGTAGTTTCAGAGCTTTGGATGACTTGGTGGCTGTGGCTGACTGCTGGTTCCACTGGGATGGAGGCAGCTGGGACTAATACATGAAAGTTTTTGATTGTGCACTAAGCAGTAGAAAAGACTTCTGCATTTATGTTACTAGTTTAAAAAAAGTTAAAAAAATTTGGGGGGGAGGTAATTAGGTTTACTTATTTACTTATTTTTGGAGGAGGTACTGGGGTTTGACCCCAGGACCTTGTGTACGCTAAGCATGTACTCTACCACTTGAGCTATACCCTTTCCCCACCATTTGTGTTACCATTAAAGAAGGTTTTGCAAAGAGCTCTAAGATCAGGACAGGGAACTTTAATGGAAAAAATAGACTGAGTTAGAGCCAGTGACTACTGCTACTGTTTACAGTGATGTGTAGCATATGTAGAAGCAAGACTCAGGGTTGAGCCTAAGAACCAAGCAAAATCATGATTGCAGAATAGGAGGTGACTAGGAGAGATGCTGATCCCTGCTTCCCCTCAAGAATCCTTGGGGATATTGCCAGGGACACTAGATTTCCCCCTGTACACAGGAGGGGACAGGGAGACATTTTAATAAAAATCTTTTTCCTTCATCTCCCTTGTAAATGTCTTCTTGCTTAAAAAAATCTTATGTGATTGCTTATTCTTTATTTTTTGAACCTATACTATGTACACATGGCATAAAATTCAAAAAGGAAAAAAAGGTATACAGTGAAAAATAAGCATTATTCTCTCCTCAATTTCCTAGCTATTCAGGCTTCCACAGTTATCAGCTTCTTGTATATCCTTCAGGAGACATTGCAAGCATTTTTATGAACAGGTGAGTTTATACATTATGTTTCTCCTCAATCTTCTGCATAACTTTTTTTTCACATAATGATATGTCGTGTATTTCTTTTAATATCTCCACATAGAGAGGTTTTTTTTTTCTTTTAAATTTTGGCTGCATAGTACTTTGTGGTCAGAAATAACATCACTTCTAATTATGACACCCTTCTTTTACTTCAGGTGTGTAGAACTTGCCTCAGTCCACAAGTTACTATATTAGTAAACCAGTTAGAAACGATAACCAGATATGATTGTAACTGATATTTCATACTTAAGATCTATTTAATAATAGCTTTTCTCAATAAAGAAGAAAAGAATAAGATCCAGCTATATGAATTATGATCCTTCTACCTTACAGGTTTTTTTTTTAAATTGAGGTATAGTCGGTTTACAATGTTGTGTTAATTTCTGACTTACAGCATAGTGATTCAGTTATATTTATATTCATTTTCACATTCTTTTTCATTATAGGCTATTATAAGGTATTGGATATAGTTCCCTGTGCTATACAGCAGGACCTTGTTGTTTATCTATTTTATATATAGTAGTTTGTATCTGCTAATTCCAAACTCCTAAATTATCCCTCCCTCTTTTTTCCACTCTGGTAACCAAAAGTTTGTTTTCTTCCTCCTTCTTCCTCTTCTTCTTCCCCTTTGATTGTTGAGATTTACTGAAAATATTAAACCACAGCAGAAAGATTCAAACAACTCCACTTGGTGGTTTGAAATTCACTGTAACTGTAGGCTAAGTGATCTGCAGGTTGGACAGACTGCCAAAGTCCAAAAGCTTCAGCATTTCCTTAGTGTCAGGATCTACTTCAATTGATCTCCCGATCCAGGGCTGAGACCTCAGGAACATGATTATCCCTCTCTCTCTCTCCCTGCAGCTTGATGGGGTACCTCTCGCTGGGTCTCTCTGAATCAGCTTCACAGATGTGTGACACAGCCTGCTATCTTGTTGTGGAACTTCTTGCTGGGAATAACGGCGATCTCCTTGCACACACGTGTGCTGATGTGGAATTTGTTGCACAGGAATGTTTAGCACGTCTCAGTGATGGCCTGGGCCACCTTCCCTATGGTTTTGGTGTGAACATGGCCCATGTTGGCAGGTCCTTGGTAAAAGACGAAACATAAGTTTGTTTTCTATGTCTGTGAGTCTTTTTCTGTTTTGTAAAGAAGTTCATTTGTGCCATTTTTTTTTAGATTCCATATATAAGTGATATTGCATGGTATTTTTATTTCTCTTCCTGGCTTACTTCACTTAGTATGACAATCTCCAGGTCCATCCATGTTGCTGCAGATGGCATTATTTTGTTCTTTTTTCATGGCTGAGCAGTATTCCATTGTACATATCACAACGTCTTTATCCAATCACCTGTCAGTGGACATTTAGGTTACTCTCATGTGTTGGCTATTGTAAATAGTGCTGCTGTGAACATTGGGGTGCATGTATCTTTTCAAATTTAGAGTTTCCTCTTGATATATCACCAGAAGTGAGACTGCTGGATCATATAGTCTACTTTTAGTTTTTTTAAAAAAAATCTCCATACTGTTTTTCATAACGACTACACCAAACTACATTCTCATCAACAGGGTAGGAGGGTTCCCTTTTCTTCACACCCTCTCCAGCATTTATCGTTTATGGACTTTTTAATGATGGCCATTCTGACTGGTGTGAGATGACATCTCACTGTAGTTTTGATTCGCATCTCTCTGATAATTAGTGCTACTGAGCATTTTTTCATGTGCCTATTGGCCATTGTATGTCTTCATTGAAGAAATGCTTGTATCAGTCTTCTGCCCATTTTTTTGATTAGGTTATTTGTTTGTTTGTTTGTTTGTTATTGAGTTGTATGAGCTGTTTGTATATTCTGGAAATTAAGCCCTTGTCAGTTGCATCATTTGCAAATATTTTCTCCCATTCTGTAGGTTGTCTTTTCATTTTCTTTATAGTTTCCTTTGCTGTGCAAAAGCTTGTAAGTTTAATTAGGTCCCATTTATTCATTTTTGCTTTTATTTCTATTGCCTGGGTAGACTGCTCTAGGAGAACGTTGCTAAGATTTACGCCAGAGAATTTTTTGCCTGTGTTTTCTTCTAGGAGGTTTATAGTATCTTGTCTTATGCTTAGGCCTTTAAGTCATTTTGAGTTTATTTTTGTGTATGGTGTGAGGGAGTATTCTAACTACATTGATTTACATGAGGCTGTCCAGCTTTCCCAATACCACTTGGCAAAGAGGCTGTCTTTTCTCCATTGTATATTCTTGCCTCCTTTTTGAAGATTAATTAACGATAGGTGTGTGGGTTTATTTCTGGGCTCTCTATTCTGTTCCATTGATCCATATGTCTGTTTTTGTGCCAATATCATGCTATTTTGATTACTGTAGCTCTGTAGTAGTGTCTGAAGTCTGAAGTCTGAAGTCTGAAGTCTGTTATTCCTCCAGCTTCACTCTTTTTCTTCAGTATTGCTTTGGAAATTCTGGGTCTTTTGTGATTCTATATAAATTTTATGATTATTTGTTCTAGTTCTGTGAAAAATGTCCTGGATATTTTGATAGGAATTGTATTAAATCTGCAGATTGCTTAGGGTAGTATGGCCATACAGGCTACTTTGAAGGGACAAACTAGTAAGGCTAACTATGCATGGGAGCTGAGAGAGGGGGCTGGAGGGGAGGAGCACACACACTGTGACCCACTGTGCCATAGAGGTTATCTCTAGGCTCACACTGTTCTTTACTGCTGTTCTTAAAGAAAATGTTCATTCTGCTGCAGCTAACTAGCCTCCATCTTCTATACCAAATACTATTCCACGCCACGGAAGTGCTGTGCAGTAACTCCCCAGTAGCACCTTATACCACATAGAAGCCTTTAAATCTCTAATCTGAAGGTGTCACAGTAAAGAAATGTAAACACCTAGGAAAAGAAAAATGTAATTACCTGATGAAGTCATCTATGTCCATGGAATGGGCCTGCTTGTCACTAAAATCTGTGCTGGTTAGGATTTGCTGTGTTTTATCTGGTAGGCTGAAATCTTCTGGTATTATCTAGCAATATAAGATTCAAAATAAATAAACAATATGTCTTTTAAAAAAGAAGTACCATCATTTATTTAATCCTTTTTTTTGATGACATCACTTTTTTAAATTGAAGTTAAGGACAGAGGCCGGTCACATTCAGAGAGCAACAGGCCCCATCCAGATGTTAAAATCACCCTTCTCTTTCTTGATCAGCCATCTCCTAATTTCAGGTGATTTCCACAAGTTCTCTGGAACCATCTGAAACTGTCCTTTGAGGAGATCCACAACACCACCAGGTGACAAGAGCTTGACCAGATGCACAGCTGGACACATGTCACTCGATGTCATCATCATCAAACTCATTACAAAAGTCTGCATGAACTGCCTTTTCATTGGCTGTCAAGTCCATCAGGAACCTGGTGCTGCCTCCTGCCTCGTCCAGGTCCACATAGGGCCCGGTGCCCTCTGGGAACATCTCGTCCACTGCTGGCTTCAGCCTATTTAATTCTTTTTTAAAGGAAACTTATATTTTCTAATATTTTACTTATAAATAAAGCTATAATAAATATCCTTGTACTTGTATAATTTTGCAAATGTGCTGTTTTTTAATTAAAAATTATCAGTTTATTTTTTATTGAGATATAGTTAACTTACAATATTTTAAAATTAAAAAAACCTATTTTTGTGCTAATATGTTTATAGGATAAATCCCTAAGAGTTGAATTGCTAGGACAAATATAGGTGTGGTTAAAATTTCAGTCACTACTGTCAAGTTACCCTCTAGACAGGCTGTACCAGCCAATGTACACGTCTACAAGCTAATTTTAATCTTGAAGTACAGACTGACTCTGCATGACTGAAGGATTTAGGGGTAGCCAGGCAGCTGAATTTTGGGTTACATATAGGTAACCTGTCTGTTAGGTATATCTTTGGAAACTTTCACACCTATGGCTACTCTTATGAATCATACCAGGTGGGCGTCGGATATCTTGGAATGCTCTTCATTAATTTCTTTTGCTAGTTTCATGTACTCTGTCCACTCTTTAAGCTTCTTCCCTTCTTGGTTGTGTATTTCCCTGGGTGATTTGATTCTTTCTATGGCTTCACGCTTCACAGATGCCTTGGAGATCTATACATTCAGATGCAAACCCATGTACTCTTTGTTCCCCTATATCTACCTTTCTATACATGCTAGGAAAGTCCAAGATGAAGACAGGAGTGAATTTTGATGTATTTGAGGGAAAAAAAGAAATATTCTATCCTGTATGAGGATGGACTGGTGTATAAGCCTTAAGAGAAGCCAATGACTGATCAAGATTGAACAGCCACAATAAGTTGCCTCAGTTTGATATCTCAGCTTTACATAGAAGGGTAAAAAAATCATAACCTCAAGGACCTAGCTGGAAAGGAAAATAAAATTAGTGACTTGACCACTGCCAGAGCTTTGTGATGGGCCTCCTGGGCTCCAGTTTATTCCTTTATAATCCATCCTCCAGCCCACTGTGAGTGAGAGTTATCTTTCTAAAATACAACTCCTATCCCTGGCTTCAATGTCTTGCTTTTCTGGCTTCCAGAATAAAACCTACATGATTTAGGACAAAGTCATTAGACATCTGGAATCCTGCCTTCCCTCCGAGCTGCATTTTTTTTCTATCATTTCCTCCCACCCATCCCAGATGCCCTCATCCTGAGTGCAACAGCGACACTGAACTTTTGCTGTTTGATGCCTCCTTTTCCTTCCTGGTTCACCCAGTGAATGGAAATCTGGTTGAATGGTAACCTCTATGAATTCTCTTCTTCTCTTCTCATAAAGATTCCTGGAGACAGAGCTCATCACTCTCTGCATGGCCAGGGATGTGAGTGCACACTTGTATTACTGCACTCATCACACAGCTCAATGGTCATCCAACTAGGTCTGTTACCCTGCTTGACATGCACTCCCATGAGACCTGGGGCCACAGGCGCTAGTCATCCTCATAGTCCCAACAATGCACAACGCCTGGCACATATTAGGCACTAAATACACATTTACTGACTCAGTGACTGAGACCCCCCGGCTTAGAGTTACATATGTGATTCAGGGAAAATCCTTTATTCTCACCTGGGATCAGTATTCTTTATTTGTAAAAATGGTCCCTTCCTTTCTTAAAATTTGTTATCCTAGGGTAATAGATATGTCTCAACTCTTGAAATTAAAAATTAGCAAGTATTCCTTTTCCTCTTTCAGTGACTATATTACTATGAATTACACACTTCATTACTATGAAATCTGATGGGTGGCCTGCTTTCTTTTCTTATAGTCACTGGCCATTTCAGGTTTGCTGTTTTGCTGAGTGTGAGATATACAGATCTGCCACACCATAATCAAAGAGCTGGATGCAGCCGCATTAGTTATTCAAGGCAGTACCAGAACTCCTTTAATGTATGTGAACGTCTGTCTCATATTTTCCTGGTATTTCCCCTTTGAATTTCACCCCCCAGCTTTATTAAAGTATGGTTGACAAATAAAACACACACATACACATAGACATGTGTGTATGTCTCTCTCTCTCTCTCTATATATATATATTTAAGTTGTATACCACAGTGTTTTTGTTGAACATTTTTACTGTGGTAAAATATACATAACATAAAATTGATCATTTTAGCCATTTTTAAGTGTTCCCCCTTAAATTTTACTGGCAAATAATTTCTTTTTTAAAAAATTTTTTATTTATTTATTATTGTAACATTTAAGTATTTTGGCAGGGGGTTGCATAATTAGGTTTATTTATTTTTATAGGAGGTACTGGGGATTGAACCTTGGACCTCATGCATGCTAACCATGCACTCTACCACTTGAGCTATATACCCTCCCCCTACTGGCAAATAATTTCAAGGACATCATTCCAATTCTCTCCCTCCACCATCATTAAATAATACATTGAATACCTATCTATATCAATATACAGATTTCTCTACAGCCAGTGAAAATCTGTATATTGTCTGAGAAGTCCATTACTTGGAATGAACAAGTATACGATGTTTCAGACCATTTTGTTTATGAGAATGCAACGACAACACACAGCTAAACGTTTATATAGACTTGAGCACTTTAAAAGGAGATTGCTACCCAAAGCCAAGATAAATGTTTTGATGAGGAATGAAAGATTAATCTTAAAATGTGTGAGAACAGTTTGAACTTTGATTGGGTTTTGAAAATAGTCTTTCAGCTTCTTTCTTTACATTTTACTCCTAGTTTCTGTAGATACATATAGGCTGGTCGGAAAAGTAAATGCAATAATTAAAACATGATGTTTTGAGTTTCTGTTTTCTCTCTTACCTGGTATACCCTAAATTTCAGAAAAAAATTATTTTCTTAAATCACTTTTACTTATCATGAGAAGTCACATTCTTCAGAGTGAAAACAACTTTAAAAGATAACCATCAATGATCAAATCTGAGAAGGCATTCCAATGGAAAAATGTTCCTGCTCTCTTTCTGAACTATTGTCATGCTGTTCAGGTTTAAGCAAGGCAGGTTTCTTCCCATTTCATAGCTGGGGGATGTTAGAGTAAACCAGTCCAGCTGTTTTTGTATAAAATGATTTTAAAAAATCCTGGTGACCTTTTTCTGCCCTCAAATAACTTTAAGAACAGTTGGACATAAAAACTTCAAACTTTACATATTCATGGCCCTCTGAGGAATACAATCATTGTTAGTTTGAGAAAAAGCTGAGTATTTTTTTGAGTTGGAAAGCTCTAATATTACATGTTTGCACATGCTTGGTACGTTACTCTTAGTCTGCTGATGAAAATTGATATGAGACTTTTATAGCATATGTGTAGATGCTGGTTTTTTACTTTATTTACCATGTCACAGAACTTACAAAGGCATATGGAATTTATGCTGTAACCTTTATATTGAAGTTAAAACTTTACATCTGTTCAGCAATATAAAAACAGAGATCCTACTAGGACACTGCAGAATTCATATAGAAAACCTTACAGTGGTGCCTCCAAGAACTGATCTCAGCTATGTTCATTCCCCATCAAAGGCGGCCTGAGTGTTCTGGCACTCCATGGGAAAGGGTTTTTTTTTTGGAAGGCTCCATAAAAGATTTTCACACACATTCCAGATAAAGCCTTAAGCAAAGACTATTGATTGCTAGTGTGGTCAGGCTTCTGACACCTGGGGTTTAAAAATAACTTTCATCAGTGTTCCATTTAGTACATGGAAGGTATTTAATTCTTCATTGCCTCATATATAACCCCCTGAATGTTTGGATACCACCCAAAATCCAAGCTCTTTGTATCATCCTCTCTTCTGGCTTGAGTTCCATGTTATTATACATTCTCTTTCCCCCATTCATCTTCCAGCTGTTGTACTCTGATCTCTGGAATCTCTTCCATCATAAGCAAAGCCTCCTATACCCTAAGCCTCTTTCCAGAAGTCTTCCCCCATTTACTCAAAGAGATGCTGCTCCTTCGTTCTACATCCCTTAGAGTTGCCAGCAGTGTTATTTTCCTGGTAATCTCCATCCCTCTAAAAAACATTGTAATACCAAAGTAATAAAAGAAAATAAAAATAAAAACTCTCCTTAACCCCCAAACAGTCGATAATGTATTTTTGAGTATATCCTTCAGAATATGGGTATGATTACACTATATGTATTTTTTCCCCTGATAACAATATACTGTAAGTTTCCTTTAAAAATTTTACTGTGAATTATTTCAAATATAGAGAAAAAACATAAGGAACTCTTTCATATCCACTAGCTGGTTTTATGAATTTGAATAGACAATCTACTGAATATCTTCTGCTTACCCCTGCAGGTTCATTCTTTACCTCTCTGCACCCTGCAGAGGGCCCTAGGAGGATGGCTAGTCTGCACTGGTCCACTGCCTCACTCTGGCTCCCAACTGGTTTAGTCCATGGGAGGAACCTGCAGGAGGGGATCAGATTGAAGGGTGGGAGGTCAGTGAGGTCACGGCATTTATTCCTTCTACCCTCCAGCTCCAGCCTGGCTTGTTGCTGTCTGTTGGCTGAATCCTTTTACTGAAAGCCCTGGTTCATATAGGATGGTTGCCTCCACCTAGTTCCTCTCTCTCTGGGTTCTCATATCCTTTCATGCCTATGGTTGAAACAGCTCTCTGCTGTGATCTGCTGCCCTTATCAGTTTCCTCAAATGCTGTCTACAGCTGTTATGGGTTCAGTGGTGTCCCTTCCAAATTCGTACGTTGAAGTCCTAACCCCCAGTACCTCAGAAAGTGATCTTATTTGGAGGTAGGATCTTTATAGCGAGAATCAAATTAAAGTGAGGTCATCAAGGCTGGGCCCTGATCCAAGATGACCGGTGTCCTTCTAGAAAGGAGAAATGTGCACCCAGAGACAGAGACACAGAGGGAAGATGGGAAGGCACAGGGACAAGAGGGCCATAGACAAGCCAAGGAGAGAGGCCTGGAACAGATCCTCCCCTCACAGTCCTCAGAAGAAATCAACCTTGCTGACACCTTGATTTTGGACTTCCAGCCTCCAAAACTGTATGACAATAAAATCCTGCTGTTTAAGCCACCCTGCCTGTGGTATTTTATAACAGCAGCACCAAGTACAACACATTTATAAATAGTCCCTTCACATGTCAACATTTAATTATCCAGCATGAGTGTGATGTCTGCTTCCTGTTAGAAGCCAACTGGTCTAGGCCCATAATCTATCAATCTATGCTTTATTTGCTTCAGATATTTTTTTTCTGTTAAGAAATTGAACACTGCGGATTCCTGAACCGCTTTCATGTCGGTACATATGTTTGCACAACACTCTGAACACACTTAAGCAGCTTGGTCTGGAGAACTCCTCTGCCCATGTCTAGACCGTTTCCACCCACATGGAGGTAGGACTCCTCTGGAGCTGTCTGTCCCTCCAGGGTGCTGCGATTCATCGGCTACTTTGACCAAAATCACCCATGGAATCATTTGGTAACAGTGCTGTATCTGTGCATATGCATGTTTTAAATACCCTCAAATTAGACCAGTAAGCAATTGCTGGCTTACTGACAACCATCACATCTGTTTTGTGGAAATCACTTTTATTGTAAAGAGGCAATATGTTTGTCTTAGCATTTCACCTCAGGCCTTCACTTTCTAAATTGCTATTTCCTTATTTGTTTCCAGTAATTCATTAAATCCAATTTTTTAAAATAAAAGAACATGACCAAAGAAGAGGAAACTTTTGGTGTTCCTGACTTTTATAGAGGAAACAAAACTGCAAAAAGCTTTCCACTGGAAATACTCTATAAAAACAAATAAAACTCTTCGCCAAATTAAATTTTAGCAATGTTGAAGGTAGTGAAATCAAGTTTCACGCTCACTTCCTTACTTTGGATAATTAGCAAAGCACGTCCTTTGAACAGAGTTAACTGAAGAAGAATGAGCAGTTTAGAAAAAAAGAAATTTAACAGCCTTGGGGAAAATATAGCTGGAAATTGCAAATTCAATCCATATTACATTTTGAGCTACTGAATGTGATCTGACTGCATGGAAGAGTGGCCTGGTAAATCCCTCCAACCATCGTCCATCTTTAAAACATGGCACTGAAAGCAATACTTGTCACTTAGGTTAGTATTTCACTGTGGCTTTCAAGATAATATGCTGTCCACTTTTTAATAACATTTAACATGTTCATCTCCCTTTGACTGAGCACTTATAGCAAAATTATTAGTGTTTATGGCTTACTGCAGACTGTATTTATGCTGTTTCCAGAAGCCATTTTATCTGTTGGGGAAAAAAAAAATCCCACCGTAGGATTTCTAACCTTTTAGGCTAACGTCTGACTCTATTAGCTCCTAAAGAGAAGAACCATAAATAATCTTCCCATTTTACATTCTATGCTTTTAGCTAAAGCATTAATCACAGAGGTTTTTTTTTTTCCTTTGCCTCATGAGAAAAACCAGTCTTACAGTTTGAAAATTTGGTTTACAAAGTATGATTTTTAGGGAAGGCAGAGTGGGGGTTGGACAGAGAAAGAAGGGGTCTTTGGTGGGCTTTATGAGTAAAAAAGAAATTTTGGGAACAAATGGATCTTTTTCTTTCCAGGACCAAATAGTATCTCAGAGAGCTCCCAATAAATTGGGGGGAGGGGAATAAGGGTAACTCTTTCGGGTCATAAGGGTGTTATTTATTCATCACAGTAACAATGAACTTGAGTCATCCTGTGGCCATGAGCCGCTAATGTGGGTCTGGAAGAGCTTAGTGTTTTAATCTGCTGCATAGGATAACGTTAGAACAAGATCAAGGCTGATTAACTGTGTTTCTCTGAAATTCATGCACATACGTGAATTTAGTTATTGTTATCATTGTTTTTCTTGTCATTGAAATGACAGGTGTTCTTGGATGTATTTTATTCAGTAAATAGGCATTTCCTTTTTCTTACAAGGTATCATGGGGGAGCAGTTTTTAACAATTCCTGATTTCTCTCTTTTTTCAAAAGGCACCTACATCTTCCTTAGGAGTTAGCCTGGCAGGGCTTGATGGCACTCGTTCTGGTTCAGCCATTAGTTCCCTACACAATTTGCTTCTTCAGCTAGGTTTATGCCAGGTCAGAAACTCCTTTCTGAGCCTTGAAAGTTGCTTGTTTGATTCGCTTTTACCTGCTGACAAAATTTACCTTTTGACTTTGTTAATGCTTTTATACCACTTCTGATATGACTTAGGTTAGCTCAGACTTTGAAGGAACAATTTCAGTTGACTTGGATTAATAGCAGTAATAATTTACTAAATGGCAGTGTTATTCATCCTTAAATATATATTTATTCTTAAAGCCTACAATTTCTGTAATAGCTGTAAGTTGGAATAAAATGACTAAACTACCACATACTAATTTTTTCCTATGCTTCTCAAAATTGCTTTAAAAAAACCCCAAACAACACATTATATTTTCTTTCTACTTTTCATGAATCTTGAAGAATTTTATCACACTGTTTTAACTTCAGTAACTCTTTAATCTCATTCTGTTCACCATTAAGCTGCTGGTCTCTCATCACTTAAATATTTTTGTCCCCAAGAGACTCAGCTTAATTGATAAGCGAAGTAAAGCATTCTTTCCATCAAGAAATAGTGCATTTTTTTCTTTTCTGTTAATGTGAACTACAGATTCCCAATTTTCCTCCTTGCCTTGGCTATTTGGGTGCTCAGAACAAAAGGCTGTTCTCAATTTTTTTTAATGAGTTCACTTGCTTCAAAAAAATTTTTTTTCTTTTTTAAATGGAGGTAGTGGGGATTGAACCCAGGACCTGGTGCATGCAAAGCATGTGCTCTACCACTGAGCTATTACCCTCCCTCCCCTTCTAATTTTTAAAAACACTTTTCCTCTTTATTCCCCCGTCTTGATTCTGATTTTCTTTCTTTTGTGTTTCAAAACGTTACTGTAATGTCTTTGTTACTCTATAATCATTAAAAAAAAATGTGGTGGGCTACATATGAACATCTTTCTTTTTTTTTCACTGTTTAAGGAATTTTTATTTAAGCAAGAATTTTATAATCCAAATTATGCTTCCTTGCTCAGTTATCAATTCTGTTATTTAAAACAGAAGTGACATTAGGAGCTATTCCACAGTAAAGAATTACAAAATTAAAGAAAGGAATGCTTTAAATTTTTGTACTTTGCTGAAAATTCTTTTTTCCAGGATCTATAAAACATTAATTTGTTTTTATATTTTACTATTTTTTTTGTAGTTTTTTTTTTGTTGTTGTTGTTTTTAAACCAATATGTAATCTAGGACTAGCATTATGTTTGCTAGATCTGGCATTTGCTCGGTACCTAAGGTTCAAAGTTCCCTTTCCTTTTTAAACTTATTTTACATTAGCTAAAGCTACATACAATGGGTTGGTGGCCACAATTCTACCATTCATTTCTGTAACTGCTTTAGTGGCTTCTTCTGGGGAGGAGAAACATACAAAACCAAAACCTTTGCTGCGACCGCCCTCCATAATAACCTTTGCACTAGTGATTGTACCAAACAGAGAAAACTCTTTCCGGAGACGTTCATCATCAATACCATCATCAAGATTTTTCACATAAAGGTTAACACCCTGGTATCTGGTGATCCTATCTTGCTTCATCTGTTCAAATTTGCGCTTAAGTTCCATCTGCCGTTCCACTTTTTTCTGGGCTTGACCAACGTAAATTTGTTTCCCATTGAGCTCCTTTCCATTCATCTCATCTACAGCTTTCTGTGCATCTTCATGCCTTTCAAAACTTACAAATCCAAAACCTTTGGATTTTCCACTCTCATCAGTCATTACTTTCACACTCAAGGCAGGTCCAAACTTGCCAAAGAGATCCTTAAGGTGCTCATCATCCATGTCTTCTCCAAAATTCTTGATGTAAACATTGGTGAACTCTTTTGCCCTAGCTCCAAGTTCTGCTTCTCGTTCTTTACGAGACTTAAATCGTCCAACAAACACTTTGCGATCATTCAGAAGCATCCCATTCATTTTTTCAATAGCTCTTTCAGCTGCTTCTTGTGTCTCAAAATGCACAAATCCATAACCCTTGGAACCATTTTCATCACAAGCCACCTTACATGAAAGGATGTTACCTAAAGCAGAAAATGTATCATACAGTGCTTTGTTATCAATAGATTTGTCCAAATTTTTAATGAATATGTTGCCCACTCCACTTTTGCGAAGTGATGGATCACGCTGAGACCACATGATGCGTACTGGCTTGCCCTTTATAACATGAAAATTCATGGTGTCCAAAGCACGCTCCGCGTCCACCGGCTGCTGGAAGTTCACATAGGCGTAGCCCAAGGAGCGGCGGGTGATCATGTCCCTGCAGACCCGGATGGAGAGGATGGGCCCGGCTGGGCTGAACTTCTCGTAGAGCATCGCCTCGGTCACGTCGGGGTGTAGGTCCCCCACGTAGAGCGAGGCCATGGGGTAGCTGTGGGCGCTGGGGTTCATGTCTGCACGGCTGCCCGCAGGGCCGCAGGCCGCGACCTTTCCGTGAGAGGAGGAGAGCGAGTGCTGGGGCCGGGGCCGGAGGCAGGGGAGCGGGGGCAAGCGCAGAGGGACAAAAATCACCCGGAATCGAAAACTACCCAACGGCCGCAGAACGGGGGCGATGCGCTGCCGCTGGTGTCGGCTGCCGGCTGGGGAGCGGGGGTTGCGATGTCGGGTCTGGGCAGCGGGAAGGCCTCGGTCTCTTGGTTCCTTCTGGGAGCTGCTGCGGGTGGGTCGGTCTTGGCAGCTTCACCGGGTTATTTTATAAAAGAGGAAGGAAAAAAATAAAAGTCTCCAGCGGGGGAGATGCGGATTTTTTGTAAATTTTTTTGTAATTTTTTTTGTAATTTTTTTTTGTTTTTTAAAAGATTTTTTAAGATTTTTTTTTGGATTTTTTAAAATAATAAATGTGTGTTCCGAGCCCAGAGCATACACTCCGCACTCTCAGCACTAACCGCCGGGGAGAAGGGCTGAACATCTTTTTTTATAAGTAATTATGTGTTTTTCCTAAATCAGTGGATCAACAAGTATTTATTGAGCAAATGGCATGTTATAAAGTCTATATCAAGTGATCTGAGGAATGACTTGCTTCTCTGCTTTGGCAGAAAGTTTCCTGCCATCTTGACATGACAGGGAAGGGAATGGGAAATTCTGAAAAGTCAATGTTGCTTGTCAAATTAATGGAATTGAGGACTCAGAATAAAAACTAAGGTGCAGAAGATAAAGTTATATTTATTAATTGCCTGAGACTGTTGATTAAGACTGGTGCCACTGTACACAGAATCTAACAGAGTTGGCTCTCCATACCCCCGAGGGGATAGGTTCCAGGGCCCTCTCAGATACCCAAATCTGTGAATTTGAAAGTTCCCTATACACAATGGCCTAGTACTGTTGGCCCTCTAAATCCCTGGATTCCACAACCCAGATTCAACCTTCCTTTGATTTTGTTCTATATTGATCTGGGGTTGATTGAATCCGCTGATGTGGAATCTGCAGATGGAAGGTGAGGTTGAGGGACTACAATATTGGTGCTTAAAGAGGAAACCAAAAAGGTCAAATAGTCCCATTTCCTCATTTTGTACTGATTCCCTGTGAGAAGGTTCAGGGCATGCTATCCCTCAAACATGGTCATCTTGGCATATGGAATATTTTAAGCTGAAGAAATCTGAGAAACAGAAGATGCAGGAAGACTTCTCTGACCTTGTCCATCTCCCCTGAAACACCCCGTGAGACCCTCAGGGGAGAGACTTCTTGTACCTAGAGGAAAGGAGCGTCCTTGTCTCTGAAGACCCAGCGACTCTAAGAGGAATTTGCCATTTCCACAGTTTTGTACCATTAACTCCCATCCTTTTGTGCTATCAATTTTTCTAGAGGTTTCCACTTTTCATCAAACTTAGTATAAAAAGTTTCAAGGTTTATCCACTTCTTTGGATCTTCATTTCCTTTTGAAGGCTCCCGTGTCATGTAAAACTTATATATTAAATAAATGTGTATGGTTTGCTCTTGTGAATCTGTCTTTTGTCCGTCCAACTTATGCAGCCCCAGCCGGAGAACCTATTATAGACAGAGGAAGAGATTTTTCTTCCCCTTCACTATCTCTCCAAACATTTTAAATGCACTTTTAAATTCTTTTTAAAGCAGTTTTACTGAAACCAGTTCTTGAGTATAAATGATCGCCTTTGTCCTATCTGCTGACTTTCTCTCAGTGGATGATTTCCTGGTGTGGTTTCTGGTTTTTACTGTAAGGTAAGGTATCGGTAGGGGTTGCTCTGTTCTCTGTGAAAGTCTCTTGCCTGTCAGGTTGTTGGAGGGTTTCTGCAGAATGGTTTCACTTTTCCCCTTGACTGGGGACCTGTGGGTTCCGTAGTGTCAAACCAGTTTATATGTTAATTTTTCAGCCTTGAGGTCCCTGTATCATGCACAGGGTGTGAATTCCAGCCTCAGTTCTGCACATGGCAAAGTCCTGGGTTTCGGATTTCTCTCCAGTTGACTGTTTTTGCATTCATGGGAGCAAGTTTCCTTGCTGCTTCCTCGGATGGGTGGGCCAAGTTTTTCTAGGCTCCATTTCACAAGGGCCAGCCCTGTGTGAGCCCTGGCTTGACCTGGAGTCCTACACTCCTGTCCTTACGTAGGTGTTAATGTCACAAACTCCAACTGTTAAGGCCTGTGTTCAACTCTGATTCCCCTGTGAGCGTTTTGACTTCAGCTCCCAATTACCATCCTAAATTTTGCTGCATTCCTAAGAGTTTCACTTCCTGATTTCAAGCTCATTTAGGCCTTAACATTAAAAAAAAAATTTTTTTAAGATACCGAATTCCTAAGAGGTTGAAGTGGAAGGATTTCTTACATTGGCTCAGTCCGCCAAGTTGACTGGAAAAGCAAATTTATTAATAAGGAAAACAACACCTAAAAAGACAGAAATGTCTTGGTGGTGAGGACTACAGTGTTATGAAGGTAACGTAAGCATCATGCCATCAATGCTCAGATTCTACTTTTATCAAAAGCTAGAATACCTAGATTTTTGCCTTGTATCCTTGGACTACATCTGTATCTATATCTATATATATCTTCCTTTTTATTGGTTTTACTTTCAAAATTTCATATGTCATTACTTTACTATTTTGTTTGAATTGAAGGCCAGAGGTGGTAGCAACACAGAGATGCCTTGGGAAATTACTTGCTGATACTGTTTAATTGGGATCCTGGATGAGTTGGAGGAGAATTTAGAACAGGTGCCATGATAAGGAATTTTAGCAATAAAACATTTCTCATAATAAGAAGAACAAATGCATGCAGCAGCATCAAAGTGACCCGGAGGTTTGAGAGGAAAGCCTGAAAGAGCAAAACAAGAGCTTGGTGAGATGATCACACAAGCTAGGCCACTAAGTGATAAGGATA
Source organism: Camelus bactrianus (assembly GCF_048773025.1). Lineage (NCBI taxonomy): Eukaryota > Metazoa > Chordata > Mammalia > Artiodactyla > Camelidae > Camelus > Camelus bactrianus. The sequence goes on from NC_133573.1 coordinate 21,847,821, forward strand.
AAACAAAATTTAAGTTCTGTGGGTGTGGATATGGAAGTCCCAGCTGCTTGGTGGGGGCAGGAAATCCTCATCAATATGGTAGGCAAGGACTGACAATATGCAGCCACCTGGCCTGATAAACTTGGCTCAAGTTAGGATCATCCAAAGCACCGTCAGGTCCCAAGATTTGGCCAGAGATTCGGGCTTCGGCTGCAGAACCAGCTGGTCTCAAATGGTGACTTTGCTCCACTACAAACTTAAATGGAAGTATAACCTGAGAACAAATTCAATCTCACTGTAAAGAAAAATCAAGGGCTCTCCATATTGAATATTCCTGGTCATGTGTTTTAGGAAGAATAGAGAAGAGCTGACTCTTGGAATTGGAACTGGAACTTATTTGCAACAGCTCTTTTTACTAGAATGAACACATAATTTGGAATTAATCAGGATTTGGTTCTGACTTCAGGTTTTCCACTTCTGGTTCTATATATTTGGGTTAATTGTTTGACCTTCTTGAACCTCACGTATTTCATAGGTGTTTCATTAGCAAAATGGGGATTATGCAGAATTGTTTCTGTGAGAATTAAATAAAGTACTTGGCATCAGTAGAGTCTCAATAAATGGTACTTATTATTGGGATAAATACATCGTAAGAGGAGAGTGTCAATATTGAGCAAAGTTAAGAATGTGATATTCTTAAAGACATCATCCTTGATTCTCAGTCTAAACTAGTTCCCCTCTTACATTCTCCCATAAAGCGTCTATTTTTCCCTTTATAACATTCACTGCTATTGGTAACTGTACGTTTATTATTTCTGTGACAGTTTAACATAGTAGTTGCAAACTCAGTGCTGAGTGAGGGAGGTTGCGTGAGGACTGGGAAGAACCAGGGCAGTTCTCACTTGGATCTGTTAGTTGTTCTTTTGAGGGAGCAACGTGCTCAATGTACTGGATTTTCCATTTTTCATATAACCCAGAATGACTTTTTTTACTGGAAATGTCCTGGTCTTAAAATGTAGAGAAGTAATTCAATTTAAAAAAGACATAGTGAGGGCCAAACAAAATTCACTTGTAGGACATGACAGATCTGAAAGCTGCCAGTTTACATCTCTGATTTATATCTGTCTCTATGACTAGAGCTATGACTGTATTATGTTCACTAGTATTTGTGTAGCTCCTGGTACGGAAGGGGCATATAGTGGGCATCAAATGTTTTTTAAAAGGAAGAGAAAGAAGGAAGGAAAAAAGGAAGGAAGGGAGAGGGAAGAAAGAGAAAGAAAGAAAGGGCAAGAAAGGAAGTAAGGAAGGAAAGAAAGGAAGAAAGAAAGAAAGGGATTGCAACTGGGTTTTTTTGTTTGTTTGTTTCTGTAAAGAATTATATTGAAAAAAATTGCTGTTATTGAGAATAGTAGACACTGGGCAAGTTGCTAGATTTCATATTTAGGAGTTCTAAGTTAGTTAATATAAACTATAAGAGATTTGCAGATACTGACTGGTATATATAAAATACACAAGTTTATACTGTATAGCACAGGGAAATATTTTCAATATCTTATAGTAGCTTATGGTGAAAAAGAATATGAAAATGAATATACGTATATTCATGTATGACTGAAGCATTGTGCTGTACACCAGAAATTGACACAATATTGTAAACTGACTATATCTCAATAAAAACAAAAAAGAAAAAAATTCACTGCTTCTTTGTATTATTGTTTTAAATTAATTTAATTAAAATTTTTTTGTGGGTGAGGAGGAGGTAATTAAGTGTACTTATTTATTTTTAGAAGAGGTACTGGGGATTGAATCCAGGACTTTGTGTATTCTAAGCATGCACTCTTCCACTTGAACTATACCCTTTCCCCCTTCTCTGTATTATTTTTAGGCAAAAAATAGAATTGTGATTTTTTTGCTTTATAGCCAAATATTAATAAAAATGAAAACGTTTTGGCTACCTCAGAAGCAAACTTTGCTATATGTAAGTACTGTATTGAACAAAATGTTGGTTGCATATTGTCAAACCAATTTTTGTCTGCTGGGAAATAGACTTTAATCTCTGACCTCAAGTTTTATTGTGTAATGAGCTCAACAAATACACTGAACTGTGGATTTCCATGGTAGTATGATTTGTGTACTGACTTGAACTCTGGAAGTCATTGCAGCTGTCATTTGATGAAAAAGAGGAAAAAAAGGGGCTTTGGGAAGCTTAGATTTCTAGAGCCAATGGAAGGGGGGAAAACCTCAAATGCTGGATTATTTAGAGACTGTCTAAATTGAAGTGGCTATCTTTGACATGTTTGTAAATTTAAGGATTCCTAGAGATTTGTCTATGGGGACAGAAAATATGCATCAGTAACTAGAGTGGTCTGCTGGCCAGATTACTGAATTGCAAAATTGAAGATCAACAAATGTTCCTAATAGATACTGTGAATCCTGCACTATGTTAGGCACTATATCTCAAAAAAGTAAGTATTAGGAGCGGTGGTGGAGGGGGCCATCTCTGTACCCAAGGAGTTTACAGTCTAGTTGGGGAGCCAAGACAAATAATTGAGGAAGGATAAAAGACTCTATGATTAAGGGCTAAGCCATGTGTTAGACTGTAAGTGTAACAGGAAATCACAGGGTAAAAATCACAGCAGGCTTCATAGATTAGGAAGACACCAGCTAGTGCTTCAAGAAAGTATCTTTTTGACTGAGAGAAGGAAAGAAAATATAGTGCTATCCTGATTTTCTGTGCTTTTGAAAGTACGTTAGTTCCTGTCTTGGGCTTTTCAAAAGAAAAAATTGTTTCTTTGTCTACTATCCATTTACATATCTAAAATATATTTTTCTGTTATGGGGAAGGTAGAGCTCAGTGTTCTAGGTTCAATCCCCTGTGCCTCCATTAAAAAAACAATTAACAATTGATTAAAAAAATCAATAAACTTAATCACCTCCCCCAAAGAAATAGGTAGAAAATAAATAAATGAATGAAATAAAATATTTTTTCTGTAACTCCCATATTTAACCACTCAATAAGTCTTATGGTTTCTTTATTCAAATTGTGTTTCTTACCAGTAAGACCCTGGTTGAGGACTTTTCAACATATGCATAGATTTTGATTTGTCTAAGTTCACCCAGCAAGTGGGAAGGTCAAGATTAGAGCCAGAGTCCTGTGCTTTGTCTCTGACCCCATCCTCAACAACCTTAAAATGGTCTCTACTGATTGGTTAAATAAACCATAGCACACCCTGATGATCAAGTACTATGCAGCCATCACAAATTATGATTTATACTTATATTTATTGTTGTGGAAGTCATTTACAGTGTATTGTTAAATAAAATATTAGTAAATATGATCTCTTCTTTACAAATACATACGTCTACATGAGAAAGATCTGGAGGTTTTATTCTAAATCATTAAAAGTCCTTGTTCTCATGGGAAGGGATAAATTGGGAGTTCTAGATTTGCAGATACTAACTAGTATACATAAAATAGATAAACAAAAATTTATACCGTACAGCACAGGGAACTATATTCAATATCTTGCGGTAACCTATGGTGAAAAAGAATATGAAAACAAATATACGTATGTTCCTATATGACTGAAGCATTGTGCTGTACACCAGAGATTGACACAACATTGTAAACTGACTAAAGTTCAATAAAACAAAAAGTAGTTCTTAGTAGTGGGATTTTACATAATTTCTATTTTTCTTTGTGACTTATCATTTTTTGACACTGATTACTTATTATTTGTGTAACTAATAAATAATATGTTCACATGCCCTCCTCCAGAAACCGTGAAGGGCTCCTCTTGATTGCTTACATCAATAATTAGAAAGATTAAAAAGCCTGGTTACATATTTTAATCATCTGGGTTATTTAAAAAAAAACAAACAAAAAAATAGTGCTCAGGTCCTACTTCAGACCAATTACATTAGAATCTCTGAGGGGTAGGGCCTTGGCTTTTTTTTTGATAGGGAGGTTTATTTATTTTACATACTTTAATAGAGTTAGTAGGTATTGAACCCAGGACCTCCTGAATGTTAAGCATGCATTCTACCACTGAGCTATACCCTCCTCTCTAGTTTTTGAAGAGCTTTTTAGGTGGTTTTAATGTGCATCCAGCATTACCTGAGAATTTATTAGAATTGCAACATCTCAGGTCCTACTCCAGATCTGCTGAGACAGAAACTCTGAGACTGGGGCCCAGCAAGCTGTGTAAATGTCTGCCAAAGTATGAGGACTACAGAGTGTAGGCTTGGCTTGACACTCACACTTCATCATCGAGCCATAATTGCCCCAAATTCGCTCTGTTTTCCAACCCGCAACTTGCACTCCAACCAAGTGAGTTTATCGCATGTCTCCTGAGCTTAGGTGGTGTCTCCTCCCACGTTATCTGCTCTTCCTGGCATGCCTGCTTGCCCTGTCTTGGAGCCACCCCAATTTTAGCCGTCCTTGAAGGTCCAGCTCAGGTCTTATCACCTCCAGGAAGCTTTTCTGCACTCTCCAGTCCCCCCCCACCTCATCTCCCTCTTCTCTAGTTTCTTCAATAAGTATTTATTTCATCCCCATTACTTGTGAAGCATTGAGTGAAATGCAAAAGAACCATGTCAGGGTCCCTTGAAAGGGCTTTAACTTGTTTACATATGGGATTAAAGGAGAAAAATCAGATGCTGAAGGAGATGAGATGAAAACTGATAGGATGTGAAGTTAGGAGATATGAGCAGGGTGGTTAGAAGAGCTGTGAGGCAGTGGGGTTGTTCACCAGAATGTGGAGTGTCTGCTTCAGGAGATGACAACTGAAGAGGGGAAAGGAATAAGCTCTCCCATGTACCGTATTTTTTAAAGGAAAGCTTTTTTATTCCTATTTATAAAATTAAAGGATTCATTGTAGAAAGTTTGGAAAATACAGGAAAACAAAAGCTAAAAACCACTTACGTTCCTACTACTTGAAGATAAACACTATTGTTGGTTCTTTGTTGTACATCCTTTGTCTTTAAAAAATGCCTAAATGTGCACCGTCACAGATAGTAATACAATAATAAAATCATATTAAACATAGTACCTTGTAACCTGAATTTTTTTATTACTTAAATTTTAAGTAAATACAATTTCATACATTTTCATGTCAATTTTTAAAAAATGGAGGTATGGGGGATTGAATCTAGGACCTTGTGCATTCTAAGCATGTGCCCTACCATTGAGCTATATCCACCCACCTCATGTCAATTTTTAATGATCATAATAATTTTCAGTGGTCATAGAGTACTTTACAATTTAACCAATCCTTCTATCCTTGGATTCCCCACCCCCTTCCATTTGTTCATTTTTCAGTTTTGCGGTTTCATTTTGTTGTCTTAAAACTCTCAAGCCAATATTAATTTATCATAAAACATTTTCCTTAGCACACTGTAAGCTAACACTGGTAGAGTTGTTTGGGAATTGAACTCTTCTATTACCCTTCTACAGCTTTTGCTCATCTTTCTGGGAAATTTCCTGAATGTTAGTTATCAACTGTTCCATGGAGTTTTTAGTTTCTGATAATATATTTAAAACTTTTAAAATTTTCTTTTTCCTGACATTTCATCTTTTTTAGAATATTCTATTTCTTGTTTTGTGGTGCAATATCTTATCTCTCTGGGGGTTTTAATTTGTTTTCTTTTCTTTTTTTAAAAAAACTTTCTTCTCCCTACATATTTTCTTTTTCCTCCAAGTTGCTATTTTCTGTTTGTTGCTTTGGTGTCTGTGAAGTTAGAGGGACTAGTGCACAAGACTACCACTTCTGATACCAATTGCAAATTTGAGGGCTCCTAAGGCCACATTAAGTTTGATAATTCACTCAAAGAATTCACAGAATCCACTGAAAGCTATCGTTTGGTAAGAGGAAGGATGAGAGGGTGTGGAATGATGAAGCTTTGATCCCTGGATGACTACAGGGTCACCTATGGTGTCAGTTACTGGAGGTAAAAAGTTAACAATGAAATTTAGAAATGCTGACTCCATCTCTGAGGAGCTGGCTCACTGGATGCATACGGAAATGCAAAAGGACAAGGAACAAGCTATGTGGAGGGCAGTGCCCTTGGTTCTTGTTATCTAAAATAAAAGTAAAGGAGGATGCTGGGGCAGATTGTGACATGGGGCCAAGCTTGAGTTCTGAGCTACAGCTGCCAGCCTCTGGGCCATTACCAAAGGGAAAATTCATATTTAAACAACAGACAGTGAGGAAGATTAGAGTAATTCGTAAGAGAATGGGGAAAGAGAGAAGAGAGAGCTGAAGAACTCTTCCCTGCAGGATAGAACTCTTTAAATGGTGATTAGGAAATGGGATGAATAAAGTAGACATTGATAGAGTCAAAACAAAGGTCTTAATGCAGCACTCTCGGAACTTGGGTGGGTTGATGAGCGTCCCTGCAGGTCCCCCAACCTAAACAAGTCTGCTCTGTATATCCTAGTTCTGAGAAATTTAAAAGCCTGAAGACACAGATGACAAACAGAAATCTGATCTCTGAACATGCAGGCCGACAATCAAGATAAGAATTGACAGGGGGCCCTGGGTGTCTTTGAGGACTCAAAGCAATGTGCACATGAGGGGGGAGAATGGTCAGAGGGTGGAGAAGAGACTTTTCTAGGATTCCTTGACATGGGAGCCCAATGCACCATGATTTCAAAATCTGTTGGTAAAGTCCTAACAAGGCTACCCTGTGATTGGGAGGATATGGGAAAGCATTGGTTGATCGGATCAAGGTGAAAATTTGGATAAAAATTGGAATGATACAGTAGAGTTCATAAGGAATGTTTGTGTCTCCTTTACCTGCATATATTATGGGGATAGATACTGTGTACTGAGGAACACTTCTACCTAGTATTGTGAAGCAAAAGGCATGTAAATTTGCCCTTCAGACAATATTGATTTGACATGCTCAGTGGAGACCAACAAGATTGCCCAAGTCTACACAAGTTGTTAATTTGAAATAATATAGATGACCTGGTGAATGAAAGTTCTTACTTTAATTAATACCCTGTTAGCTCAAGTGCTGGCACAGACAGAGTTTCTGTACAATAGCCCTGTGCCAAGTGCAAACTGAGGATTATGGTAAAAGCCAGTGAGCGCCACCCCAGCAGTGATCACTGGGGTTTTGGACCATAAGACTCCCACTTGAGAGATTCCTAGCTTGCTATCAGACATTAATTAAAACTGCCTCTACAACTGAAGGACATAATTTTATGTTCTTGAAATCTGAAATATCCCAAATGTTTTGGGTGATGTTGAAGAAACATTCTAACGGAGAGGGCAGTGTCCAGGAGTATTTCATAATAAAATGGAAAGGAATTGTGCAGGGATATGTTATGGGAATGCGAGGTACTCATTGTTTTGCTGTAAGAAAGCCTTAGCAAAAAACAAAACAAAACAAAACAAAACCAAGCACTGGTCTGTATAGTAAATAATTCAGTTTTGCCCTAAAAAATGTTCTGGCCTTTGCCTTAGGCTTCTGGGAGGTAATCCCTGAGCCCTTGGAATGTCATGCTGATAGAGGGTTTTTGTTTGCCTGGGGGCTCGGAGCCACACCAGCAACATGATTTAGAGTGGGTGCTTTGGGTCATGCCCAAACTCTGGACATCAGGGTGAACTTCCCTGGTTGGCAATACTCTGTGTACTGTCACACATCAGCCCTGGATGCCATGGGGAGAGGACAACTAGAAAACTCTATGTTTTGGACTCTGCCCTAAGCACTTTCTCTCCTGGCTGAGCAGGCATGGCGACGAACTCCAAGTTCAGGTCTCTGATCAGTTTTCTAGCAAGCCAGAGGAAGGGCTTTTCAAAGTTTCAGTAAGTTCTGTGAGTCCTTCAAGCAAATTTAAAAAAAAACCTAACGGTTCAAACCCCAGGACCTCTATTATGAATAAATAAACTGAATTTACCCCTCCTCCTTAAAAATTAAAAAAAAAGACTTGAAATAGCGTCGTGTCTCTTAAATACATTGTTATGTCTTAAGAAACACAATGTTTACATAGAATGTGTGGGCCACGTTTGGATCGTAGCTTGAGCAAACCAACTATAAAATGCCATTTTTGAGCCAATCAGGATATTTGATTTTGGTCTGGGGATTAGATGACATTAATTTTGTTAGCTGAACTGATAATATTGTGGATATACATACACAGAAATGCTGCAAGTTACATAGGTAGACAAAGACATGATGTATGAGATTTGCTTGAAAACATTAAAATATAAGTGCAACCATAATCAAGGAAAAGAATGCAAAAAGGAGTAGGTGAAACCAGTCAAAGGAATAGTCAAAATGACACTTCAAGGATAGCACTTGAATTTGGGGAGATCACTATATTACTCTGTGTGCAACCCTTCATGATAAAGAGTTTAAAATGATATTTAGAGTTCTGCAAGTTAACTATGGCTGCCACCTCTGAAAAGATTTGACTGTTCGTGTCATAAATGAAAACCCAAAAGCATAAAAAAAAAAAAAAAGAAAGAAAATTTTTAGGCAAAACAGCAAAGGAGTTCATGGATATAGACTCCACTTGGGAAAGGAAGCTCTGGAACACATTGCTTGTATGTAGAAACAAAATGAGAATAATATTAACAATAAAAATCATAGCTAACACTCACCCTAAATAAGACTTAGCAATCTTGCTGCTATGATCAATAATATAGAATAACACTGCAAGAGCTTAATTCTCTTTAAAGACCTACTATAAAGTTTTTAAAAAGATGATTTTTAAAAAATTTATACTCACTGCTATATCTCAGTCACCATCTTTATCTCACTTACATGATCTCAGACATGTAAACATGTCTCGGTTGCTAAACAGTGTTAATAGCATCTTTTTATGTATGTGGAAACTGACGTACAGAACTCTTAAGTGACTTGCCCAAGGTCCCATGGCTGGGAAATGGCCAGCCAGGATTCCTTCCTGCCTGGAGACCACAGTCTTTATCTTTTTTTTTTTTTCCTCAAGATTTTTATTAGTGAAAAAAAAGATAAAATAGTGAAAGATAGCACTCCTGAGAATTGGGAGTGGGCCAGCCCAAGACAGGAAAAATGGCCCCATAGTCTTTACCTTTAAAAACCTGGCAAAGAGAAAAATAAATTTTGGGGGGGAGGGGGGAGAAATTAGGTTTATTTATTTATTTATTTATTTTCCTCAAATTTTTTTTGGAGGGGGGCAGTCATTAGGTTTATTTATCTTTAGAGGAGGTACTGGTACTGGGGATTGAACCCTGGACCTCTTGCATGCTAAGCATGCACTCTACCACTGAGCTATACCCTTCCTATCCTTTTATTCATTTATTTTTTAATGGAGGTACTGGGGACTGAATCCAGGACCTCATGCATGCTAGGCATGCACTCTACCACTGAGGTATACCACCCTCCCCCAACAGCAGAAATTATTTTTGAATGAACAAAACCATGGGTATTTTGATGAAGGAGCTTTTCCAATGTTTTATAGATAAATTTATGGTACATTTAAAAAAGTAAAAATGCACCTGCAGCCCCACTGCTGTGCACGAAGTTTCTGGAAATCTGTAGGATAAGTGTGTTCAGAGTCACCTCTAGCAGTTGTGATTTGATTTCTCCGAGGTGGAAAATATGTCCTTTCTCACCCAGTAGTGAGTGCCAGGTAAACTCAGTGTCCCTGTGCCACCCAAAGGGGACTCCTGGGAGAAGAGGAGGCACTGGCTGGAACTGGAGCATTTAACAACAGCTGGCTCCCCTAAACTTAGGGCTTCTGCTACATACAAACACCTTTTTTTTTTTTTTTCACCCATGGCAACAGAACCATTACAGAAATTAGCTGCTACAGAGTAAAGCAGCAGTGGGTGAGACAATTGGAAAGTGAAATCTATTTGGAGAAGTAGAAGCGACCTATAAATGAGCTTTTCTGTTCATCCTGAAGTGTTCTATCCACTGCACTTGTGTGGGCCCAAAGTTAACAAAGCTCATCTCACATAAAAAAGCAGCAAATGCTTTTTTGGAAAAAAAAAATTAGTGATTTTTAAAAATGCTTGAATCCTAGGTGTAGATGGCTTAAAAATGACTCAGGTACGAACCCCATGCCTGTGTTTTCAATTCTGTAACTTTTGCATGAGAAGAGGAAGAACGCATCTTGGTGATATAAGATAAAAGATGTCCTCATACATGGTTAATGTCATAGGCTTCACGAGGCGGCATCTGAATTGTGTATATTGCAGTCGTAGAAAGGGAAGAATGAAAATAAAAACAAGGAATGAGGAAGATGGAGGAAGATTATAGGTTGTGCTTATGCAGCTTATGGCAAAGGGAAGCAGTGGTGTCTAGTTCAGGACAGGGGTATGTGCAGGGTATAGCTGCAGGTAGTAATTGAAATTTATATAGACTTTGGCTAAACTGTGACCACCACCCACATTATCCCCATAGTCTCCCAAGTCAGACATGCCATTAAGTGTGATACAATCACTCTCACAACAGGGGCTACTAGTTAGAGAGAACTCCAAGATGGTTACCGAAACACTTGATGGAAACAAAGGACAAAAAGAACACCTCATAGCACAGAAAGGAGAAACAGAACTGGTTTGTGGAGGGCCTCTGGACGCGCCATGGGACAATGGAAGGGGCGTTTCCCCTCACAGGCCCTCCAGGTCGGGATCTCCGTGGTGCAGAATAGAGAGCATTGATGAGAATATGTGGTAATGACTATGTTTATCATGATATTACAGATTTTCTTTCTTTTGCAGACACAGGTATGTCCTGTACCACAACTAATGTAATAATAATCAGTAAAATTGATCCTTTACTGAGTGATTACTATGAGCTGACACGTAACTTGGTGAAGACATGAATCCCCAAAGGAATGGATGCTGCTCAGACTAAAATAACAGAGGCCCACTATAACATTACCATTCCCATTCAATAGGAAGAAAATCTGAGGCTCAGAGGGGTTAGGTAACTTACCCAAGGTCACACAGCTGGTATGTGAGGAAGCCCTGGTCTTGACACCTCATAGTTTGTGGACTAAGAGTGAACATACCCAGCAGGCACATTTCTGGGAACCATGTCCTCTGAACATATTTGTGTAGGATATTATAATTTTAATACATTTAAACATAAACATAAAGGCACTCTGAACTTTCATTTTCATTGCTCCTATCAGGGTGTTTCTGGTTCCCAGCCTCTGGTGCATTTTTAATTTCAGTTGTATTCCTCATCTCAGTTTGGTTTTCTTTGTAGTTTCTGACTCTTTGTTAAAAACTTCTAACTTCTCTCTCTCTGCATCCGTTCTCCTCCCAAGTTCTTTGATCATCTTTACAATCACTACCCTGAACTCCTTCTTGGGTAGATTGCCTAGCTCCACCTCACTTAATTCTTCTGGGGCTTTCTCTGGCTCCTTCATCTGGAACATGTCCCTCTGTCACTTCATTTTGCCTTAACTGCTGTTTGTATTTTTATGTATCTGGTAGGTTGGTTAGGTTTCTTCCCTTGGAGAAGTGGCCTTTTATAGATGTCCTATGTGTCCCAGCAGAGCACCCCCTTCTCGTCACCTGAGTCATATGCTCTAGTAGGGGTTCCCCCCAAGAGGACAGTGAGAGTCAATCTGTTGCGGGGGATGGGTGCTATTTACCATGTGAGTGGTCTAGTCGGCTTGGTTGCTAGGCCCTGCCTCGTGAGGAGGCCGCCCGGGCTGGTTGGTGGGACACAACCGAGGCCCCGGGACTAGTGCTGCCTCGCAGGAGGGGGGCAGAGTCAGGGTCCAGAAGACTCGGGGCTATTGTGGGAAGCAGGTCCTGAGGGTCCTGATGGCTTACTGACAGGCAGAGCCGGGCCCTGGAGTCTGGCTGCAAGGCCTAAGGGGTCCCAGAACTGGTGACGGGAGGCCGGTTCCTGTCACAGTTGGGTACGATGTCCAGGGTGTCTCAAATCTTGTTTTGGCCTGCTAGTGGGCAGCAATGGAGCCCTGCTGGTCCCAGGGCAGGCACAGGCTATGGGGCTGTAGTTTTATTACCTCTGGCATCTGCCTCCCAGGACGGATAGGGGAAGCCGGTCTGGAGGCTGGAGCAGGCTCCCAGGAGGGTGGGCTGGTGTGCAGGGCATTCAGGGACTGGTCCTGGCCCCTGACAGGTGGAACTGCATCCCGGCCTCTCTGGTATTCTGCGACACAGGCTCGGGGGTCTTAAGGCAGCCTGACTGCTGTTGAGTGTGGCCGTGTCCCACTCAGTTGCATGGTCTGAGGGGTCCTAGTACTGATCCCTACAGGAGGCTCGGCCAGGGCAGGACTCTCGGTCCTGAGGCTAACAAGCTAGAGTGAGGCTTCTGCAATGGCGGGCTTGCCAGCACCAGTGTCCCTGAAGACTGCTGCCAGTGTCCGTGCCACCAGCGTGAGCTGTAGTTGCCCTTTGCCTTTCCAGGAGACTCTCTAAGACCAGCAGGTAGATCTGACCTGGACTCTTATCAAATTACCACTTGTGCCCTGGGTCTAAGAGTATCCGAGATTTTATATGCGTCTGTTAAAAGTGGAGTCTCTATTTCCCACAGCCCTCAGGGTCTCCTGAAAGTAAGGCCCCTGGCTTTTAGAGCCAAATGCTCTGGGGTTTCATCTTCATGGTGCAGGATCCCTGGGTTTGGGAGCCCAACATGGGGCTCAGACCTCTCATTCCTCTGGGAGAAACTCTGCAATGTAATTAGTCCCTAGTTTGTGGGTTGCCCACCTGGGCGTATGGGACTGGACTGTATCTCGAGCCCACCCCTCCTACTGTTACTGAATTGGTCCCCTGAACTCATGCCCAGGTCCTAGCTTGGGCCCAGGTCCCTTGTCCTGGCCGGGGAGGTTCCTTTTCCACTTGAATTCACACAGCCAGTCATGAAACTGACACTGAGGCTGGAACAACACAAGCCCCTTTCAGTGGCCAAAGAATGGAGAAGCGGGAGCTTAGTTCACAGATCAACTCTTCAGCGTGACTCAGGCTGAGAGGCCATATGTATATATAAGTAGGAGGGTCGAGGTAAAAGGGAGGGAATTGAGCAAAGAGAGGGAAGGATATTCAAGACTTAAGTGAGAACAGAGGTGCAGTTTGGACCCAAAACTGAGGCAACTCTCTTTTTCAGTCCTTCCTTGGGCTCTTCCAGTTGCTGTCATGGCAGTTGTCGGCTGTCAGGGTGCTGGTGGGTGTGCCATTTAGCATGCTAACGCATGACAGTTAGTGTATAATGAGGCGCAAGGTCCACTGGAGGGCAGGTCTTCTGCCGTCTTGGGCCTAGTTAGTTCTAACCAGTCTTGTTTTTCTCTTTGCACATTCCTCCTTTTGTAACTGGGTCTGAGACTCAGATAAGGGCAGTTAGTTTCCATTCGAGGTGGGGGCAGGGATATGATTCTGGGGCAACAACCTTGATAACACTACCCATCTCCATGTGGTTCTCTCTGTCTTTAGTTGTAGGAGATCTTTTCTGGTAGGTTCTGGTCTTTTTTTTTTTTTTTTTTTTTTTTTTTTTAACCAATGGCTGTTTTGCAAATAGTTGTGATTTTGCTGTGCCCGTGAGAGGAGGTGAGCTCAGGGTCTGTCTACTCCACCATTGTGGCCAATCTTTCCTCTGGGCTCCTGGGCTCTGAATCCTTCCTCTTCCCACACATGAGGCAAATAACCTCTCCCCTCACTCCATTGTAGGCAGAACCTTTTAATTCAGGTCTTAGCCAGTGAATTTAAGGAATCTTGGCCTAACAAACCAGGGCTAAGCACCAGTCACACTCAGCCTCTGTGTCTATTCTTTGTTTTGATGACCTGGTCTTGTTTCTCATCTAGTTCTTGTACTTGGATTTTTGCATCTTGTGTCCAAGTTTCTGCCTTCATCTCTTGCTTACATCCCAGGCCTTCAGGATCTTGCTCTTTCCAGTTCCTTCCTGGAGCTTACACCCACATACTGAGCCCCTAGGCCAGGTCAGGTCTGGGATTCCTGCTGCCTGACTATGCCCTCTGCCTTCCAGGGCCTGTCAAGGTACATGGTCCTAGATTCCTGTCCTCCTGTTTGGCCTGTCCATGGGTCTCCCTGTGAAGGAAAAGCTGGGCTGGTCTAACAAGATAACTCACAGGTCTAGGAATATGAAGGAGAGGCTGGGCTGGGCTAACAAGATAACTCACAAGTCTAAGTATTGGAATACTGATCTGAGTTCTGCTGGACTAACGTGTAAATCTAAGTTTATCAGTGTTGGTTTGCTGTTTATGTTTTTTGCTAGCCAGCTGGATTTTCAAAGATACATATCTGGCTTTGGAATGTTTGTTTGCTGCCTCCCTGCCTCCACTTTTGTGATGATAATGCTGCTAAAGCTGTTCCATGCCTATTGGCCTAATACCCCAAGCTTGTACTTTACCCTATAAAACCTCATGTGCACATCTTGAAGGTGCTCAGAGCTTTGGAGCAGAAGCCCCTCTGAGCCCGCCGGCGTAATACATCTGAGTACTCCAACCCTCCAAGTGGTGCTTGTTTCTTGACTGGCCTGTCGTTTCCGTAACATCCCCATTATCCAAACTTGACTTTTCTAATGCTGGCTACTTGATTAGATCACCACACTTTATTGACATGTGCTGGGACTATCAATTTCTTCATGTTGGGGTGATTTTCTCTAGGTCCCAGAAATTTTTTGTCCCTCAGATGTCATCTCCACCAGATGGACAAATCTAGTTTTGAGTCCTGTGGCCTCTCCCTGGCACCAGTTTATTTATTTACTTATTTTTAATGGAGGTACTGGGGTTTGAACCCAGGACCTTGTGCATGCTAAGCACGCACTCTGCCACTGAACGATACACCCCCCTCCAGCAGCAGTTAACCAGAATCTTCATAGCTGGACCCCAAGTTGTGAAGTTTTCTCTACATAGAATGTTCTTTCTCTGTCTCCTCTGTTTCTGCACATGCAAATCCAAATGACAAGTTAAGGCCCAGTGCAAAAGTCGTATCTCCTTGATGTCTTAACTGATTCCACAGTTGGCAATAATATTTCCTTTCTTGGTCATCCCATAGCATTTTATTTTTATCTCTTTGATGGTACCCCTTACAAGCTCATGTGTATTTATCTGGATTTAATTCAACTGTAAGCTTCTTGAGGTCAGTTAGCACTCCATAAACATCTAAAAATGAGCCGGCACAATGGCTGGCTAAAAAAGTAATCTATGTTTGTCAAATGAATATATAACTTGTATAGACACTTTTCTCTTTTTTTTTTTTTTTAGTTTAAAGCTGTGGTGGAAGCACAAGTCATGAGGCTCAGATTCTAGCCTTAGTTTGGCTATTGACTCAATCCACCAACTTGAGCAAGCCATTGCAAATTACTTTATCTCAGTTTTTCCATTTTAGAAGTAGTAATAAAAATGCTTCTAATGGATCAGGGATGTGTGTGTACAAGAATATAGTGTCCTATCTCAAGCTTTGAAACAGGATAAGTTTTCTACGAGTTGCCTTTACCGAGACTGGAAATAAAATGAGGTTGGATACAGAAGCACAATGGAGTGAAGTCTAATCTCCAGTCTATGATGTAAAAGAGTCGGGTTGGGTGCCCAGATACCATTCTGTGTAGGGAAAAGGCTATAATCAGGTTTTATGTGCTAACTAAAGTGAGACATGTAGAGAATGCAGAGTGGGTAGGGCACTGTGGATCTCCATTAATTCATGTGGACAGGGTCTTATTGAAAAGAACGCTTCTTAAAAACCCCTAAACTACTTTTTGTCCCCTCCTTGAATGGTGAGGTTGTGTTATTGTGATTTATAATAAGAAATACAAATTTGGTCTTCATTTGTTTATGGCACAGAGTTCCTAAAACCCCTGGAATTTCCTAAGCTAGAAGAGTGGCAAGGTGTCTTTTGTTATGCTAATGAAATGAGTTTTGGAATGCACCTGAGGGTGGGGGCTGATTGTCAGGGGAAACAACTAGATGATTAGAGTTTTGGGACTTTCTGTCTCATGACCTCTGGGGAAGGGAGGGGGCTGGAGGTCCAATCAATTACCAATGATCAGTGCTTTAATCAATCAGGCCTATGGGATGAGGCCTCCATAAAAAAAACAAAGGACGGGGTTTGGACATCTTCAGGGTTTCTGAACACATGGAGATCTGGGGTAGAGTGGGGTGCTCAGAGACAGCATGGTAGCTCCCCACCCCTTCCCCGTATTTTTCCCTATTCATCCTTCCTTTGGCTCTTCCTGAGTTACATCCTTTTATAATAAACTGGTAGTCTGGAAGGGAATATGTTTCTGTGAGCTCTGTGAGCCACTTCAGCAAATTAATTGAACCCCAGGGGGAAAGAGGTCATGGAAAGCTCTGTCTTTAGCCAGTTGGTCAGAAGCACAGGTGACACAGCCTGGGCTTGTGATTGGCAGCTGAAGTCAGGGCAGGGGGTGTGGCTAGTCTTGAACCCTTAACCTGTGATGTCTGACTCCATCTCTCAGTAGATAGTGTCAGAACTGAGCTGAATTGTAGGACACCCAGCTGGTGTCTGAGAATTCCTTGGTGTGGAGAAATCCGCCCCCACAACCACGGGTCAGAATTGGGTTAGAACACGTTAGAGATCCTCTTAACACGCCCTCTAACAGGGGTGATAACTCAACTAGTATCAAAATAAGTGAGTTCTAACCAGCTGTGTGTCCATGGCCAAGTAACTTTGCCTTTCTGAACGTTTATATTCTCATCTTTAAAAGGCCAATAAACACATCTGTCCCTTAAAGGTTGTCATATTGACCAAATAAGAAAATATTTGCAGATAAAAAGCATCTTGCAGAAAAGTGTGGTAGAGTTAGAAAATAATTAGATTTTAGTTCTTTTGAAATGAGTGCCAATTAGGCAAAAAATAGTCAAGTAACACTTCATATGTTTGGCATCATTGGGGATTCATAAAAGTGAATTTTCTGGATTGGCTGACCCCTTGAAATGTCAACATAAGAGAATTAAACTCTACCCAACTGACTATATACTAAGTGAAAATGTCCCAAATGATCATGGGGGTCACTTTATCCCTCTCGTCCTACCCCTTGGAGCCAATCACCAATTAAGTTATATTTGAAATTGCAACTTTGCATTATTGTGAGGTTTTATTATACATGCGCTTCTGTGTTCTTTACTTGAAGATGCTGAAAATAATTTAAAATGTCTGGGGTCTTGATTATCATAAATACAGTTGGGATATGATACAGGAGGTTCTGTCCCTCTAGACTGTTAAGATTTGTTGAATTATTGAATTTGCTTTTCGTAGCTTTTCTGTCTGTTTCTTTCTGCCAGGCTTTCTATGGTCATTTTTGCTGAGGAAGAGGATGGAGAAATGAGAACAGTAGTTCTTTTGCTTGCCGTCTAGATGCTCCTTTTAATCTACTACAGGTTAGAAAGCCAGTAAATCAAGCGTATTAGAATTACATGTACTTCCCAGGCCATGCGCCAATAGGAAAAAAAGATTATTTAAAAAGATTGTAAAACAAACAAAAAAGAAAATAGAAGCAACCTAGTAACAAAATATTTTGATGTCTCTGTCCTTCCCTGCATAATTGTGGGAACCCTAGCTTCATTCAGATTCTTCCCTTTGAGCTCAAAAGAGCAAAGAAAATTTCAACTACCATACAAACTTCCTTCTTTATTCACTAGGCCATGAACGCGTGCCTTGTGTGTGGCTGATGTGATGTCCTGGCCTTCCCAGAGGTACTGGAATGTCTGATGCCTGGCTGTGGCTGCCCTAGGGTTTATACCCCATTCTACCTGTCAGACTGACCCCAACTCCTGGAGTGGACTCCAAGGCAGTGTGGTGGATTATTACAATCATGACCTCAGTGAGCCATGCCTCTAGAGCCCACACTCCCTTTGCAATATGACTTTGCTTCTCCCTTCATCAAGAGTAGAGTCTAGCCCCACTGGCTGCTCTGAAAAGCCATCTTTGCGTTGTTCCCGTGTCCGCCTCCTGGTTGGCCGCCGCTCCCGCCGCCGCCGCTCCGGCCTCCGCGGACTCCGGCAGCTTTATCGCCAGTGTCTTCCAACTTTCGGTTTCTTTTTAATCTGCTGCCATCAGATCACCGATGTGCCCATCATGTCAGACGCGGCCGTGGACACCAGCTCAGAGATCACCACCGAGGACTTAGAAGAAGGAAGTTGTGGAGGAGGCGGAGAATGGGAGAGAAGCACCTGCTAATGGGAATGATAACGAGGAACATGGGGAGCAGGAGGCCGATATTGAGGCAGATGAAGAAGAGGAAGAAGGTGGGGAGGAAGAGGAGCAGGAAGAGGAAGGTGATGGTGAGGAAGAGGATGGAGATGAAGACGAGGAGGCAGAGGCAGCTACAGGCAAACGGGCAGCTGAAGATGATGAGGATGACGATGTTGACACCATGAAGAAGACTGATGAGGATGACTAGACAGCAAACAAGGAGAAGTTAAACTTAAAAAAAAAAAAAAAAAGGCCACTGTGACCTATTCACCCTCCACTTCCCGTCTCAGAATCTAAACGTGGCCACCTTCGAGTAGAGAGGCCCGCCCGCCCGCCCGCCTGCCGCGGGCAGCGCCACCTGCAGATGACACGCTCTCCACCACCCAACCAAAACCACGAGGTGAATTAGCAACAGGGGAAGAAAAAAGAACCAAAACGTCCAAGGCCCTGCCTTTTTTCTTAAAGTACTTTAAAAAGGAAAATTTGTTTGTATTTTTTATTTACATTTTATATTTTTGTACATATTGTTAGGGGTCAGCCATTTTTCATGATCTCGGATGACCAAACCAATCTTCTGTCCTGCTTCTGACTTGACTTGTGATGTGACTATGCTCATTATAATCTCAAAGGAGAAAAAAAACCTTGTAAAAAAAGCAAAAACAACAACAACAAAAAATCTTATTCCGAGCATTCCAGTAACTGTTTTTTGTGTATGTACTTAGCTGTACTGTAAGTAGTTGGTTTGTATGAGGTGGTTAAAAAGGCCAAAGATAAAAGGTTTCTTTTTCTCTTTTTTTGTCTATGAAGTTGCTGTTTATTTTTTTTTGCCTGTTTAATGTATGTGTGAAACAATGTTGTCCAACAATAAACTGGGATTTTATTTTGCTGAGTTGTTCTAACAAAAAAAAAAAAAAAAAAAAATAGAGTCTACTACCCTGTCTCTTTTTTTAAAAAAGATTGAAGTATAGTTGATTTATTATATTATATATATAACATATATATTTACATATAAATATATAAAATATGTTTTTTATAAAATAGGTAACATAGATCTATTTTCAGATTACTTTCCATTATAGGTTGTTAAAAGATATTGAATATTATTTCCTGTGTTATACAATAAATCCTTGTTGCTTATCTATTTTATATATATGGTAATGTGTATCTGTTAATCCCATACTCGTAATTTATCTCTCCCCTCAGTAATCATAAGTTTGTTTTCTATGTCTGTGAGTCTGTTTCTGATTTGTAAATAAGTTCATTTGTATTATTTTTTAGATTCTACATATAAAAGATGTCATATAATATTTGTCTTTTCTGTCTGACTTACTTCACTTATTATGATAATCTCTAGGTCTATCCATGTTGCTGCAAATGGCATTATTTCATTCCTTTTTGTGGCTGAGTAGTATTCCATTGTATAAATATACCAGAATTTCTTTATTCAATCATTGTTGATGGATACTTAGGTTACTTCCAGGTCTTGACTGTTGTAAATATCGCTGCTGTGAACATAGAGGTTCATGAATCTTTTTAAATTAGAGTTTCCTCCAGATATATACCCAGGAATGGAATTGCTGAATCATAGGGTAACTCTATTTTTAGTTTTTCAGGAACCTCCATACTGTTTCCCATAGTGGCTTCACCAATTTACATTCCCACCAACAGTTACTACTCCATCTCTTGTATCCAGGCTACTTTGTGATCTGCTTTGACCAACAAAATGTGGTGGAAGTGACATTTTGTGACTTCTGAGGCCAGGCCTTATGGGGTCTGGCAGCTTTGGTCTTCCTTTCTTGAAACATGGCTGCCTTGTGAACAAGCCTGGGCTGGCCTCTTGGAGGACAAGAGACAACTCAGACAGAGGCAGTGCCATCCCAGCTGAAGCCCCAGATGTGTGAGTGATCAGCCAGTGGCAGCGAGCTCTCAGCTAAGCCATCAACTGATTGCAGCTTCATGGGTAGCCCTACCCAAGACCTGGAGAAGAACTGTGCAGCTGATCCCAGCCCAAATCACAGAATTGTGAACAAATAGTGTTGTTTGAAGTCACTAAGTTTGGGGATGATTTGTTATGGAGCAAAGGATAACTCAAAGAGGAAGATAAGAAAATACTTTATTCCCATGAGCCTCGAGGGTGTTTGTATTATGTCCTAGAACACTGCCTGGACTCATCTTGGTTTCACACAGAATAAGTGATAAAGATTTTGTTTTACTTGTTCTGTTTTACTCTGTTGTCCATCGGGCACTGGCTCTTCTTATCAGGAGTGCCACCCGCTGTCACCCAACCCTCATGCTCATTGGCGCCTACATATGACCTTCCCCACCTGGCTGCTAACGGGAGTGGGGTCTTACTTTGATGACTGTGGAGAAATCTCAAAGGGTGGACCAGTGTAGCCACCTCAAAATACCCTTCAGAGTGGGGAGGGTACAGCTCAGTGGTACAGTGCGTGCTGAGCATGCAGGAGGTCCTGGGTTCAATCCCCAGTACCTCTATTAAAAACAAAACAAAAAACAAAATACCCTCCAGACACTGGTGAATTAGTCAAATAGACCAAATTTCTGTCTGTATTCCGGGGCTCTGTTCCATTTACCTAAAGTGAGAAAAAACTGACAAAATGTAAAGCCCAAAGGGTTTTATTTTGAGCAAGATGTTTTCTCTTTTTTTGACTGTTCAGAGGCCTTTTGGATTGTCAGGACACTTGGCTATTCTCTGATTGGCTAAGGTTGCTCAATAAATGACGACATCCAGATAAATAGTTTTCTGTGTAGGAAGGGTCTGTTTTAAAACTAGAATGTCTTGTATCCTTGCCACTCCATGTTGGAGAGTTCAGTTGAATGAGATTTTATCCCTAGCATAACTGTATGGAAAATGGATTCCTCAGAGAAACCTTGTATCCCCTGGTTTCAGAGTGGGATTAAAGGTATACCTCTTCAAATAAAAATGATATGAATTTTAATCTCTTATTTCCTGTCCTAACTGTAAATTTGCCACCAAAATATTTGTCAAAGAATGACATCATTGTAGCAAATAATAACATAAAAAGTTTTTTTTATTATTGAGATGGTAATAAAAGATTATGAAGAACATTTTGAAAATATAAATAAACACTTTTAAAAAGGAAATAAAAATCACAATTTCACTCCCAGAGATAGCCATTGTTCATGTTTATTTAATGTGTCTTTCTAGACTCACCGATGAGAGTGTCCTCAGAAGATAGAATGCAAGTTTGTTTTTTCTTTTGCTCCCACCAACTTCTATTTTACTCCAGTCATTAGGTTAGATGAGAGTGTCCTCAGAAGATAGAATGAGAGTGTCCTCAGAAGATAGAATGCAAGTTTGTTTTTTCTTTTGCTCCCACCAACTTCTATTTTACTCCAGTCATTAGGTTAAAAGCTCACCAAAGCAAGAACTGTCTATTTCATTTTAGACAATTAGGTAATTTTTATGGTGGTTGACTCGTCATGCTTTGGGGAGGAGGATAAAATATGATCCGTGAAAACAGAGAATTTAGCTGTCTGGGTTCCATCATTCTGTGATAATGCTGGCATGCCAAAAAACACTTGTCCATTCCTGTAAGCCAAGGTGACATAAGAAGGCAGACCTGTTGGTAGCCATCATGGCAACAAAACAGCCCGTCAGTTGGCTGTACTTCTCCTCTTCCAACTGCAGACCGTGTGGATGTTGGTGAGTGTTCCCAAAGAGGTGAATATTACTCCCAGAGAACTGCATTTACTCTGCCTGGCTCGAGTGTGCTTCAAGGCACTCACAATTTATTGAAATCTGAAATGAAATGAAGAAAGCAAGCAAGCTGTTATAACAAACAGGTGGTTTTCATTCTCTATAACCATTAATCTTGTCCTGATTATTTACTGGGCTGTGTTAGATTGCAGTGTTTCCTCAATCTATTGATGGTCTATCAACACAAAATATGTCACTGAAGTAAAATGATTGTCGATATGTTAATGAAAACCATCAGAGAGACCAGAGCCTCCCCTCTGCAGGATGAGGGCAATGAAGACTCTACGAAGAAAGGAGTTGTTGGAATATCAGATTGAACTACCTCTTTGTAGCCATTTTTAGGATAATGAAACAAAGACACAAAGCTGCGTAAAGATCTGATGAATTACGGAGTACTTCTAAGTAAGCACTTCATAACGAAAATCTAATCTTTACAAAAAGCAATTTTAAAGGAATGATTCTTTATTTTACAAATATGAAGAATGTAGTTAACAATTCTGTATTGTATGCTAGGAGGGACGATCTTACATTAAGTGTTCTTATCACGGCTAACGACAATAATAAAAATAATAAGAGGGCAGGAGGCAATTTTCAGAAGTAATGGGTAGGGTTATGACATAAACCTTTGTGAAGTGATCATGGCTCCATTGAGTGTAAGCTTACCTCCAAAATCACCAAGTTGTGCACATTAAATCAGTATAGTTTTTTTAAAACATGTGAATCAGACCTCAATAAAGTGGTTTAACAATAATAAAATAAAATTTAAGAACAACATACACAAAAAAGATTCACAATAGAATTTTTTAAAAGGTTAATCATCCAATAAATTTAACATAGCATTTAGGTTTAAAAATTGTCTGTAACATACTGCAACTATATCTAAAGTGTAAATTAAAATAAACTAATATGATACACAAGTTTACAATGGGGGAAACAGGTGGGCGTATGAAACCCCTCAGTTTCATCTTTTGGGTTCAGAGCACCTTGTACATACTTATTAACAAATGAGAAATTACACTTCTGTGTTTCTTCTCTCATTTCTGTTTTATATGTGTATATATGGGATTGGAAGGGGCTTAGTGAAACTTTTTTCCTAAACAATCAAGGAAACTAACCCAGAGAAACTAGATTGCCTAAATCAGTCAACCAGTGAATGGCAGTTTCTTGCAGTGTATGTGGTCAGAAACACAAGTTCTGGCATTTGACTGCCAAGTTCAAGTCCTGGCTTCTCAATCCCATTAGCTATGTATTTTGGGGCAACTTATTTCTCTGGGTCTAGGGTTTCTTACCAGTAAAGCAGAAGCTAAGCTTATCTATTGCTGAGTGTGGCTGTGAAGATTAAGTGATTCTCTATGTGGCACACTTAGCAAGGTGCCTTACTCAGAAGAAGCACTCAGTAAGTGTTAGCCATGATGGCTGCAGTTTCCTTAATAATAAAAACCAGAACTAGAACTCAACTTTCAGGGGAGGGGCATTATAGCTCAGTGGTAGAGCCCATGCTTAGCATGCACGAGGCCCCGGGTTCAATCTGCAGTACATCCATTAACGGAAAACCAAAATGAATAAAATTATTAAAAAAAAAAAAAAAAGAACTTTCCTGACCCTCATCCTAGGTCTTTTCCTTAACACATATAATCACAG
The DNA here is from genome assembly GCF_048773025.1 of Camelus bactrianus. Taxonomy (NCBI): domain Eukaryota; kingdom Metazoa; phylum Chordata; class Mammalia; order Artiodactyla; family Camelidae; genus Camelus; species Camelus bactrianus. The sequence goes on from NC_133573.1 coordinate 21,871,324, forward strand.
TTGATATTAAAGTTTTTTATCATGGCCTTGTCACCAACTGGTCAGAATGAGCCTACACAACCAAGATGGCAGTCTTTGTGTCCCCTGCCCAGCAGGGGATCTCACAGTAACACAGTACAATGGATATCTCCTCTGTTCTTGGATGTGTGGATACACTTTGTGTTATTTTAGGGAGGCACTAATGACTGGTAGGATAGGAATTACTTGCAGTGGGGCTGTCGCAGACTGTGACACCTCAAATAAACCACACCACCTCTCTGGAGCTCACACTTAATACTCAAACACTGTACAAAGTTGTTACGGGGATCAATGAGGATCAGCAAAGTAAAAGCCCTCAGAGAGAGTGGAGACCATTACACAAGTGCGGGAGATTTGTGAGATACCAAAACCCTCGAGGAAACAGGTTCCAGGGGGAAATCAGGTAAGAGCTACGTTTCTCCTCCACTTTGTGTCATTTAACACTAAGCCTGTCTATGAGATTTAAAATGTCACATGGCATTTCTTCATCTTCGCATTGGCCAAGTCAATCAAAATGAAAGATTTCCTGTCCTTTCTCTTCAGAAAGTGGAATTAGCTTCTTCCTATGAACCAGAAATGATAAGTTGGTAATCATTTCTCTGAGATTTTGCTTCTTTCTGCAAGGTAACACACTATTGTATAATAGCTTAGGTTAATGAAAATATCACAAATTATGTCTATAAACTAGAAACTATGTTCTTCAGTAAGTTTTTTCTTGAGCTTGACCCAACCTTTCACATGTGAATGACAGACCTCTAAACCCACTCAAGGTTGGTAAACACTGTTTTAAACCATATTATGGAGCTGATAATTTTTAAACATCACAGCAGCATGGCAAAGAGTTATAACTGGTACTAAACATCTATTTTCAATTTATAGTATTTGTGCCTCTTCAGTAAGATGTTGGCCTCTTCCCTCTTCTGACTCAGCTTCCTTTCTGTTTCTTATTCTCTTTATAGATTATTTCAATCTGTCTCCCTCTGAGCCAACATTTCTGAGATTAAGATACCATTTGAGATCCTTTGCTTACCCATGTCTTGCGTACAAATGCTTCTACAGATGTTTACGTGAACACACATGCACACATGGATTCAGCGCCAATTCAATCACATGTGTGCTCGCAAATATAGCTCTGTTAGAAATAAGGAGACGGTTTTCAAAGCTCCTCACAACAATCTGTTTCTTTACTTTATAGTGACATCTCTGCCCTCCTTGGCATGTTCTTTATTTAGGTTTCCAGTGGTGCAAAAATGGTTTCTGTGAGTGTGTATGATCATAGAGTGGATTGAGACCTTTGGAGGTCCTGACCTTGGAGAGATGATATCTCACATATGTTACCACAATAAAATAAGGATAATTTACGTTTCACAAAGAAGGCCCAGTTCTGAAATTCTCTCTCCTCTTTAGTGCCACTGCTTTGCTGGTGCCCAAGGTGCATACTCAGTCCTCCTGTGGATTCATCTGTAGTGCTTCATGCCAACCTTCTCCCAGGCACCAGGCCTCAGAGCTTTCTAATGGTCTTTATTAGTTTCTGGGAGATGTCTCTTCTGCTACCCTTTCTATGCCTCCTTTTCTTCTTCTCAACACTCAAGGCTCTTAGCTCCAATACTTCTTCACATTGTGGTTCCATCTCCTTGCTGCTAGGAGTTAGGGTGGATGGGCTTTAACACCTGCTGCCTCACAATATGGTGCCTTGACATATTGGATATTTTGGGTTGAAGGAATTTGGGATATAAAGTGCAGAAAGGACTCTGACCTCCCCCTTCCCATTCCTATGAGAGGTGCACTCTTTACAGCCAGAAAAAAGGACCATCCATATCTTCATAGATGGAGTGATGCCAAGAGGAATCTGGATGAACAGGCCTTGCTAAGTTTCCCCCTGTTTACTACCCTCCCTTATCTCATATCCCTTTGCCCTATCACATTTTCCCATGACATTCTACTCTTCATCAAATTTAGTGCAAAAATACTCAGGCTTAACTAGTGTAAAAGTTGTTCTGGTCTTTATTTCCTTATGAATTCTCCTGTGTCACATAAGACTTACATTAAATAAGTTTGTATGTTTTTCTCTTGTAAGTCTGTCTTTTGGGAGTCCAATTTACTGGACCCCAGCCGGAGAACATAAGATGAGTAGAGGAAGGTAATTTTTTCCTCGCCTTCAAGGCCGTCAGATTTGTGCAGGTCTGCACTGGTGCACAGCAAGGAGAGAGACCCTTGCAGGCTGTCATTTCATCTGTGCTGCTTACCCCTGCCCTCTGATGGTGGAATGGGCTGAAGTTCACTCATGCTTTTGTTTGTTCATTCATACACTTATTTGTCTTATCCATCATTCAATAAATGCAGTTTTTGAGTGAAAACAATATTCCAGGTACTGTGCTGTTATCAAAGAAACCAGGCCCTGACTATAGCGGAAGCTGTAAAAACAGATTTTATTCAGGAACGATTGCAATTGGGAGAAAGAGACCTCGGCATAGATCTGGCTTCAGTTCTGAATACAACAAAGAGAAGTGGGGACTTACAGCCAAGGAGCGGGGACAGCATCAGTGGATGGAAATTACTAAGAGGAAACACCTTACTAGTTGGGATTCTGGTTAAACAAGTTGAACAGAATTGTTGCTGAGGGCAGGCCACAGTGAGCAGATATCACCCAGGGGATAATGGTGGGTGAGAAACATGATAAATATGGAGGTTGGGGTTCTCTTTAAACTGAGCTTAGCAAGATTCTTGCAAAAACTGGGCAATGCAGTCCCAACATGGGTGCACACTGAAGCCCAGGGCTGAGGTCCAGTTGAAAAAGGACTTAAAGGAGCTTGTTTAGAGATTGGTCAAGGACAGCCCCTTTGTCAGTGGGTGCTGGGGAATGAATGAGGGGAAAAGGAGTCTAGGACACTCTCCCTTCCTCCAAGGAGCAAACAGAAATCATCACATCTTAAGATGTGGGTGGTATAAGTGAGGGGTGACTGATGGAGGAGGCAAATAACCTTGCTTAGAAGATTGGATACCGTCTTTTCCTTCATCCAAGAGGAGCAGTTTTAAAGGCTGTTCCCTGGAACCCTGAGAAGTTCTTATTCTTATTCTTTTTTTTTTTTTTTTTTGCAATAAATCAGTATCTTTTATTTATTAGTATTTTTTAAAACAAACCAGTGAAGGAAAGGACAAATACCACAAATGACAAATGCTGGAGAGGCTGTGGAGAAAAGGGGACCCTCCTTCACTGCTGGTGGGAATGCAGTTTGGTGCAGCCACTGTGGAAAACAGTATGGAGATTCCTCAAAAGACTAGGAATAGACTTATCATATGACCCAGGAATCCCACTCCTGGGCATATATCCAGAAGGTACCCTACTGCAGGATAACACCTGCACCCCAATGTTCATAGCAGCATTATTTACAATAGCCAAGACATGGAAACAGCCTAAATGTCCACCAACAGATGACTGGATAAAGAAGAAGTGGTATATTTATACGATGGAATACTACTCAGCCATAAAACCCGACAACATAACACCATTTGCAGCAACATGGATGTCCCTGGAGAATGTCATTCTAAGTGAAGTAAGCCAGAAAGAGAAAGAAAAATACCATATGAGATCGCTTATATGTGGAATCTAAAAACAAACAAACAAACAAAGCATAAATACAAAACAGAAATAGACTCACAGACATAGAATACAAACTTGTGGTTGCCAAGGGGGCGGGAAGTGGGAACAGATAGACTGGGATTTCAAAATGTAGAATAGATAAACAAGATTATACTGTATAGCACAGGGAAATATATACAAGATCTTACGGTAGCTCACAGAGAAAAAAATGTGACAATGAATATATATATGTTCATGTATAACTGAAAAATTGTGCTCTACACTGGAATTTGACACAACATTGTAAAATGATTATAAATCAATAAAAAATGTTAAAAAAATAAAATAAAGACAGTGCCCATTTGGAAGAATATTTTTTTTTCACAGATATATGTAGAATCATGCCATTTTTACAGTAAAAGGAACAGCAGTCAGTATAATTCAGTTTTATTCTTCATCGTGCTGTTGAGAAGCTAACTCTGAAAAGGCATTTGTCCCTTTCTTTTGGGACTGACTCACCCTCTACTTGAGAAAACTAACCCTGAAAACAGGTTCAAGTAATTCTTAGTAGTTATTCTGATTTTGTTGAGCTAAAACTCGAGGAAAATACCTTCTAATTAGAGCTAAGTAAACACACACATTCTTTCCCTGTAGAAAACAGTCCCACACACACACACACAAAAAAATCAAACAAAGACAGTCTTGAAAAGATGAGCTATTACATGAAATTTCTCGTAGGTTTACCATTTTTTTCCTTCCTTCTCCCTTTTTTGGGCTTTGTTTTAGGGCTAAATGACAGATCTTTATCATATGTAACCATCCAGTGCTTGTTTTCTTGGGTGCAATTTCATTGCCTAAAATGGCCTTGTGTACAGATACATCCCTCTTCTTTAATAGAAACCTGATGCACTTCAGAATTTATTTGAAATATGAATTCAATATAAACCACTGTTCATTTTTCACAAAAGCAGAGCAGCACAGCAGCCTTCATTTGTTTTCAAAAACTTTTTTTTCTATTCTCTCATTTCATTCCTCACAACAGCCCTGTTCAGGCTGAATGGAGATATTGATAAACATGAAAACATACTCAACTTCCCTAATAATCAAAGAAATGCATATTAAAATGAGATAGTGTTGTTTCCTCTATCACTGGGACAGAAATGAAGGATATTAATCATATCCACCATGGTGAGGACTGTGGGGCAAAGAGAACTCAGCAAGAACCCTGCCTCCTGCCCACAGCGGTCCCATTCCAGCCTCTTCTCAGGCCCCTGCTCTACTCCTTCCTGCCCCAGGGGTCTGCAAATCACCCCCTATTCTTACAATAATTCCCTTCTCCTCCTCTCCTTTTTCTACTTTTGTTTTTAACCTTCTTTTTGTGTGTGTGCAAGAAAAGGGTATTCATTTAATGAATACTTTTGCTTTCGTTTCAAGCTGGTGAGTGCTCTCCACAAGTCAAAGGTTTTTGTGCCCCTTGGTGGGGTCACAGGTTACAGTGCCCCTGAGTGGAGTCGCAGGTGGACGCTCCCTCAGTGGGCCTATGGGTCTCTGGTCTAAGAGGCATTGTGGCTAGGGCATTCCTTTTTCATTCTAGATTTCCACCTTTCGATGCTATTTGTTTCTCTTTCACAAAACATCATTTGCTTAGTTGACTCAGGACCTAGGTCTCCTCCTTCCCTCTAAAGGATTTAGACCCTGGGACTCTAGTCAACTTTTCTCTCTCTGGCCTGTGCTCCTTTCCTTAACTAGTCCAAGGGAGCCACAGGGGCTCCATTGAGACCTGGGACACAGACCTCCCCACACCCCACATCTGTTTTCCTGCATCAAAATGAGAGAGGGAGTTCTATTCACAGTTGATGTTTGCTCTCAGACCTGTAACTGCTGTTGATTGTTTTTGGCTCTACTCCTGTTCTTAGATCCAGAGCTAGAGGCAGATTGATACCCTCAGCCTTCTGCCTGTGTCCCCAGAGAAATCCATCTAGTGGGGCTCAAGAATGATGCCTTCCTACCCCTTCATGATTTGTCCTTTAATTCTTTGAATCATTGCAACACGGGAACAACCATAATCCCCAGGGTGGACTGCAGTCCCCAGGATGGACCGCGCCCTTCAGGATAGATTACATTCCCCATGAACCAGATTCTTCTCTGATTCAACCTATAGAATTTGATTGTGGGATTATGCATCCCAGGATGCAATGCACCACTGCTATCAACTTTTCTCTGTTGCCCTGAGTTTTCAGGCAGAGAGACAGGGTGCACAGAGACATCTTACCCTGCCTGACTTACAGCTCATTATTTGGTTTTCTGGCAGCCACAGACACACAAAGTAGAATCTCAGAGAGGTATAACATGTCTTACTCCTTTTTTCAGTCTGGCCATGGTTAGATTTTTCTCAGCCCAGCTCCATTGGCAGTAACAGTGGATGGAAATATCCAACCGGTTTTGGCATTAGATTGTCTCTCAGTGTGAGTTTTCACTAGAGAGGAAGGAAGCTGATGGAGAATCCAGTTATCCTTTGCACAGGGCCTAGCGATATCTTCCTACTGCCCTCCACAGGAAGTTTACCCCACTCTCCCTGGGTTTCAATAGTCTGCACAATCTGGCCTAATCCTGTAATCCATAACCTCTGCTCCAAGCAGCTGGCCTCCTTTGCCTGTGTCTTCATGTCTCTTTTCTTCCTGGCATGGTCCCTTTTTATGTTCAGCTAAATCCTTCCATGTAATGCTGAGATCAAGTTTTATCTCCTTCATGAAGCCTTTTGACGATTTCAGCCTACACTGAAGTCCCCCATTTTCCTTCCTTCCTTCCTTCCTTCCTTCCTTCCTTCCTTCCTTCCTTCCTTCCTTCCTTCCTTCCTTCCTTCTTTCCTTCCTTCCTCCCTCCCTCCCTCCCTTCCTTCCTTCCCTCTCTCACTGAACGTTTGTTAGATGTTCATGCTAGGCCAATCACCATGCTGGAAATGGGAATCCCACAGTAAGTAAGGCAGGTTTGTTCCCTGCCTTCATGGGGCTGAGAGTTTAGGCATTATACAGACAAAAATCACACAGTAATAGATCCTTTCAGCTCTCTTTATAATCCTTATTTATTAATCATTGTAATTATTCTTTTCTTTTCTTTTCTTTTTTTCTTGAGAGGCCCTGAGGTACCTCAGAGAACCAAAGGAGAGCTGGAACCCCGGCTTCTGGGCAGCAGGAGGAGAGACTGTCCCGGGGTCTCAGCAGCAGAGACGTTTTGTAGGGCACAGCCTGGGCTTCCATAACTGCTCCTTTGGCGTTGCTGCCAAGTTTCAAGTCCCAGGGAAAACCGGCCTGTATAAGCTTGAGTCCGGTGATTTAGGTCCTTCAGCCAGGTGGAGGTGGGTGAGGAGGCTGGGGCCACCGGGACCTCCCATTTTGAGGGGCAACCTTTCTCAGAGCAGGGGGAATTGGGACCTGGAGCCACCCTCCCATGGATGCTGTGCTGCCCAGATGGCCCCTTTAAGGTTGAAGAACCCACTCCCCAGCTGCTGGGAGTACTGCAGGCCAGGTGGGGAGCCCCCGGCTGTCAGCACACCCTGAGAAAGTCCATCCCACCTGGCTTCCCACCGCAGTGACTGGTGGGCTGTGTGGGGCTGGCTGAAGGCCCGGCACGGACCATTCCAAAGGGACATCTCAGTGTCAGAGCTTCCCACAGCCCAGTTTCTCCGTCTGCCCAGGCAGAGTCCTTCCTTCCCCCAGTAGCCAGGGTCCCCAGGAGCATTCCCTGAGATCTTCCTGCACCCTAATGTCTACCTCAGATTCTGCTTTGTGAATAGCCTGATCTGCAACACACCCGTGGAATTCATGATGCCGGTGGTGGCTGCACCCTTCCACACCTTATTACATATTGTCTGGCAGCTCATTAATTTCACATCTCATGCCTTCCACACCAGACTGCAGGCGTCCTGTGCGCTGCAACCTTCCCTTCCCTGACATCCAGCCTTCAACCCCGTTACTAAACCCATTCACTGACAGAGTGTCCCCAGGTGAGGGACAAAGTCACTCTAAATCTCACGTGTCAAAATGTTGTTTTAGGTGGATGGAAGATCTAATGCATCAAAAAGAGCTCTTTTAAAAGGGTTTCAAGCTGTAGTCAAGAGGTTTTGTTTTGTTTTGCCTTTTTGATTGTTTTCATTTGATGAGTGGCCAACGCACTGATTTTCTTGTGTGTGTGTGTTTGTGTTTGTGTTTGTGTGTGTGTGTGTGTAGAGGGGAGGTAATTAGGGTTATCTACTTATTTATTTTCTAATGGAGGTACTGGGGATTGAAACCAGGAGCTGGTGCATGCTAGGCACATGCTCTGCCACTGAGCTATATACCCTGCCCTGGATTACAAAAATTTTTTTTAATTGAAGTATAGTCAATTTACAGTGTTGTGTCAATTTCTGGTGTACAGCACAATGCTTCAGTCATACATGAACATACATATATTCATTTTCATATTCCTTTTTCACCATAAGTTACTCCCCCTGACTTCTGAGAGCAGAAAGTTCTGATTAAGGAGAATGAATCCCTCTGTGATAACGTGTTTTTTTTTCTCTCTGCTGTATGGGTTTTCCTTTTCTTTTGTCTCTGGGGAGTGCAGCCACATTACCTTACCAAACATGGTTAAGTACATGATTTTAAGAGCAGTTTCATTGCTTTATGAGAGAGAGAGAGAGAGAGAGTGTGTGTGTGTGTGTGTGTGTGTGTTGTAGGGGGAGCAGGGACAGAAATGAGCCTTCTAGACTGTGACATCATATATCCCAATGACTGGATTTGGGAGCTGGCTGGGTCCACAGTAGCCATGTGCCAAGAAGAACGAATGGAAAGTTGGTGAGGGGACCCAGGCTCGGAGCTTTAAAATAAGTATTTTTTCATGAAGAGGGGATTTAGGAATAAGCCATCTCCACAAGCACTTTTGTAATCACCCCAATTCCAAGGCCAGAAAAGTGAGATTCCTTTTACCTAGAAAATGTTCAGTTTTAAAAATGGAATAAAACCTTGACTTTCTCATCCTTTTCCCAGTCTCTTAAACACTCCCACCCCTACCCCTATTTGGACACTTGCAAAGGGAAGTTATTATCTCCCTCCCATCAGTCCCTGTCTGATTCTGATAATGTAAGAAAATTTCATATAGCTACCCCATGATGCTGGCATTTTCTACACTCAGGACACACGTGCAGTTTTCTTTCACTTTAGAAAAACTGCCGTGAGCATAGCGAGAAGAATAACTCGTGTTTTTTCTCTTATAAGAAATGTGCTTTTATGATAAAATTTTTAATTGATTAAAAGATGTGGGTAATAAATGTATATCTGATCCAAGTTTCAGCAAAGGATCCTTTATTGAGGTACAGGCTCTAAAAAGTTGTTTTAGGCAAGTTCCCAGAAGCAGTTTTTAAAACATAAGGCTGGATGAGGATTCTGTGATGCTAATGAATTCCGCCACTCCTTAGAAATAAATTAAGAGTTTCCTTCCAAGTGGAGTGGCTAGTGGGCTGAGAGGTAATATTTTAAAATAGTTGAGTCCAAGCATAAGCTGGATTTGCATTTTTTTTTAAAGCCTATGGTTTGCTTTTCACATTTTCTCTCTTCCCCAGTGACTCTGCCATTGCATGGTCCAAGTTGCTTTCTTGCAGAAGTACCGTGGGCTCATTTTATGAGGTGTGGAATAGAGAGCCAGACTGGTGCTTTGACTGGCTGAACTTTCCATCCTGCCTTAAACAACCTGGGAAAATCAGTGTGATTTATGACAGTAGTTACCTCTACTTTTACTTTGCCAGAAATATCTTCTCATGCTATCAAAAGACCCAAACCTCCCAAACCGGCACATTTTGAGCCACTGTCATTTCTAACTCTTGGCTGGTGATCTGAGTGATTCATTAATTAAATAAGTTTATCTAAGGAACTTTCCTTGTAAGTGAGGGTACAATGAAAATTGGTGGAGAGATCTTCTAGGTACAGTCAATACAATCTTAAAGACAGGAGTGTCTACTGGCCAGATACATGTTAGGTGACTGCATTGTTATTCTCATGAATTATTCCCATGTGTTGGGCATAAAAGCCCAAGCTCATGTAGCTGGTGCTGGCTTCTCTAACATTTGTTAGAGAACATTTGTCTTGTTGTGCTAGCATTTTAGGTTATGTAAATCTATGTAGTAGAGATGAAATTTAGACATCCCCCCAATGCATCAACTACTCAAAAAGCACTTCCCACCACCAATGTTCCTGGAAGTTCAGGATGCCGGGCACATGTTTGCAAAAAGTTGCTTAGAGATGATCACTAGTACTAATATCTTTTAAACTGTATAGTGTCTTTTGCTTTCAGTAGCTTACATACCTTCCTTTATAACTACTATGCGTTTGGAAATGGAAAACTCCCATTTTGCATGGAGGTTAAAGCCACATGCATACAGGGGTTCCCTCCTCTTTAATTTTTTGGAAAAGTTTGAGAAGGATTGTTATTTGTTATTCTTTGAATGTTTGGTAGATGTCACCATTGGAACCACTAGGTCCACGGACTTTATTTTGGCAAGATTTTTAATTACTCTTCAATCTTTTTACTTATCGTAGTTCTGTTCAGATCTTCTATTTTTTCAGGATTTAGTCTTGATAGGTTCTGTATCTATAAATTTGTCCATTTCATCTAGGTTATCCAATTTGTGGGTGTACAATTGTTCAAAGTATCCTCTTGTAATCTTTTTTGTTTCTGTGGAATCTGTAGTAACATCTCCAGTTTTATTTCTGATTTTAGTAGTTTGAGACTTCTCTTTTTTCCATTGTCCTTCTAGCTAAAGGTTTGTCCATTTTTTTTTTTTTGATTCTTTCAAAAACAAACTTTTGGTTTCATTGATTATCTCTATTGCTTTTCTGTTTTCTGTTTCATTTATCTGTGCTTTAACCTTTATTATTTCCTTCCTTCTGCTAGCTTTGGGTTTCGTTTGTTCTTATTTTTCTGGTTCCTTAATTCATAGAGTTAGGCTGTTGACTTGAGATCTTTCTTGCTTTTTAATGTAAGCATTTATAGCTGTAAATATTCCCCTTAGCACTGCTTTTACTGTGTCCCATAAGTTTTGGTATGCTGTTTACATTTTCATTCATTTCTAAGTATTTTTAAAAAATCTTTTTTTTGTGTGTGTGTGGGGTAGGTAATTGAGTTTATTTATTTATTTTGGAGGTACTGGGGATTGAACCTAGTATCTTGTGCAAACTAGGCACACACTCTACCACCCTCCCCACCATTTCTAAGTATTTTCTAATTTCCTTTCTGATTTTTTCTTTGATCCAATGGTTGCTTAAAAGTGTTTTAATTTTCAGAAATTTATGAATTTTTCAGTTTTGCTTCTGTTATTGATTTCTAACTTCATCCTGCTGTGGTCAGAGAAGATATTTTGCATAATATCTATCTTTTAAAATCTATTGAGACTTAATTTGTGGCCTGAGGTATGGTCTATCCTGGAAAATGTCTTATGTGCACTTTAGAAGAATGCATATGCTCTCATTTAGTCACATGTTCTGTATATATCTATTGGATATAGTTGGTTTATTGTGTTACATTTTTGGTTTCTCATCTCTCTGGTTATTCTACTCACTACTGAGAGTGGGGTATTGAAGTTTCCATCTCTTATTGTATAATTGTCTATTTCTGTCTTCAATTCTGTCAGTTTTTGCTTCTTATATTTTGATAGTCTCTCATTAGGTGCATAAATGTTTATAATTGTTATAACTTGTTGTATTAAAATTTTATTAACATATAGTATCCTTCTTTGTTTCTTATAAACTTTACTGATGTAAAGTCTATTTTGTCTGAAATAACTGAGAGCCACTCCTGCTCTCTTCTGGTTACTACTTACATGGAATGTCTTTTTCCAGCCTTTTACATTCAATGTATTTTTTTGTCTTTGGATCTAAAACGAGTCTCTTGTAGACAGCTTATTTAGTCAGATCATGTGTTTTTATCTACCCTGCCAATCTCTGTCTTTTCACTGAAGAGTTTAAAATCCATTTACACTTAAAGCAATTACTGCCAAGAAGGGACTTACCCCTGTCATTTTGCTAGTTTTTCCCTGTGCACCTTAGAGCTTTTCTGTCCCTCATTTCCTGCTTTACTGTCTTCTTTTGCATCTAGTTGATGTTTTGTAGTGAAATATTTCAATTCCTTTCGTGTATATTCTATAGCTATTTTCTTTGTGGTTACCATGGGGATTACATTTAACATTCTAAATTTATAACACTCTAGCTGCAGGGGAGGTCGTGGCAGGGAAAATGGTGGACAGGAAGGCAGGAGAGCAGAAGCCTGAGAAACCGCAGCTAGCGGGAGCCGCCGGAGGACCTGAAGAAGAAGCAGAAAAACCTGTGAAAACTAAGACTGTTTCTTCCAGTAATGGAGAGGAAAGTTCCGGTCGCAGTGCTGAGAAGCGATCAGCTGAAGAAGAACTTGCAGACCTCCCAACAAAGCCTACAAAGATCTCCAAGTTTGGATTTGCCATAGGTAGTCAGACAACAAAGAAATCCTCAGCCATCTCCATCAAACTTGGCTCAAGTAAGCCTAAAGGAACCGTTCCAACTCTTGCTCCAAAAACCCTTTCAGTAGCAGCAGCTTTTAATGAAGATGAAGATAGTGAACCAGAAGAAATGCCTCCAGAAGCAAAGATGAGGATGAAGAATATTGGAAGGGATACACCCACATCAGCAGAAGCAAGTTCCTTCAATAAAGGAAAATATGGGTTTTCTGATAACCAGAAGCTCTGGGAGTGAATTATATAATCTCATCTTGGAAATGTCCATGACCAAGACAATTAAATGATGTGCTTTGAAATTAGAGTGTAGGGTGGGTGTAAAGTTAAAAGGAACAGTTTCCTTTTTTAAAGAATGGTATAAGACTATCTTTGGAGCCTCCTCTTTTTTTTTTTTTCCTTTTCTTTTCTTTTTTCTTAAGATTGAGTGGTATACTAATAAATGAGAATTTGAGATTAGAGGTAATTTTATGTTTTATATACAGATTTCAACATGTTTACTAATTTTGTAGTTTCATGTGCTTAGTTTCCAAAGGTTACAGATAATAAAAACATCAGAAATGGTACCTTTTTAAGAATTGCATATTTTTTTAGACACAACTATTAGCGCATTAAGAGAGAAGCAAATAGTTATTGTCTATTTAAACTGTAGGCAATTACTCTCTAATTTAACTCCCGTAGTAACCTAAACTGTCTGGCTCCGAGGAACAGCCTTATAGAGAAGGGAGTTATTGTATTGGGAGGAAAAAGTCTGGATTATTGACTGAAAAGTAAATTAGATAAAATACAGCTTTTTTTCCTAATGGGCATTTGTTTTGTTTCAAGTCATCATAAACTAGGTATTGCATTGCTGTCAGTGGATACAGATGCTTAGCTCTTTAAAAAGAACATTTTAAAGTTTTATGTAAACTGTTGAGTATTTGAAATAGCCCACTTCACTTTAAAGGTCTTGTCTACCTTCATGTGTCTTCAAAGAACAACCATTTGCTACCAAAGTAAATCAGTATTTTGAATGTGCTTCTCTTGGTTTTTGTTATTAGCTAGTTCCAGTAAGCATTTCCACCAGATCTTGAGGTAAATCATAAGGAAGCTGTTTCTTTTAAAATAACAAACCACCACCAAAAATTTAAATGTACATAATACTTAAATATCTGGCTGTTCTTATCTTTTAAAAGGTATAAACACACACAAAAAGGGCAATATTGTATAAAGATGGAAAACGAGAAAGATGCACTTTCTGTAACTGTATCAAAGCAAAGCATTTAAGTTACCAACTTGTGAAATCTGATTTGAACTTACTGCAGGAGTTCTTATTTAGCACAATAATATTGGTTTATTTTAACTCTATACATACTAACCAGTAGCCTCTCAAAAGCACATTTTAGGTACTGAAAATAAAAGGAAAGAAAATGCATCTTTAAACATTCTGTGGAATCTTTGACCACACATACTTTGTTAGATCTGTGTGTTGTAGGATTGTGTTTTTATTTCGTATTCTTGTATTGTATATGAGTTCCTTTTTAATGTGACGGTTAAACACATCTTTAGAAGCACAGTCACAGATAAAAGTGTGTGTGTGTGTGTATGTGTTTAATCACTTTCAATATATGGGCCCATTGCCTTCTGGCCTCCAAAGTTTCTGAAGAGAAATCTGCTGATAATTGATTAAGGATCCCTTGTGTGTGATGAGTCACTTGTGTCATTGCTTTCAAGATTCTTTCTTTGTCTTTTGAAAACTTGATTATCATGCATGTTGGTGTGAATCTCTTTGAGTTTATTTTACTTGGAGTTTGTTGAGCTTCTTTGATGTTTATATTCATATCTTTCATCAAATTTGGAACTTTTTGGCCATTATTTCTTCAAGTATTCTCTCCACCCCATTCTTTGTCTCCTTTGAGGATTGCCACACTGCATATGCTGGTCTGCTTGATTATGTTCTAAAGGTTCCTTAGGCTGTGTTCACTTTTCTTCAATCTTTTTTATTTCTGTTCCTCAGACTTGATTATTTCCATTGTCCAGACTCCAGTTCACTGATTCTTCTGCCTGCTCAAATCTGCTTTTCAATTCCTGTAGTGAAATTGCATCATAGTGATTGTACTTTTCAACTCTAGAATTTCTTTTTGGTTCCTTTTAGTTTTTCTAACTCTTTATTGATATTTCCATTTTGTTCATAGATCACTTTCTTGACTTTCTCTGCATCTTCCTTTTGTTCTTGGAGCATCTTTAATATGGTTATTTTTGTCTTTGGCTAGTATATCTGCCACCAGGTCTTTTCTGGGGACAGTTTCTGTTGATTTATTTTTCCCTTTAAATGGACTGTAGTTTCCTGTTAGTTTGTATGCCTTGTGATTTTTGTGTTGAAAACTTGGACATTTGAGTCTAATAATGTGGTAACTCCGGAGATAAGATTCTTCTTCTTTTCCTGGGTTTACTTTTTTTGTTATTGTTTTTGTTTATTGGATTGTTGTAGGCTGTCTCTGTGCTGAGGATCAGCCTGAGGTATAAAGTTAAGGCCCTTCTCAGATCTTTTCTGAGCCTTTTCCTGTGTATGTATGATCATTTTCTAATTGCTTCCATTTATGCAGTTGTTTTTGAATGTCCTAATCCTTGATGTCTGGCTCCTAAGAAGGGAAAAAGAGAGAAATGAAGGGTGAGGGAGGGGAACTGGCCCTTTACCTTCCCTGGAAGTCTCTTCAGCCAAAGGAGGAGGGATATGCAACAATGGGGGGAGGTATAACAACAGTGCCTGCCTGCCTCTTTGTCTGCAGCTCTGTGATCAGAAGCAGCAATTGGTGCTCAGAGCACAGGTGCCAAATATTTAGAGGACAAAGTCCTTTTTCTCACTCTGACAACTCCAAACTGTGTGCAGGAACAGGTGCACAGCTGCCTGCCATGTGGCTGGGGGTAGGGGACAGATAGTTGCTGCTGTGCTAAGAGCTGAAACTGACTGAAATTAATCAAACTTTAACATCCAAGTTGTCCCCTGGAACTTCCAAGCCTTCAATAAACTCCAGAGTTCCAAAATAGTTACATCAGGCAGATTCTGGCAGTACAATTGTTGCTTAGGTGGGGAGACAGAGTTCTGGTTCTTCCTACTCCACCATCTTCCCAGAATTTTCCCTTCTCTCATTAAAAAAAAATTTGTTTTTTGGTAAAAGTGCTAGAGACTAACTC
This sequence comes from Camelus bactrianus, assembly GCF_048773025.1. Taxonomy (NCBI): domain Eukaryota; kingdom Metazoa; phylum Chordata; class Mammalia; order Artiodactyla; family Camelidae; genus Camelus; species Camelus bactrianus. Next base: position 21,886,608 of record NC_133573.1, read on the forward strand.
CTCGTGATGTGTTTCACAGTTGATGCCAACATCCCAGGTGTCAGGGCCTTCCAGGTGAGGACTTTTGCTCCCAGCTGAACCAGTAAAATTGGATTAATCAATTATGATGATCAGTCAATTATGAGGGGATGGAATTTTTTTTTTACCACTTAATAGGGAATCATTTGCTATTAGGGGATAGCCTGTCCTTTGTTTCAAAAGGTCAAAATAGTTCTAGCCCTGGCAAAAACTAGTTCTTGATTTAATAATATGTCTGTTGCTCAGCCTTAACCTATAGCAAAATTTCAAATAGGGGAGTTGAGATCATTTGAAAGGGTGACATGCAAATTTTTGAAGTACTCTATATTTTCAGCCAGGCTAGAGTATGCAGTGTGCTCTAGGTGGATTCTATATTCTCCTAGCACTGTTCTCACTAGAAAAAGAGTTGTTTTAGCTGACTAGAATGCTCTTCTGTCTGACTGCTGCAATCCTAGGATGCATCTCACTTGCCTGCACTTTGTTCCAGTCGTTCCTGATCTCATCAGTGCAGTGATCTCTCTCTTCTCTGAAGCTCCACTGCATTTTAATCATTCTTTTATGGCATTTAACATGCCCTCTTCAGTCCTGTTTTTCTTTGTGTTTGTGATCTAATAGACTGTAACTGACATGGATCAGGAAGTGCCTCCCCCAAATGATGTCACTTTGGCATAAGAATTATTTTGAGTTGAAGGCATGTGTGTTCCTGAAATCCCTTATCTGCCTAAAAGAAGAGCCTCCTAAAGTAACTCAATTGTCATAAATCCCCTAGAGCAACTCTGATCTTTTTTTTGGACACAGGAGTCCAGAAGTTGGCATTATCACCAAACTATCATATCTCCCATTTATTCTCTTAAGATCTCATTTATCTTTCAAGAAATCATTTATGTTTTCATAAATGCCTTTCCTGCCCTCCTTCTAAGAAGTTATTTAGAAGAGGAGAGAAGAAGAGAAGTGGGGGGGCAAGATAGGCGTTGGGGATCAAGAAGCACAGACTACTATGTAATATAAGCTACAGAGATATAGATATAGCATGTATCTTATAATGATTATAAATGGAATATAACCTTTTTAAAATTGAAGTACCATCAGTTACAATGTGTCAATTTCTGGTGTACAGCACAGTGTCCCAGTCATGCATATACATACATACATTCATTTTCATTTTTTTATTAAAGGTTTTTACAAGATATTGAACATAGTTCCCTGTGTTATACAGAAGAAATTTTTTAAGAAATCTATTTTTATTTATAGTGGCTAACATTTGTAAATCTCAAACTCCCAAATTTATCCCTTCCCACCCCCTTTCCCTGGTAGCCGTAAGATGGTTTACTATGTCTGCAAGGATGTTTCTGTTTTGTAGATAAGTTCATAGTATCATTTATTTTCTCTCTCTCTTTCTTTCTTTCTTTCTTTCTTTCTTTCTTTCTTTCTTTCTTTCTTTCTTTCTTTCTTTCTTTCTCTTTCTTTCTTTCTTTCTTTTTCTATCTTTCCTTCCTTCCTTTTTTAGATTCCACAAATGAGTGTTATCATATGGTGTTTTTCATTCCCTTTCTGCCTTACTTCATTTAGAATGATGATCTCTAGGTCCATCCATGTTGCTATAAGGAATATAACCTTTAAAAACTGTGAAACACTGGAAACATATAATATTATACATCAACTATACCTTAATAAAAATGTAAATTAAAATAAATTTAAAAAATAAGCAGTGACTATATGTACTAAAAAAAATCATTTATGTTTTCATAAATGCCTTTTCTGTCCCCCTCCTAAGAGTCATTGATTTTCTCAGAAGTGGCCCTCCCACACTTCCCCAGCCCACCTTAACCAGCTACTTCTGTCACATTTTACTGTGAACTCCTGTGTATAAACATAAATAAAAATCTGTCATTTTTCTTGTAAATCTGTGTTTTGTCAGCTTAATGGGTAGCACCCCTGTCCCCCCATCACAAGAAGAGAGGATATGGAAGATGGTTTTTCTTCTTGACATGACTTTCTTGTTGGCAAAAGGAGGCAGTACCTGTAGTGCTAACCATCTGGACAGACAGAGTTGAATACCTGCGAATTCCTTCATTGCCATCTATCTCAAGTTAGTCTGTCTGAACCTCCCTTTACTTCATCAGTAAAATGAGGATAGTAACTTTACCTGTTGGTGAAAGATCAGCCCCCATCCCTGACGAGCCAAATAACTCAGAAACAAGGTCTTGGTGCTTAGAAGAAAAGAGGCAATTTTATTGCTTTTCCCGGGCAAAGGGGACTCACAGCAGGCTAGCGCCTTCAAAACTGTGAACCCACCTTGGGGATGGGGTGGGGTGGTTATAGAGCCATAGCTCAAACAATAAACAGAATCATTTTCTCATCAGAAGTCAGAATGGCAGCATGATGTCCCCAGGCAACCAGTTCTATAGAGGCCAGCAGTTAGTTATCTATCCCGTAAGCACTCAAGGTGGGTCTTCTTGGTAATTCAGGCTGTTTTCTAAGGTTACAGTCCTGTGACCTTCTCCTTGGAGAAGGACTCAGAGACCAAGCATGATTATAGCTTTTGATTACTCGAATAAAGAAGGAACAATAAGATCAATAGCTTTAGTTTCAACAATGGGCCTGGGACCATGAGTAGCAACCCGTCAGTCAGGTCAGGTGACCGTTTTAAAGGCGAGCATAAGAATGAGTAATCTGTTAGCCTAAGTGCAGCCATTTTATTAATCCCCCTTCATCCCTACCTTTTAGGGTTGCTGTGAGGGTTAAATCGGATAATGTGAAGGGCTTAGCATAGCGTCTGGCCCAGAGTGAGTATTCATTGAATGTTAGCTTTGGCTGCTGTTGTTCATCATGATGTTGGTAGACTTCACAGCAAACCTTTTATACGTTAGGACTTTGATGACTACTGAATTAGTTTGGATTGAATTTGGCATGTTTGGGCCTATAGGGCAGGAAAAATAATTTTCCCTCTACCTTTCCAAGTCCTTGGCAGAGACCCCTGTAATAAAAGACAGGTTAACAGGGGGAAAAGAAGTTTACTATCAGGTGTACCTCACGTGTACAGGGGGGATACCCAGGCAAAGATGAGGAACTCCCCGGGTGGCTTAGATTTCAGACTTAAATACCATCTTAATAGGGAAAGGGTAAGTCTCTTAGGGGAGAGTAAATAATTTTTAGGGAAGATGAATGGACCCTTAGAAGAATTGATGGGAGGTATGAGAGTTTGTGACACTTTGTCTCATCTTCTCTCCAGTGAGAAGAGTCAATCTTTCCTGGTAGGTGAAATTGCCTGGCAGGGGGTTTATGACAATTGAGTTCCTTTTGGAGGATCCGTCTTTAAGAAAATAGGGAAGTTCAGGGAAAGCCTTGCCCTGCTTCTGCTTCTTTCTTTTTTAAACTTTTTTAATTTCTACATTTTGAAATCCCAGTCTGTCCCTTCCTATAGCTCAGAATCATCAATATACCTAAGTGGCATATTTTGGGATGTCCTGAACTCCTACAGTCATATTGTGGGATTCTGTTACAGGCCTTTATGCAGTCAATCAAAAAGAATTTAAAAAGCAACTATAAGAAAGTTTTAATTCTTTCCCTCCCCTGAACTCCTGTGGCCCTTTGAGGGCTCACACATTAAAAAATGTTTTTGTTTTATCTCCTCTACTTGATCTAAGTTTCTTGAGCATTAAGGACTGTCTGTGTTTATTTCCTACAGGATATAAAGTAGGTAATCAATAAGTATTTGCTTAGCAAATAAGTGATTCATTTGCTGTATCTTGCCCTGAATTTCCTAAACTTATCAGGCAATTTGTTTTGTGTTGGAGAGGTCTAGCCTGGTTTCTTTAAAACTGTTCCTAACATCAGAGAGGCATCATGATCTTTCCTGAGGGTAAAAATCTGCCCTTGGGGGAAAAAAAATCATTATTAGAACCAAAAATGGAACTCAGGAGTCCAGGACAACAGTTTTAAACATTTAATCTCACTTTTTAATGGATGTGAATTGCTGGGCATTGAAAACACTCAGACTGCAGGCTGTTCAGGCAGCAGCATTAAGGGGAACACATTGAGATCAAATCAGGAATTTGTGATGGAAAAGGTATGAAAGGTCATTTAGCTTCTGCCCCTCCTGGTGTCACCTCAGGGCCTGGGGGTGGCAGTGGGGGGGGGTGGGTTGTTCTTTTTATGTTTCAAAATAGGAATGGAAAGAGAAAGCAGGGGACTTACAGGGGGAATTTGCATGAGAATAGGGGACTGGAGAACTGAGTAATGTCAGGGAAATTTGTTCATACTCTAAAGGCCACTGGGGTGTGTGAGAAGTATTATGTTAAGCAGAAACAGGGAGCACAAAGAGAAGACTGAAAATAACTGTTAAGTCTGAGATATCCTTTTTTTTTTTTTCTGATCTAGAAAATGACACATTCATCCTCAACAGTTGGCAGCACTGAAAACCTTTGATTTAATCCATCCTCTTTTTCTTCTAGAGTACTAGCTGAAAAGTATTTCAAAGTAATTGACACACACTGCACACTCAGGTAGCTTATTAAGGCAGCATCTGTAGGGTAAGGGATGTAGCTTACCTGGTCCACCCCTTCGAGGCACTGGAATTTGGACCATCACGGTCAGTTAGGGGCTGTCTCTGAACATGGCTGTAGCAATACCTCATTAGCAAGGAATTTCATTGAGCTAATAAAGGCATTAATTAAGAACACCAAAACCCACACGTGGAAGGAGACCTAGATCCAATTTACTCTGCGCTGAATGTAAGCACCATTTTATATAGAACAGCTACAGATACCTTACAGTGTGGTTCTGCTATTAATTTATAATCCCTCACTGCTGGGGACCTGGGGAAACCTTTAGCTGTGTGTGCTGGAGGGCTGGGTCTCCGCTGTGTGTCTGTTCTCCTCTTTTGTCAGCCGGGTTCTGTGTTTTGTCTGCTGACCTTTTCAGAGTGTCCCGTGTTACTCTTATCCCGCACCAGTTTGCACCAGAATGGTTGCTTTGTCCTATCGGGAGCCTTTCCTTTTTCTACTACTAATTGAACATCTCTGATGGCAAAAAATGTTCCATTTAGAGCTCAAATAACAGAGCCCTTGTTAAACTGAGTAAAGGCTTTTCAGCTGGCTCCAGTGGGCGTGGCTCAGTGCCTGTTGTCTACTTTTCCCAGGAAGGGCTTTTCTCTTGTTAAAAAAGAGACAGCAGACCCAAAATGGAGTTACCCGTGCTAAATCCACCTCAGCAGATCAGAACTTAATACCTCACCTGATTGCAGTTTCAGCCTCCCCTAGGAATGTGACCTTTAGCCAGTCAATCTGGAATTACATGGTCAGCACCAGTGAGGTCATTCTTCTGATGGACCCCTTCCATCCCCCATAGGAAGGTGACCTTGCCTGAAACATTCTAGAAACTTTGCTAGAAACTTCCTTTCCCCACCCCTTATGGCTATAAACATTTGTCCATTTTGCACAGTTCCTTAGCGTTCCTTTGTTCTGCTAGGTCGGATGCTGTCTGATTCATGAATCATTAAGTAAAGCCAGTTAGAACTTCAGCTGTTCTCAGCTGAATGTTGTTTGTAAGACTATGTTTTTACTTTCAGAAACATAGCTCTAAGTTCCAGGCAGATGCTGCTTCCCCTCTTCTTGGTGTTGTTTTCTGATTATTCATGTGCTCTTGAATTCTACCCCACCCTCCAAAATGCTCTCTGAGCTCAGCCTGTCTTGTAACTAAATGACTTACTGTGTGGCAAGTTGTCAACATGTTGTCTCCCACACTAAGTGCCGGGAGGTGGGGAGGCACCAGTCTCCTGTTCACTGTTACATCTGCAGCATCTGGACCAGCATCTCACCCACAGAAGGCCTTCCATCAGTGGTTGTTGAATGAATGTCTCTTTCATACTGGAGCATGAGGAAGAAGCCTATATACTTGCTTATTTTGGTGGAAAAAGAAACTTCCAGGCTGAGTTGGACTTAAACAAGGTTTCCCATTAGGCAGATTTTTGGATGCTATCATCATAAATTGATGGAGATTTAACTGCAGTCATTTAAGAGTTTCCTGTTTAATCATTTCATGCTCATTATCTTTAGTCTTTACTATAAATTTTGAAGGGGAAGGGGCATTTAAGAAGTCCAAATGAAATAAAGAATTTGGGAAAGTAGCTAATTCAGGACAAAATTCATGTGTGTTCAAGTATAAGGCAGCATTGTGGGGGAGGGTATAGCTCAATGGTAGAGTGCATGCCTAACATACATAAGGTCCTGGGTTCAATCCCCAGCATCTCCATCAAGGATAAATAAAACCTAATTACCTCCCCCTAAAAAACCAAAAATTAAAAAAAAAAACACCTAATTACCTCCCCCCAAATAAAAAAAATTCAATAAATAAATAAAAGCATTAAAAAATTATAAGGCAACATTGCATGTAACGCTGTTCCTATTTCTTTTTTTTTTTACAACGAGGATCTTTATTTTTGTCAACTTGAATATACAAAGTTCTGAGGATATAGAGGAAATAGTCCAATGTCTGCTCATAATATTTATTATTTTAGTTACATATTTAAAATCACATATAAAATGTATACTTTAAAAATGTGAATGAGAAAAATTTAATTTAGGCTATTACAGAAATCTTTGGCATCTGTTTTCTTTAATTATTACCAGAGTCACAGTTTGTCAGAGCACTTTGTATTTCTGTCTGAACTGTTTGAGACAGAGCACTTTTTGATTCCATGAATGATGGGGGTCACTAGAGATTCCACCCCAAGTCACAAGTAGCCATTCACATAATGTTGCAGCCAATGGGTTTTTTATTTCTCCTGTTGGCTTCCTGACTCATCTGTGCTAGCCACAGTGTAACTACTTTCTGTGTTGCTTTAGGTGATTTTTGAAAGGCTTAATTACAATGACATCCAACACTTGTAATTGTCATACCTCAAGACACAATGAATGTATAACAATATGCCCTTTAAAAAATCAGTTTCATTCAGTTATATATATAAACATCCAAACTAGTATTCATTAAAGTTAGGCTAATATGTGTTCCTCGAACAGTACTTTGTAGTTTAAAATAAAGTAATGGATAGAGTACTTCATAATGTGAAAGGTTTCATAAGGACTCAAATATAAAAATTTTCCATCTTTTCTGAGGGTTAATTTTGGAAACACATTGGCTTGTGTTTGAGCATATGAAGCATTTTCTACTGGGTATTTTGGGAGTGTTCTCTGTGATCTAGACTGGTCTGTCCATTGATTAATTAATTGGGTCATTATTTAGTGTATGAAGTCACTTTAAGCAATTATGAACTAGCAAATATTTAATGTGCCATGTTTAGGTAGTGATTTGTAACCTGAATTGCTAAAGATGAATTGAAACTATAGATTACTTGCATTCTCTAATTGTTGTCTCCCTGACCCATTCCTCCTTGTCTTTCCCTACCCCTTCCTGACACGGACGTTACACAGGATACAATCAATGAATTATGGGACTTAGCTCCTCAACCTGGCCTCTGGGCTAAGTCTCATTTCATTGATTCCAACACTTGCTACACTCTCTCTCATCTCATTTTTAACATCTCTGAAATACCAGTGTTTGCTCACCCATCCCTGCATTTGCACCCTGACACCCCCACTCCCCATCTTCCTGAACTTGCCCCTTCCCTTCCTAAGACTTGGGAAGCAGTTGGGAGTCCTCCCACTAGGTTGAACTCCTGGGCGCAACTTACCCCGGGCATCTGTGTCTTATTAACAATCAGGCCCCAGTGGGACCTGCTGTTTTCCAGGGGTTTTCCTAGGTCAGGTTCCTGGGAAAGAGACTCTGAGATGGAGATTCACATGCAGAAGTTCAGTTGAGGAGTGTGCTTGGTGTCAACAGCTCTGAGGAGTGAAGGAAGCAGGAATGAGCAGAGGGAGCATTTGAGCTGCAAGGTGGTAACAACAAAGGCTTCATCTAACCCCAAGGGGAGCCCCAGAGCTGGCATGGCTTTTTGATGTTGTCCCATATGGAGGCACGGCGGGCTAGGTCTTTGTACTAGGACACCGACTAGTCAGTGGATGTGGTCTTCCTCTGGGGAGTGTGGAGAGATTCAACTGTGAACTTTTGCAGCCACCACTCCCAGCAGCTGGAAGAGTGATGGCTGTCCTCCCCTGTCTTCCCTGCCCCTACCCAGCCCCACCCCACAGGAGGGAGTCTGGGTGTGCATCACAATGGGTACCATGGGCCTAAGACAGCTCCCTGTGCCTTCTTGGAGCAGGATGTGAGCCATCTGGTCAGAGAAGCCCTCCTCCCCTTTGAAGTGCATAGTCATATTTTTTGTTCTCAGAAATTCTTTCTTCTGATCACAACATCTTGGTTTTTCAGGCTTTTATTTATTAAATTGTATGGGAATTATATGTGGAGCCCTGGTCTAGGTCTGGAGAGGGATATAGAGATGAAGTACATTAGGTGGTTTTCCTCAAAGGGAGTCAGTAGGTGGGGAATGGGATGGGGGCGTGGTGGAGAGGGTCACAGGATGTGGGACGAGATGGAAGGGCTTTGTGCACGCAAGTCAAACAAGTCTCCACCCACGGACTCATCCTAACCTTGTCCCGCTGTACATTTTGCCCGGGCAGCCTGAGTGGGTGCAGCCAGTCCTCCCCGGTGTGGGCTGGGAGGTTTGGGGGAGGGTGATCTCCTTTTTACCTCAGAAGTCCAAAGGTAATCAAGGACTAGAAGGTGGGTCAAAATGAATGTCTGCAATAAATATCTTTTTTATATTATTGAAAAACTGGAATACACAGAAAGCAGAAAACCCATGCTTTTCCCATGCAGAGTAAACCATTGCTAATCTTCTGATGCATTTCCCCCCTTTATCCTCCTTTCCCCTTTTGAAAATGTGGGACAGATGATGTCTTCCTATAATTCTGCATTATATATTTTTGGTTTAACGCTGGTAAAGTCTCTGAAGTATCACTGCCTGGCTTTAAATGGCAGCTTCTTCAATATCTGTGTGACTTTGGACAAGTTAATAACCTTTTGATGCATCACTTTCTCATTTTTTGGGGGGTGGGGTGGGAGGGAATTAGGTTTACTTTATTTATTTTTAGAGAGGGTGCTGGGATTGAAGCTAGGACCTTGTGTATGCTGAGCATGTGCTCTACCACTTGAGCTACACCCTCCCCAGTTCATTTCTAAAAAGGGAGCAATGAATGGACTTTTGCAACAGGACTCTTGTGAAGATGGAATGAGCTAATGTGTGTGAAGCCCTTAACACCGTTCCTGGCTTTCAGAAAGTACTCAGTAAATGTTAGCAACGATTATTTCCCCCATGTTATTACATCTTTCTGTATGTATATCATATACATCTATGTAATTGTCTGCCCTGTGGTTGAACTCGGGTTTACTTTTGTTGGACGTCTAGGCAGAATTCATTCTATTATTGTTATAAAAAATGTTACAGTGGACATTTTTGTGCATAAACAATTTATGAATTTTTGTATTTCTTTAGGCTAAAATCCCAGAAATGGAATTTTTAGGTCAAAGGGCAGGCTCTTGACTCTATATGTATGTGTTTTACTGTAAAACACATTTTCTACAATTAAAGTTTTGTTTATTTAATTGTGGTAAAGTCTATGCCATATTATTAATTTATTACATATGTTTCTAAAGCATTTAATAAAGTGTGTAACTTCATGTGTGAGAAAGAATTTAAAGAGTATGGAATCTATTCTCCAAATTTATTTTATTTTTCATATGTAGTCATAAACCAAAGACAGAATCCAGGCTCTTGCTTACCTGATTCCATCAGTTTTGTTTTGGGCATACTGCTTAGGAAGTGTCTAGAATCTCTGAATTTTGGTTCCTAAACTCAGATTTCTAAGACATTTCTCTACATTTTGCATGGAATTTCTTAACATTGATTTCTACAAATATACCTGTTAATTCACTTGCATCTTAGTTAAACCTACAGGCGCTTGGGTAAAGATATCTGGAACAAAAAATATTTATATAGTTGATTGCCTTACACTTCCGAATGGTATTTCTAGATGGTGCTGTCTGACAAATTTGTAAAGTTTTTCCAACCAGGAACCTTCCCAACACTTCAGACTCAACTGACTCAAAACCCCAGAGCACTGAACTAACAGAATTAGATTTTCATGGATTCTTCACGACTCCTATGTTCATAATATTTCATCTGTGTTTAAAGATGGTTTTAATTTCTTCTTTCCAATCTGTGTATGTCTTTTACTTATCTTTCTTGTCTTATTTCAATAACTAAGAACTTGAATAAAATGCTGAATAGAAGGGCAAGAGTAGACAAAACATTCAGTATTTCACCATTAAATATGATGTTAACCGTAGATTTTTGGTAGATGTTCTTTGTCCTATTTTCCTGTTTCCATTTATTTTTATTATACATGGTTGTTGAATTTTGTCAAATTCTTTTTCTGCGTCTTTTGAAATAACCACATGACTTTTCTCCTTCTTTTGTTATGGTGAGTTATATTGATGGAATTTTAAATGTTTAAATAATCTTGCATTGCTGAGATAAACCTCACTTGGTTATGATGTATTTATCATCTGTTAAATATATTCTTTAATATTTAATAATCAATGTGCTAATCTTTGAGGATTTTTGTATCTATGATCATAAGGGATGTTAATCTGTAGTTTCTTTTTCTTGCAACATCTTTCCCTGGTTTTGATAGTAATGTTACGGTGGCCTCATAAAATGAGTTGAGAAACATTCCCTCCTCTTCTTTTCTGAAAGAGTTTGTATAAAAGTGGTAGTATTTTTTCCTTAAATATTTGATAGAATTCACCCGTGAACTCTTGGAATTTTCTTCATAAGAAAGTCTTTAATTATAAATTCAACTTTCTTTTTAAATAGATGCAAGTTTATTTAGATTCTTTATTTTGTAATAATTCTGGTAATTTGTATCTTTCAAGAAAATTTTCTATTTTATCTATGTTGTCACATTCATTGGCATAAACTTTTTCATAATATTTCCTTATTTTCCTTTTGATATCTGTAGGATACATAGTGTTGCCTGTGCTTTCACTCCTAATACTGATAATTTGTTTTTTACCTTCTTTTTTCTGGCATCAGTCTAGCTAGAGGTTTTTCAATTTTATTTATTTTGTCAAAAAAACCCAAGTTTTGATTTTACGCTATTCTTTGCCTATTTCTGATACACTGATTTCTATTCTTATCTTGACCTCCTTCCTCTCCTTAATTTTACGTGCTCTTCTTTTCCTCTCTTGTTAAGGTGGAAGCAGAGATCACTGATTTTAAACTTTTCTTCTTTTCTAGTGTAAACACTTAAAGCTATAAATTTCCTAAGAGTTGCTTTAGTTTGCATCCTGCAACTTTTGATGTGTTGTGCTTTTATGGTCATTTTATTAAAAATATTTTTGAATATCCCTTTTCATTTCTTCTTTCTTTTTTTTTTTTTTTCTTTTTGGCAGGTCAGTGGTAATTAGATTTATTTGTTTATTTATTTTTAGAGGAAGTACTGGGGATTGAACCCAGGACCTCATGCATGCTAAACATGTGCTCTATCACTTGAGCTATACCCTCCCCTTTCCTTTTCTTCTTTAAACTACAAGTTATTTTATAGTGTGTTTCTTAATATTGATATAATTAGCTACTCCACATATTTCTTTTTGCTATAAATTTTTAATTTAATTATGTTATTGTTGGCAAATACACTGTGTGATTTCAATCCTTTTAAATTTATTGAGACTTATTTTATACACTAGCATATGATTTTTACTAATGAATATTCCATGTCACTTAAAAAAAAGTGTGATCTGTGGTTATTAGATGTAGCTTCCATAAATGTCAACTGAGTCGATCTGATTGATTTTGATAGTGAGGTTTCTTACTGATTCTCTGACACTTTTTCTATTAGTTACTGAATAAAAAGTGTTGAAATCTTCTATAACAAATGTGGACTTGTCTGTTTCTCCCTTTGGTTCTGTCAGTTTTGGCTTCATGTGTTTTATTTATTTTATTTTATCTTTTGGTGGGGGTGGGAGGGAGGTAATTAGGTTTATTTACTTTTTTCTAAAGGAGGTACTGGGGATTGAACCCAGGACCTTGTGCATGCCAAGGATGCACTCTACCACTTGAGCTATACCCTCCCCTGGCTTCATGTATTTTAAAGCCCTGTTTTTAGGTGCACACACATTTATAATTGCTATGTCTTTGTGATGAATTGACCTCTAGTCAATATGAAATGTCTCTCTTTTTCTCTGATGATATGATTTGACCTGAAGTCTGCTTTGGCTGATATTAATATGATCATTCCAGCTTTCTTGTGACTAGTGCTTGCAGATCATGTCTTTTTCTATTGTTTCATTTTAAACTAAACTCTATCTTAATACTAAAGTCGGTTTCTTTTAGTCTGCATGAAGATGGGCTTAATTACAATAAGCGTGAGAAATTTTAGTTTTGTTCAGCCTAAAAATACTGAAAGAATTCTATGTTGTTTTACTTAAATAAATGAATTTAAGTAAATTTATTATTTTAAATAAATAGTTGAATAGAATTTTGACATGAAAAATAAAGCACCTGTATTTGAAAAGTCAGCATACTTCACTATTTTTTGTTCATTTGTTTGTTTATGCCTTTCTTTTCCCTCCTCCCCATAATGCAGTGGTTAAGGATGCAGACTCTGGGTTCACATCAGCAGGATTCTAATCTTGGCCCAGCCCCTCCTTAGTCATGCATCTTGGGCAAGTTTCGTAACCTCTCCACATCTCAATTTTCTTGTCTGTACAATGGGAATAATCACATTACTTTCCTAAGTGTTATTTTGACTAAATGAGATAATTTATGTAAAGCAATTAACCCAATGCTTAGCATAGAATAGGTGCTCAATAATTTTTAGCTGTATGATTATTGTGATTATTACTGTTGTTACTACTACTACTAAATTCATGATTTAGAGGAGAGCAGAGATCTACTTTCCTCAGCAGGTCTATAAACCTTTACTTTGGATTTTGAGTAATCTAATATTATTTAGACCATGTAAATTATACATGGGATTTACTGCAGTTGTATAATCAACTCATTAAGTGTCAACATGGGAGCTATTTTCCAAGGGCGTGGGCTTCAGTGGACTATTCTTTAGAGACAAGAACTTGTCTCACTCAAATCTCAGACAAGTAGAAAAGCTCATGAACGAATCTCAGGATTATAAAATCTTAGGAATGGAAGGTTCCTTCTTTTGCAGAAAACTGAGCCTCAGATCCGGGTCAGCCTCGCTGAGGCCTCTCAAGCCCATCTCCACCCAAGGCTGGGGAATTTTTTTTTCTTCTCTGACAGAGCCGGACAACCTTCCAAGGTCAGAATACAAATAGTTAAGTTACAAAACAGTCTGCAAGTGGAATTTGGATGGTGCAAATGTTGAATGTTCTACCGGAAAGTGTTAGAGGCTGCCTGGCCAGGAATAGAGAAAAGGCTTCTGTTCTGAGTGAGAGTTTAGACAAGATGCTGCTGCTCAAATGATCTCTGGAGAAGAATTATAATTTTTTAAAATTCCCAATCCATTTTGGGCTGATACTTTATAAGGTACAGTAAAAATGAGTTGTTAGAAAAATATGTCTAAAAACAAAGACATACAGAATGTAAGTCTAACTTTTTCTTTACTATTGCCAGATTGCTATAAAAGTTGCTACATGCTTATTCTCAATTTCTTGACCTAGTTTGTTGTGGATCAGTAACAGTTTGCAGACTGGCCCTGGATTTCGGGGGACCTCTTATAGCCTTAACATTCTGTGCTCTTATTAGAAGCCCAAATATCTGTGCTTTGAATTTAAGGGGAACTTCTTATTTACACATCAATTAATTTTTAAATATTTATTCATTAATTGAAAAATGTTTATTTAAAACCTGTCATGGATGGGTTAAACACATGCTGTATATGAACTTAAATTAGGAATGGTCCCCTTTCTCAATAATTTATTGAGAGGAGTTAATATCTTACCTGGTGGAGGAGATAACATCCCTGTCTGTGATACAGAGGAAAAGCTGGCACATGCAGGAGGGTGCTGTGGGTGTGTTGCCAAGGAATTCAGAATAAGCCACATCACTGATATCAGTGAAGGACTTGAGAGAGCTTGCTGGAGGACATGGCCTTGAAGGCTGCAGGTGGGAAGATGCAGGGCACGGCATGCTGGAGGAATGAGTAAGTCTCAAAAACCTCGGCGTACTTCTTTTCATGTTTAAAACATCTCTGTGAAGTTGAGAGATATTAAGAACCCCACACAGAGAGAAATTGAAGCACAGACTTAAGAGTTGTAAATTCCATAGCTGGCTTTGAGCAGGTTGTTATGAACTGAATGTATCCCCTCAAAATTCGTAAGTTAAAACCCTATCTCTTAAAAAAAAAAAAAAGAACATAAATACAAAACATAGACTACAAACTTGTGGTTGCCAAGAGGGGGCAGATGGGAAGGGACAAACTGGGAGTTCAAAATTTGTAGATACTGACAGGTATATGTAGAATAGATAAACAAGATTATGCTGTATAGCACAGGGAAATATACAGAAGATCTTGTGGTAGCTCACAGCAAAAAAAAAAAGTGACAATGAATATATGTATGTTCATGTATAACTGAAAAATTGGGCTCTACACTGTAATTTGTCACAGCATTGTAAAATGACTATAACTCAATAAAAATGTTTAAAAAAATAATACAATAAAATTAAAAAAAAAAAAGAAAGTAATAAAAAATACCTATCTGCCCCACCCCCACTGATGGTAGCAGGAGGTGGGGCCTTTGGGAGATGATTAGGGTTAGATGCGGTGATGAGGATGGGGCCTGCAGAATGGGGTTAGTGCCTTTACAGGAGTCCTGAGAGAATCTGCTTCTATCTGTCATGTGAAGATGCACACAGAAGGCAGCAGTCTGCAACCTGGAAGAGGGCTCTCACCAGAACTTGACCATGCTGCCACCCGGATCTTGGACTTCCAGCCTCCAGAGTTTGAGAAATAAACATCTGTGATTTATAAGCCACCCAGTCTAATGTACTTTGTCATAGCAGCCTGAACTAAGACACAGGTCACTGGACTTTTTTAAAGCTCAATTTTTTTCAACTGTAATATAAGCCAGATAACATTAGCCTTGTTCACTTGCTCACCTTGTTCACAGGGTTAGAGACACTACGTAGACATTATATTCTTTTATACATGTCCTCATAATTATATTACAAAGTACAGGCACATTATCTGACACATAGTAAGAGTGCAACAAAGTGTGACAACTACCATGTGGTGATTAAACAGCTGGGCCAGGACCATTTGTCAGGTGAGAACTAGGGCTGTGGTGGAGGTCATTTCCGGGGGTGAGGATGGAAGGGTTCCTCCCAGAATTCCTTTCCCCTTTCCTTTGGTAACCTTCCTCTGGGAACTGTCAATCCTCCACTCCATGCAGTTCTCATGGGTCTGCTTATCTCACCACATGTGATCTAGATCTGGCCAATTGTAATATCTCATTCTCTGGCCACAGTGATTGGGCAAAGGATGGGCACTGAGTTGCATTCGGGACCAATCAGAATCTTTCACTGAGATTTGGACATATGCATGTTGAGAGAAAAAATTACCTTCTCTTTCAGGCTTTCTAAGCTAGGCTGAAAGGAGCTGAGTTTGTCACAAATAGCACAGCTTAGAGAAGGAGAAAAGGGGAAGGGGATAGGGGACTAAAAATACCATCGGGTCTCTGAATTTACACCTCAACTTTTCAGTTATTTGAATCACTATGGTCCACTTTTTTGTCTCTTGCACGCCTGACTAAAGCAAGGACCAGCTCCGGTTTCCAGGGGCCTGTTTCAATGTGTTATTCTTTCGGTCAGGGCTTTTCAAGAGACATCTTCATGAGGTACTAACTAGTCAAAACTATTTAGGGCAGATTCCGGGGTGAAGTTGTTGAGTCAAGAGAATAACAAACGAATGTGTGTCCTGCTATATGAGAGCCTCAAACCCTATCGGGGATGCAAAACACTAAAAAATGAACCAAGAAAGTAAACCGAGCTATGACAAATGCCAACTGACTCGAAGTGCTATGTGAGGCCAGAGACGGGAGGGAGGCTTGTGATATTTGGGGACTATATGGGAAGCTTTAGAGGAGGAGGCAGGGGTCTGAGCTAAGCACTGAAGGACAGTTCAGAAAAGTGCTTCAGGAAAGCATTTCAAGAATGTTGCAATGGGTGTAGAGAGCCATGGAGATGGCAGACTACTGAGGGTGGAGAGTTTCTGCAGCAGGGCAGTAGGAGGTAAGTGTCGAAAGGTAAAATGATGCTTTATGTACCTTTTTGAAAATTCTAGTTTATAGAAACTTCAAACATAGACTAGTATAATGATCACCTGTTGACATTAGCCAGCTGCAATAATAATCAATAGTTTATTGTTTTTATTTTATCTACCTACTTTACTCTTCATCATCTACCCCACCCCCGACACTGGACTATTTTAAAGCAGATTCCAGACATTATATTATTTTACTCTTAAGTACTTCATTATGCTATTTAGAAAGTAGGGGCCTCTTTCCCCAATAAAGACAATAACATTACCATACCTTAAAAAATACAAAATAATAAATTCTTAATATATTGTCTAATTCTCAGTCCATGTTCCATTTTCTCCAATTGTCTCAAAAATGTCTTTGTACATATGATTTGTTTGGATCAGGATCTAAAGAAGATCCACACATGTATTTGGTTGTGTCTCTTGAGTCTCTTGTCATCAACACTAATTTCCACTACTCCTTTTAAAAATGATGTATTCATTGAAAGAAGCTGGTCATTTTTCCCATGGAGTTTTCCACACACTGGACGTGGCTGACTGTAACCTCGTGATATAGTTCAAAATGCTTCTCTGTTCCCTGCGTTTCCTGGAAATTGGTAATAATGAGCCCAGAGTCTTGACTGGATTCTGCTTCAGTTATTATTGTTATTATTTGGGGGGCAGAGAATTTTCTAAGGCTTCTCATTATGCGACGTATAACATCTGGCTACTCCCTTTCAGTGATGCTACAGTGGATCAGCAAATTTTAGTTGGAAGTGCTGTTGGCGTTTATATCTGTCCCTCTCTAGGATTCTGATCTGAGTCCATGGGGGCTGGGCTGCTGGACAAATCTAATTCACAGACCAGGCTGCACTCAGAATCACCCTTCCTCTGGGACCAGGGAGGCATTGTTCCTGGGCCAAGCTTACGCCTGACCTTTGAGCGCTTCCCTTGGGTGGCAGAATTTCCCAGGAAGTTATTCAGACCCTCAGGCAAATAAGGTTCCTGCTGGCCTGCCTACCAGCCTGTCAGACACTTCTGAATCTTTGAATGAAGTGAGGAAAGTCCGAAGAGATTTGTCAGGATGTGTGATATTAGATTTCTTTAGCAAGAATGCTTGTCAC
Source organism: Camelus bactrianus (assembly GCF_048773025.1). Classification (NCBI taxonomy): domain Eukaryota; kingdom Metazoa; phylum Chordata; class Mammalia; order Artiodactyla; family Camelidae; genus Camelus; species Camelus bactrianus. The sequence continues at coordinate 21,903,985 of NC_133573.1, forward strand.
TTTGCCACTCTCCAATGAAAAGCTGCCCGCCGATTGTGTCTAAAAAAATGCAAAGTAACATGAAGAATCAAGGCAATTTCACAGGAAAATATGAAGCCGCAGACTCACTGAGCAATACAGGGGGGCTCTTCTTTCCCTTTATGGTCTTGCATTATGCAACTTGCCCTTTGAACTGGATAATTTGATTATGTAGTTGAATCCCTTGTGCAATCTGGGTTTGCCCCCTTGATTATTATGACTCCCCTACCCTCCATATACGAAGGTCATTGTGGCAGCTTCAGACTTTTTAAACCTCTAGTAGAATTTGGGTTATGATAGGCTTTAAATATAGAAAAATTGTTTTAGGTAGATGAGTGAGTGTGATAGTTTAGTTTTTAATTCCTTTGACTCAGCTGCTAAAGTGAGTTCAGCTTCATAAATTAAGAAACTCTACCCATGCTTTTTGTCTTTTATAGGATCTTGAGATCCTTTGCAAAACACGAGGTAACAGAAAGCAAATGCATCTGCTCCACCTTCACATTCCCTTATAATGTCTTGTGTTTTGGGATGTTTCATTTCTGCGTCTGGCCTGGGGGCTTGTTCTGTGTCAGGTGATACGCTGACCTTTTCCTGGCTTAATTTCCACATTCAGGGAGGTTTTCTTTTTTCATAAAACATTAGTTTTGTTTGTGGACAGTATTACAATGCTTGGCGAAGTGTTATGAAGTATTTCAGGTGTTTTCCTGCATCTTTTGATAAAGTGGACTTCTCAAATTTATTTATTCCATTTTAGGCTTTTTTTCCCTTTTCTCTCTCTTTCACTGAGAACGAAACTAGATGAAGTCCTCTGAGGAACGTTATCTTATACATCATTGTTTCCCCAGTTCTGAGCTCAGTGCCTGGCCCATGGCAGGTGTCCAGTGAATATTTACTGAATGAGTTAATGAGTGAAAATGAACTTTGGGAATTTTCTTCTCTCTTTCCAACCCCAAATTCCCCAACCAGGGCACCCGTGTTTATACTGATTTTTATGAAACTGAGTATCAATTATAACCCACTCCTTTTGCCTAGAGAGATGTAGAGATTTATTTTTCTTAGGTAAATGCTCAGCTAAATTCAAGTTGCTAGCTCCAGTTTCTAGGTAATATTAGAATCAGGTTGGAACATTTTGGCCAAGGGCTATGGCTATGAAAAAACTTGCAAGGCTAAAATCAAAGATAATGGCATTGTATTAATTTCCTGCTGTAAAATTACTGAGGTGGCTCAAAACAGCAGGAATTTATTCTCTCACAGTCCTGGAGGCCAGAAGTGTCATTGGGCTGAAACCAAGGTGTTGGCAGAGATTCCCTGCCTCGGGAGGCTCTAGGGGAGAATCCATCCCTTGCCTCTTTCAGCAAGGAAATGGTGCTGGCAGCTGCCAGCGCTGCTTGGCTGCTGTACCTGAAATGTTTATCAGTTGTATTTTGAAACCGGGTGGACAGAGAAGAATGCAAAATTTCAAGACAGAAATATGCCATTAAAAATTACTCTTTGCAGCAGAAATTGCAACAATTTTGCTAGCCTCCAATCCTTTCTCTTCTTTTAGTTGTGTACACCCCTTTTCCTGAGCATTAGCCGGTAGAGAGGATGGTAACTAGCCTTTTGGGTAGCAGGTGGGCTATATGACCCAGGTCCTCACTGCTGGCTGTGAGTCAACATGATGTGGGCAACTTCCACATCACCTTCTCAAAGAGAAATGGCTTGCCTTCTACTTCCTTTTCCTTCCCTTTCTTTGGGAAGGGATGCAGATGTGAAGGTGAGTGAGTCTGACCACACAGGTGAGGGTACCACCCTCCTGCACGGTAGAACAATGAGACAGTGTGCCAGAGCAGAGCTGCTTCACCACTCTGGACCACCCTCTTCCCTTAATCACCCCCTTACTTGGACCACAGGGGAGGGGAATAAACTGTATTGTTTGAGTCATCATTTTGGAGTCTCTTTGTTATAGCAGCTTAGCTCACACATGAACTAATACAGACAAGCTTCGGAAGGAAGCTACTACTCCCATTTGTCTATTTGCTGAGACATGCTGGGTGACAGATACTAATATCACTTTGCGTTGCTATACAATTTTTTTAAAAAAACAATTCTTCATACTCCAAAATAAACTAGTTTATCAAGCTGTGTTTGCGTAAAGTGATTATTTTGTCTCTTCTACAATGGGTTCACTTACATCTGCTTAGAAAATTCTCTTTCACTCTGAACTGCTAGAGTGAACTTTTCATTAGTTAGTATGAATTTATCACCCCTATGTGTCAATCCTGCAATAGCCTTTTGGGGGCTTTTTAATAGCCTTCATAAGAAATACTAATGTGTTTAAATTCATAAAAATAACCTCTGGGATATCAACTAAGGAGAATTTCTCCTAAATCCTGTTGAAAACAAAGCACACCCTTTTTCATTATATAAAAGAAAAAGATCAAGAAAAAAAAATTTTTTTTACAAAGCAATCATTTCAATTACTGACAAATTAAAAAATAGAATGAAAAGAAGAAAATACAGATGTTTCATAATCCTACTGTCCAGTTAGCATCTTGGTATACATCCTTTCAGTGACTTTTCTATGACTATATGTGTATTTACTAAAACCAGACTATGTTGTATACAGTTTTATAATTTCTCCCTTAGAAGAAAAATAAACATTTTGGTAAATACCTCACTTTGACTGACTAAGGTGATGACCTTGGTAGCAGCAGAAGCCAGACTTGGCTCTTACAGAGGGAAGGAAATCTCCTCCTGGGTGAATCTGGGTTAATGGTAACATATGCTTCATCTGGCTGTAAGTAGGGGAGAAGGTACAGCCCTGATCTATCTGTCACCTGTGGAAACTCTGCTCATAATTTACAAGCATGAGAACCTTCTTAGCCTATTGATTCAACTCTGGGTTGCAGGCTATTTACTTTTTCTTTCTCTCTCATTGGAGCGGTGAGAGTGTTGTTTGCCTAGTTCATTCAAAATAAGAATTCAACATTGCTTCTATGCTTCTTGCAGCTTTTCCTTTTGAAAAAGCAAGAAGACAGGGATGCAGCTGATGTTCTCGGTGTTTACCAGGTGCCAGGCACTATTTAAAGAACATCACACAATGTTTCCATCTCATGAAACTTTGTGGAACAGACACTTTTAGTTCCTTAGTCCAGTTTTTCATGTTAGAAAATGGAGTCTCAGAGAGATTAAGCAACTTTTGCAAGTTATTAGAGCTAGTTAAGTGTCAGAGCTGGAATTTAGTCTGTGATTTCTAAGTCCACCTTTTAATCACTGCACTTACTTCCTCCCAGAGTGAGACCAATTTACTTTTGCATCTTATCCTTTAAGTACCCAAATTGCATCAGATCTGTGATGCCATAGCTTGTGAGACACCTCATTATTTCACATTCCAGTAAATAAGGGAAGTGCTGCTAACTATAATTGTAAGGCGTATTTCAATTTCTGAGAAGTAATAATGTGAAAAGTATGTTAAGTCTCAGAAGCGAGGAAATATCATAAAACTGTAGAACCAATTTTTATAGAAATAAGAGGCCAATGCTGTGTAACCCGCTTGTATGGGTGGTGCCGACAATGTGATTTCTTGGCAGGTCTAGAGTATTCTCAGGGTGAGTCCTAGCAGGCAGGACCATACACAATTTTCAACTCACTTGCAGAAATGGTGGTTGTGTGGTTGGATTTGTCGCTGCAGTTGGTTAAGTCATTATTATTCCTGCCAATGGTCCCAAAGCTTGGAAGCACCAAGCTGCCTAGAACTACTTAAAAATAATAATAGAAAAAGAGAACAGGGGCATAATGGAAGAGAGATGTGCAGCCTTTGTGTCTGTGATGCTGGATGGAGGACACGTGCATCTAGCAGTCCTTTCCCTGCAAGGATGTACTGAATGACCACAATAGCAATGTTTTGTGGTTTCCAGGAAATATCGGCAAAAAAATTATAACTGAAGAAGGGAATGAAATCAGTCCAAAAGAATCATTCCAGGAGCAGAGAGCAAGGCCAACAGAGGCGTGAACCCTGAGCCTTGAGAAATGCCTGCAGAGAAGGGGTGACAGAAAGAAGAAAAGAAGAAAGGAGAGGGGAGGAGGAGGGAAAAGCCACAAAAGGGCTAAATCACAGAAGCCAGAGGAGGGCAGAGTTTCTTAAGGCAGAGGTGGTCACTGGGGGTCAAACGCTATAGAAGGGCTCACTGACAAATGTCTGTTGGTCTCGGAGTTTAATGGGCCGATAAGGAGAACAGAAGAGGCAACTGGAAGGCAGAGAAAACTCCTTTCCCCTTTATAATTTTATCAGAAATGTTACAAAGGTAAGCGTGGGAGGATCTTCACATGCTCGCTGGACAGATCCTCACTGTACTGTCTTTGTCTTGCAAGTCTTCTCTCTAGCATCTGAGTTCACTTTCCTCCACCTTCTTCAAGCCTCCCCTCACTTGAGACCATGACCCCTCAGTCTCAGGATTACCTCCTCTCTCTGGGGCTGAACTCTCTCAATCACCTTGACCTGATTCCTCTTCTGCTTCCTGCACTTTCAGTGTGGACTTTGCCCGTTTTCATCCTTAGCCCTGCTCTCTGCCCTGTCTTCTGCATGCTCTCACTGGGAAATCTCATTTATACCCATGGCTTCGATTACCATCTATTTGTTACTGACACCTAAAACCTACCTCCAGCCCAAGCCTCTCAATTTCTGACTCAGCCTCCCTCCCTCCTCCCTTCCCTTCTGTTCTTCTGTTTGATACATTTTGCAGCAAGGTGTACATGGCCCAAGAGAACATACTTTAGGTACTAATTTTGCCCTTAGCCTGGTCTTCTGTTTTCTGCTTTCATTTTCCCGCTCCCTCTCCAATATCTCTTACGCAGACTTCAATCGTTTTCCTGTCTTTCATCTCGGTTCACTTTCATTTTCCCAGCGTGAACCCTGTAACAGGCAAATTGGATCAAATCTGATGGAAATTCTTTAATGTCTCACCACTGCCTACGGGTTAAAACAGAGACGCCTTTCCCCGGGACACAAGTCCCTTCATGATCCAGCCTCTGCCTTCTTATCTCACTTCATCTGTACGTCTGCCCGCTCTCGCTCGAGGTCTGGCTCAGGAATGCAGGGCTACTTGCAGCAGTGGCTGTCACGATTCTCTGCCCCCGCGGGAACTGTGCCCCCTTCCCCACTTAATCTGCCGGGCAGACCCAGGCTCGTCCTCAGTTCCCCGTGCAGCTGCCTCTCCGCCTCCCGGCACAGATGCCCCGTTAGTCAGGGTCCAGCCGTGCTTGTGCGCGTCTCTGTCACAGCCACCAGTGCCTCGCGACTGTCGGCTCTTCCCTGCTGGGCTTACCTGGGGTTACACGAGCAGGGACCCCCTTCTCATCATTTTACCTCTGTGCCTCATAGTGTACCTGGTATTAAATAAAAAGATTTTTGGTGTCTCTGAGGATAGTCTTGTCCACCGAGAAGCTCATTTGGGGGCTTAAACTCTGATTTTAGAAACTATCGTTCATTTAGGCTACATATCCAAAGATCAAGTTTTTTCTCCTAAGGTCAGTTTAGAAATTTTATTTTATTTACAAATTTAACGGATCTCATCACTTACAGCAAAGGCTTTAATATTTGGTCCCATTTACAAATCTAAACTTTTACATATTTCAAATTGCAATTATGACCAATAAATATGTTGATTCTCTTTTTAAGTACTTCAGATGTCTGGCTGTTAAACCTTCCTAAATGTTTTAATTCCTGCATACCCGATAATTAAGCACATAAATATGGTCAGCCTTAGTTCTAAGTGCTAATATTATATGCAAACTTCATAAAATTTCAATTCAAAATTGGAATTCTAAATTAATTCTTTAAGTATATATGTCAAATAGGAATTATAAGATTGACAACTTTAAAAGGCCAAAATCTTTTAAGTATTATGAGTACTGTACTGTTAATATGTACAGATTCTTTAATATCAAGCCATTAGTGATACAAGTTCCATTCTCTCAAACATTTTGACGCTTAATTCTAAATCCTCCTTATGCTTCCTGCTAAAGGACAATCACAGTTAGGGATTGCCTTCCCAAGATATTTATTTTTGCAGAGAGAATCCATGTCTGCAACATGATAGGAGTACCCTGACCTGAGTCTAGCTGCTATGTCAGTGACTCCAAAAGTTAAAGAAGGTGGACACAGAAATTCTGTATCTTTTCTTTTAAAAAGAAATTCTGTATCTTTTCTTCAAATGGGGATTGAACCCAGGACCTTGTGCACACCAAGCACATGCTCTACCACTGAGCTATTCCTCCAACCCCTTCTACATCCTTTAGATTCAAGTTACATGTTACCAATCTTCTATCTCTTAACAGTTTACATAAGCCCACATCCTTTGGTTGGATTTGCATGCTAATCTTTCCTCTTACATCTAAAGATCCTTGAACTTGACAGAATTCTGTATTCCTCCCACTCTCCCACCACAGAGTCCTTGTCTGGTTGAAGTACACAATTCTTACAGATACTAAAATTATTTCCAATTTAATTCTGCAACTCTCTCATGGAAGAGTCACAACTTCAAAGCCATTCCTTGGGATATGTAGTGTGTACTCCATAAAAGTTGGGTCAGATTAATGCCACAGCTGAGTGTGCGAATGGAGACCAAGTAACACAGAAGAATTTTCACAACTGGTACTTATTTTTCTCTCCTTTCAAAGAATTATTTGGTGGTAAAAGCAGGGGCTTTGTGGGCAGGCAGTCCTTTACAGTTCTTGACACAACTGTGTGATGCTGGATGAATTGTTAAACTTTCTGAGCATTAGTTCCTCCTCTGTACAATGGAATAGCAGCAGCATCCTGGGTTGTGGAAGGTTAAATTCTACTTAAATATATACAGACATATGTATTTTTTGTACACGGAATTATGTGCCCCTACAGTTCATACGGGGAAGCCCTAACCCCCAGTACCTCAGAATGTGACTCTGTTTGAAAATAGGGCATTTAAAGAGGTACTTAAGTTAAAATAAGGCCATTAGGGTGGGCCCTAATCCAGCATGACTGGTGTCCCTATGAAAGGAGGTTAGGATACACAGAGAGACACCAGGGGCGTGTTTGCACAGAGGGATGACCATGTGATGAGGCAGTAAGAGGGTGTCACGCTGCAGAGAGAGGCCTCAGAGGAACCCAACCCCACTGGCACCTGAATCTTTGACTTCCTACTTCCAGGGTGGTGAGAAAATACATTTGTGTTGTTTAAGCCACCCAGTTTATGGTATTTTCTTATGGCAGCCCTAGCAGACGATATATGTGCATGTATGCAAAAATAAATCCCACTTGTTATCCTGCAAGTCACGTGCAAATTTCCAAGTGTTTTCTGGGTTCAATCTAAGCTAGTGGAATCCCTCGCTCTCTGCCTCGGCTCCAGCATCCATGGCTGGGAGCCCTTCCTGTCTTCAGGCAGGTATCTTGACTCCTTCTCTGGAATTTGGCTTAGATTCCTCCTCAGGTTCTGTCATCATCTGTCTATGTAACTATCTCCCTCCTAAACTGCATCCCAGGCACCTTGTACAGAGTATCAGGGAATTCAGTGCAATAAACTTTGAAGTGAGTTCATGGAGAATTAAAGTGTAGAGTATTTAATTTATCTTGTTAAAACTGCAATGATAACATTGTGGGTTAGGGAGAATCTTTCATGTCTGTTCTCAAACCTTTTCCCCTGAGGGTCAGCTCTGGTGCCTCCCAGCCATTGTGGTGAGCTTAGGGCGTTCTTAGCTGCTTCACAGGATAAGACATGGCCTGTTTAACTTGCCAGAGTTCACGTAACAGAGACCTGGTCACATCTGGGCATGTACGATACTTACGTCATTGACCTGTAAATTGCAAATATCTCGTCTCATAATGAGGTTCCTGAAATACTCCTTGTTTTTCAGAAACTCTAGCAATTAGCCACGTTGGAACTGGCAACCACCAGTGGTGAAAGGACCAGATATTTCCTGTGCTGTTGTTTCTGTTTATGACAAGGATGGTGCAGATTACTGGGAGAAGAAAGATTTTAACTATCAGTCTACATTTTATCCCCTTGTGTGTGACTGGCTGGGATGCTGACATTGTGATCTCTTTGAAGGTCATCTTGAACCTTGCATGTGCCCCAAACTTTCCTTCCAACTAAACAACAGCACAGCTTATTTGTTTATATTTATATCTTATTTGCTTTTAGTAACAGCAAGCCATGAGCCATCCCAGCCTAGAGATAACTGAGATGCTTTTTGTTTCTTTGGCAACTGTTATGTCACTCTTGGCTTTTTTAATTTGATGAGAAGGTAGTGGAGAAAAAAAAAGATAATGATTATCCCACACAGTATGTAGGTATTTTTGCAAAGCAATTTTATACTTGAAAATAATTTAAAGATACATTAGAAAAAATAAGGAAAAGGGAAGAATTGAATTACTGTAAGAAAATGTACAGTATCATAATTGCCTGAAGAGAAAAAAATCTATGGTGTAATTAAAGGAGTCTTTTTCAAACTATTTTTCATAACTTAAAAATTGTTTTCTGTATACTGCCACTGAAAATAGTAGAAATCTAATAAATGAAATACAATCCTTATATTTCTTTCTTATATATCATTGTATTTGCTTACAACTATTTTGCTTCCAATACTGACATACATACTTAAAGAATTAAGTACTATCCTAAAACAGGAGAAAATCAAAGATATATCAAATATGTGCACTGCCTATTAATGTCTAGTTATTTCAGTATTCATATAGTATCAATAAATTCAGAAAACAGATTATACAGTAACAAGGTAATGGTAATTTTTATCATATAAGGTTAAGCCCTCAATTCTCATATATTAATCACAATTTGGAATAAACACTCATCTAGTCTAGCAATAGGCTGGGTAGCTTGTTTTGCGAAAATAGAAACAAACAAAAAAAGGAGTCAGTGATTACCCATAAAGGCATTACTAGGTGAAGAAGACCAGTGATGGAGACTGCTAGCTGTCTATCAAACTCTGTTCCCCAGTTCTTCCCTAGTATTAGAATGGTCATGGGGAATCTTAGCTGCTTTCCAGGGACTGCATTTCCCAGCTCCCCTCCTGACTTCACAGCAAAACGTGGCCACATGATAGCTCTCACCAACGGAACATGCGCAGAAGCGTTGGGAGCAACTCCTGATTCACTTGGCCCTGGACTCAACTCTGCGCCCCTTTCCTGCAGTCTGGTTTGCTACAACTCCAGCAACCGTGGAAGCCCTGTATTGAAGAGCGGCCATCAGCCACTCTGGAATGGAAGTAAACCCACCGGAAAATCCCAAACTGGACTGTTATGATGAGCAAGATGTGAAGAAATTTGATCATGGAGTCCCTTTTTTCCTCTTCTAAATATGTTGATTTTCAGTCTCTTTCTTCATACTGTCCCTTCTAATACCCCTTGCCTGAGGTTGGGACCTCCTCATTTTTTCATCTAGACTCTTGTTATAGGCTCCAGTTTGGCCCCACTTCTTTGGCACCTTCTCTTCAAGCCCACCCTCTGCTCAGCAACTGAATGAACTCCCTGAAACGACAGCCTGATGTGGTGTCTTCCAAGCAAAGGATCGTAGCATTTGCTCAGCCTGTAGGCATGCGCCCTCCCCTCCAGCCTGGCCACCTCTCCTCCATGGACGCTCTTCTAGGGAAGGAATGAATTTTCCTGATCACTTCTAACATGCATTTTTACAGTTTTTTTTTTCAGTTAGTACTGAAACAAGGTCCCCACACTGCATTTGATTTTTGTTTTCTAAGTGTTGTTGTTTTTTCTTTTCTCCTACATCATTGCTCATCTCCCATTTTTTACTTTCACTGCTTTGTTAGTAAAACACAGGTCTGCAATGTCCTGGTGAGACCACCATTGGTCCAAAGTTATGTCTTCAGGTTTACACATTCAGAAACTTTTATCTTTTGAATGTATCTAGAGTTGAATAAGTTCTTAGGGGATAAGTTGCAGTAAAAGAAAAGTCATGACACAGAGAATTCTAAACTAAAAAGATGATGTGTTAATTTAAGATGGGAGACATAGCTCCCTAGTGATAGAAAGGCTTCTATACATTGTTCAAGTCTCCTCTTTTCTAGATTTAGATTCCAGACAAACCAAATTAATCATTGAAAAATTGCTTGATGCTCACCTGTGTCCATGTTCTCCCCTTTCTGGGCTGCATGAGGAGTTCTCTCCATTGGAATGAGAGTAAAAGTGAGGTGTTACCTCTGAGCCAGGAGTCTGAAGAGTGGCTGTACTTTCTCTTCCCTCTCCCTCCCCAGCCACTTGCTTGATGGACAATACTCCAAGGACTCAGGGGCAGGTAGTACCAAAATATTAATATCCTGAGTCCCTGAATGACTGTGTGGAGCAGAGCCTACCTGTGCTCCAACCATCCTTGGGATGTGACATGACAGAGACATGAAACTTTATGGCTTTAAACCACGGCAGTCTCAGGATTACCCATTATAGCAGCTAGTGTAACTTGATGAGCATGAAATTAGAGTAAAGGAATTTGAGTAGTCATGAAGAATGTTCCATTCAGATGGTGGTGAATCTGGTCAACTGCTCCTTGTCCACAATGGTGTCCAGCTCTGAGAAACCAGCGTGTTTATGTTCTCATAGCTAGTGGCTCTCTACCTGGATGGTACTGGGTAAACACTAACAATTCTTCTTCTTTGAGGCTCTGATTTTTCTGGTCTCCATGCAGAGTATCCTTCTTGTGCTAAAACATCCTAATCAAAGTGGTCTAAGCTGCAGGCTTCTTGGGTTGGAGTCATGTTCCCTATGCCCTGCTCAACTGGATTAGATTTGGAGATTCTCAAATTTCCTCTTTTGATCTATATTTTCAGATGAGTGATCTTTTTTTTTTTTCTTCATTTTGTTTTTATTATAGCATGTTTGCTTAATTTACAGCAAGCAGAAAATAAGCTGGGTCTTGTTTTGATCCAAACATTGATGTTTTAAAGGTTGTACACAATATTTAGTAAAAAGAACATTAAAAATACCTTTTTAGAAGCTTCTATAAGAAAGAATACAAAGTTTAACTCCAAAACTTTCCTCTTTGCTAGAACTGCAAACTACTGCTACAGTTTTAAATAGACTCTTTGTTGTTTAAACTATACATCCAGGAAAATCTAAAAAAATTAAAGAAACATGCATATAAATGATTGCATAGCAGAACATGAACATTAACTGCAAACAGTAAAGAAAAGAAAGTTAGAAATACTATCAAATATACAAAAGTTCTAGAGTCAATCCTTTAAACACATTCCACAAACAGTATTTAAAAACCATCTTTTGTTCTTTACAGGCAAGGCCTAGATTACTAAAACCAAAATTGAAAAAAGTAATCCTGTAAAAAGGAATCGTTTCCTCACAACATCTCTTACTTATACCTGTAAGCAAGCAATCTAAAAATTTTAAAGATGCTAGCTTTTATTCTGAAATGAGACTGGACACATCAAGTCACTTTTATTGCCCCCAAACTGATCTCTCAGAGAAATGCTAGAAATTATAAATTGTTAGGGTGTTATTTTTTAATTTTCATCAGGTACTACCAGGTACTACACTGATAATCAAAAACTCAAGAGATGTGAGACTTTCTTAGAATTAATTTTTTTCCAAATTATTTTAAATTTCATGGCACCACAGAATCACTTAGAGTGGGAGTGTTTGTTGTCTTTCAACTTGCCTCATGTTAAATAGAGGTGTGGACAAGCCTTCTTCATAAAGAGATGGGTAAATTTTGATACCAATGCACGCATATAAGTGCTCTAAGCATCAAAATTCAATCTTTTTACTCTATGCATACACACAAACAAATCCTACTTTGGAACAATTTACTTGCTTTTAACAGCAGTAAGAAAACTAAAGATTATGGCCAGCAATGCTCCTTAAAGTTTGGAGTAACTTCGTAAGAGCATTCTTTTCCCCTTAAAATTACTTCTGCCATCATAACCTGCCCAAATTTTAAGGTGAGTTTTTCCAACATTTGTAAGTTTCAAATCTTCACAGAAATGAGAAAAAAAGCAGGGAAGGCTCCATGTTTCAGTTAAAAACTCAACCTCCCTGAAAATGCTACTTAACCTAGTTGGCATCATTCCCCAAGACAGTGAGGTTAACAAAAGAACTATTCCACACTGTGCCATAAATTACTGCCATGGGCCTAGACATCTTGACAAGATAAAAAGTCCACCCTGAACCTAAATGTGTCTGGTGGGTCAGTGTTGTACTGTGGCTACAACTTCACTTTTGTCTCAGTCTATCTTATTAGCAAGCTACATTTCTAGGTTAACAGTCTACCAAATATGGATATGAAAGTTTATTTTTAATAAGACAATGTTGCAAATTATGGTCAACCAACATCTTTTCACCAATAGTTCAAGCATAAAAAAATGAGAATCTTTACAAAAATATACAGAGACACCACAAATTGGTAGCTGCCCATAACATTAAACAAACTGGACTCTTAAGAGTGGCTTCTCAACAGCATATCATTTTAATTATAATCATTGCCTGCTACAGGGAAAACTGACAAGTGTATTTTTAAGCATCATTGCAACATTGTATTCCTGATAATTTAAGTAAACCAAATTATGAGTAAATGAATGATACATGCCTAAAAATATCATGGTTTATACTATCAGTGGCCACTGGACTTAGGAATAGTCCAAGACCTTGATCTAGATTTTGACCTAGACCTAGACTGTGATCTTGACTGAGATTTGGATCTAGGTAGTTCTTTTTTCCTTGATTCCTTTTCACATCTTGAGCCAGACTTATAATGTGTTTTGGAATCTGTTTTAGAGGTGCCTCTAGTTTTGGTGTGAGATGTAGACCTAGAACATGATTTAGCCTTCATTTCTTTCTTGGGCTGGGACTTGGACCGTGATCTTGAATTGGATTTAGATCTTGAAAAAGATCGATTTCGGTGTTTGAATCTATCATTGTCGGAATGGCTTCTGCTACGCCGAGGTCTTCCAGTCGATCTACTGTTTCTAGGACTAAAAGATCTTCTATAGTTGTAATCAAAGGACCGACTTCTTGATCTCCTCCTTTTATGAAAGGCTTCTAGAACGTCTGTATCTTCGGCTTCTAGAACGTCTGTATCTGTCATAATCATCATACCATGAAGAACTGTACACATTCCACCCTTCCTTGGCTTCATCTGATTTGGAGTCTTCCGATCCCCCTGTGCGAACTGTATTTCAATTTGGCGTCCGCAAATCCATTTTCTGTCCAAATTATGTAAAGCATCTACGGCATCATGAACATCCTCCAATTGAACATATGCAAATCCTCTTGGATGGCGAGTGTAGAAATCAAGTGGAACATCAAGTTGATGTGTATACATCAATTATAGGACCATAACGACTGAATTCGCGTCACAAATCTTCAGACCTGGTGACGTTGGCCACATTCCTCACGAACAGAGACGTTTTGGGGGGGCACAGGTACCGGGACATGATGGCAGCGTGAGTCTGGCAGGGACACTAACGGGCTCAGCAAACCTTCGGTGGCCCCGGCGGTGGCTCCTCAGACACACACACACACCCAGAAGGTTCCGCTATGGCAACCCTCAGATGAGTGATCTTAACATTACTATACTACCATGTATATAACTTTCTTTTAAATTATTTTTAATTATAAATTTAATGCATGACATGGTAAAACATAAAACAGAAACAGTTGAAGTCTCCTCTCCTTCCTCCCCACCCATCCCCAGGGGTAAATCCTCATAATGGTCTCTTGTTTATCCTTCTAAAAATTTTGAATGCATATACATGCATATATATGAAATTTACAAACACAAATAAATGGCATTTCTGTCTCTACAGTTTTTACCTTGCATTTTACACTTTTCATTCAATAATATATCTTGGCTATCCTTGAAGTATCAGAGATGAATAAACATGTTTCCTGCCTCTGGAAGTATGGCAGGGAGCATATAAAGTGGGAATATAAATAAGCTGAAAACTAGAATGCAGTTGATCATTGAACAATGAGGGGGATTCAGGGCACTGACACCCTTGGTATCCTTCGGGGATTGGTTCCAGGATGCACTGTGGATACCAAAATCCATGGATGCTCAGTTCCCATTGTTGGCCCATGGTCTCCATGGTTCCACATCCACAGAGTCAACCAATCATGTAATACTGTACTCCTAAGCCTTGGAAGCACAGACACCTAATTTATCAATCCATGAATTGTGGAGAGTGGAATGTTTCTCAAGGGTGGAGTCCCATGAACCAAACTCAAAGAATGATGGAAAAGCCGAAGTAACTGCCAATTTCTCATTACTAAAAGGGCCAAAGGGACTGAATACTAGCAGTATTTGGCCAACAGCAAAGGCATGTTTTATGGGAAGTCAAATTCTATAAGAAAAAGTTGCTTAGTGACCACATAAATTGGAACAAGGGGAGTTTCTTTTATAATTTAGATGCTTAATGATGCCAGGCTAAGATGATCTGAAGCATCCATCTCCACAACGGGAGATACTTGCCGTTCTGCCCAGGCAGGGGGAGTTGCTGGGTTAGATCATGTCTCTCTCTCCTCAGCCCAGGCCAAGGGGCCACTGCCAGTGTTTGCCTCTGACATTCTACTTTTTTGTTTTAAGGTCTTGTGCTCTCACCATAGGCTTATGAATGCAGACTGTCAGGTAGGATCAAGCGTGAGGGTCTGGGAATCATCCCATCTTTTAGGACAATGTTTCTCAAAGGGTAAGTGTCTGAATAGATGCAGCAGGATCGTGTGTGTGTGTGTGTGTGTGGCAGGGGTGCTGATTAAAAATGCAGATTCCTGGATCTCATCCTAGGAGATGGTCTAAAAGAGCATCTCTGGGGATGGGCCTGGGACTCTGAATTTTAAAGCAGTGCACCATTGGAGTCTTATGTATGAAATTTTTATGGATTTTTGTTTCAGGGGTGAGCCTCCCTATCTATTATCTGTGGTGGGGTGACTTTAGAGTGGGCCATCTTATATCTAAGCATTTTTGAAATCCTTGGTACTGGTGACACTTTTGCTATCTCCACTTTGTCTTAGGTTAAAAACCCTATTGAATATTGTTTAAAAAAAAAAAGATTCTCAAAAGAAGGTAATCCAATCTCACAAATAGGCAAAATCAGGTATATTGCCTTCCCTTGAATTGTCTTAATGAGGCTACTCTTTGTCTGGTACCCACCCCCAGTCAATATAGTTTATTAACTAATTCTTGTAACAAAGGTGTCGGCTCTTAAATGAATGATTAGCACTTTGAATAGTCCTACACACAGGACTGTTATTTATTTTGTTTTTCTCCTGCTTAATATTAGTGATGCCACATTAGACAAAGAGGCCATTAGACCGAGGTGGCTCTCTCATCACGGTGGCCTACGTAGACAACCCCAAATCTGCTTGTCAGTGCCTCAGGGTCATGCAGTTGTAATGTAAGGACAATCAGTCACAGCCAACTAGGCTTCAAGCTCTAACCAATCAAATAATTTCCTTTCTTTGCTTCTGCCTTTCCTCTAAAAAAAGTCCAGCTTGTCGATGGAGCCTCAAAACCACTTCCAGTTTGGTACTGCCGAGTTGCAGTCAATTTTTGCTCAAATACACTCTCCACATTTTTAGTTTCTCTTTTAACAGTGACCATTTGAGGCAGGCATGAGGGGAGTGCTGTTCAAAGGGCTCAGACAAAACAGCTAATCACTGACTCTAGGAAGTTTATCCCAGCGGAAACCTGGGTTGTAGGAGCCAAGCTCAGAACACATTATTCTGGTTTTGATGAAGGTAAATGAATCTTTCTGCTTGCCTAGAAAGGAGAGACCATCTGTTTCCTTCAGGACGATAGTTCTCTGGTCCTCCCTGACTTTCCCCCACAGCCAGGTCTTCTCACTGACCATGGGGAGGACCCTAACCTCCCATTATCACTTCTCTCTGCAACTATCCACTGGTCCAGGCACTGAAGGGGTTACAGTTATTTTTCTGACAAAGACTGTGTTTCAGCAGCAGCCAAGTGAAGAAGGAATTGCAGCCCCAGGGCTCGGGCATGTTAATCACAGGTGTGCGACCTGGCACGCCCCCACCCCAGCCTTTTTGAACAGAGGAACTTTGAATTAACATCAGATTGAAACCAGTTTGTCCCATGAATGATGATTCCTGTGGAACTTCTGCCTCAGACTCATAATAAATGCAAACCCTGGAACATTCAAAAGGCTTTATTTTTGACCTCATAAGACAAAAAAATGTGATTTGAGAAGGGAGGGAGAAGCATGAGAATTAAGTTCCTGGCCAAGTAAGGTGGTACATGGCAACCGACTGCATCTTAGAAATAAAAGAAACCACAAAGAATAATGCAGATTTTGTGCACATCACAGTGTATGCAGTACTGTTTTTATATTGCACTTTGTGCAGAATTTGCCATATCAATTCCCTTTAGAGTGAGTATTCAAATGCCGTTCTAAGTGTAGTTACCTGTCTGTTAAGTTAAATTAGTCCACGTTCCTAAAGCCACTGGCTGTGCTATGAATGTACACTGCTTTATGCGTACGTGGGGAAGGAAGTTAGACACTGATGTTTTTCCAGAACATTCCCTTGCCTGATGCCAAATTTCCTATTGCTAATCCCTTTTCTGGATCCCAGCCCCAAACCTGTAGATCTTCTGGGCAAAGAATGTTGGCTGACAAAACACTAGGTTTCAATGTTTTAATGTGACAAGAAATTAAAATTTTTTTTTTAAATTGAAGTATAGTCTGTTTACAATGCTGTGTTAGGAAGTTTTGCTGCTGTCTTCTGGCAAGTTGCAAGAAGATTTTTATCAATTTGATTCATCACTGTGAAAGTGATCTCATGGTAGATTGAATTTCCTCTGAATTTTTTAAGTGGTAAATGAATAAATTGATTCTTGTTTTATATATGGGAGAAATGTTACCATAGTTATTTCTTGTTTTTTTTTATGCAGACAGCTTAAGTACATTGTAAGCTTATCCATGGCAATTCAATTTCTTATTATACCTTGGGAGAAGTGATACCCTCCTGAGTTTGTCTTGTTTAAGGTAGCATTACCTTTATTTTTAAAGCATGCTTTGGAGATTAACATTTGTAAGTCTGCATTCTCACATCATTTTCTCTCTTTTATTGTGATTCTGCACATTTGCCTCTGTTTCCTGGGACCATCTTCCAACCTAAATCTTTGGGGCTACATTTTTTTCTTTTTTTTGTTCCCTAAAAGAAAGACTCTTCACTAATAATTCAGGCAATGCAAATTAAGCCCCTACGGGCTTAGGATGGCTATTATTTAAAAAAAAAACCCTGAAAATAATAAATAATGATGAGGATGTAGAGAAACTGGAATCCGTGTGCAGTGCTAGAGGAAATGCAAAATATAAAACTATGTGGCTGAAGAACTGAAACTTAGAACGACTATGTGACCCAGAATTCCATGTCTGGGTAGACACCCAGAAAAATTAGAAGCAGAGACTTGAACAGATATTCGTACCCCCATGTTCATAGCAGCGTTGTCCACAAAAGGCAAAATGTAGAAGCAACTGGCATGCCCATCGTCGGATGAATGGATAAATAAAATGCATGCATACGATGGGATATTCAGTCTTAAAGAGGAACGAAATTCCAACACATGCCATAACATGGATGAAACCTGAAGACATGCTAAGTGAAATGTCAATCACAAAAAGGTCAAATATTGTCTGATTCCACTTACATGAGGTACCTAGAGTACTCAGATTCATGGAGACAGAAAGCAGGATGAAGAGTGGTGGTTGCTGGGGACTGGGGAGGGAGAATGGGAAGCTAGTGTTTAGTGGGGACGGAGCTTCAGTTGGGAAAGATGAAAAAGTTCTGGGGAAGGATGCTGGGGATGGTCACACAATGGTGGGAATGTACTCATTGCTATAGAGCTATGTGTTTAAAAAGGGTTAAAATGGTAAATTTTATGTTATGAAAAAGAAAGTCTCTTACACTGTGATTTTACAAAACACAGCCTTTCAGTGGCTCTCCTGTACCGGTGGCCTGCGGACAGCACTGAGTCGTCTCAGTAGCACAGAAGGCCCACTTCAGCCTGTCACCTCCTCCAGCCCAGCCGGAAAACGTGAAGGCTGACCCATGTATGCGGACTGCTAGCACTTGCAGGGATGCTGTGTTCAGTGTAAGAGCTGCACCTGGCTTTGAACTGCATCTGAGCCCAGGTGTGGTGGTGCCCTAACAGTCCAGCCTGCCAGTTTGCAGAAATAGGACAAGGAAAAGAGTCTGGATGGGGAGAAAGTCAGCTTACAGTTTAGATGTTGTCAGGCTGATCAGTGTTTCGTGAACTTGCCTGATTGTCAGAATCACCCTGGACAATTCGCAGCTTCACCTGAAGCTTCTGCAGTCAGAGCATCACGGGCAGGTAGTGAGAATCTGGTTTTGTTTGGGTTTGTTTTAATCAAGTTTTTTTTTTTGGGGGGGGGGTTCCAATGATCAGAAAAGTTTGGGGTTATGGACTGAATGTGTCCTCACAGAATTCATATGTTGAAGCCCAAATGTCCAAAGAGTAACTTGAAATGGGGCCTTTGGATGTAGTTAGGGTTAGATGGAGTCATAAGAGTGGGGCCCTGATCTGATAGGATGAGTGTCCTTAGATGAAGAGATACCACATCTCTCTCTCTCTGCATGTGTGTGCACACACATACACAGACACACACTCATGCAGAGGGAAGGCCATGTGAAGACGCAGCCAGAGATAATCTCTTTCTGTGCATGTGTGTGTGCGCACACACACAGACACACACACACACACACACACACACACACGCGGACACACACACACACACACGCGGACACACACAGACACATGCAGACGGATGGAAGGCCACGTGAGGATGCAGTGAGAAGGCAGCTGTCTGCAAGCCAGGAAGAAGACCCACACCGGGAGCCAGCACTTTGATCTTGGACTTCCAGCCTCCAGAACAATGAGGAAATAAATTTCTGTTGTCTAAGCCACCCAATCTACGGTATTATGTTATGGGAGCTTAAGTTAAGACAGTTGGGAAATACTGGTGCATAGTGAGAGTATGGGCTTGATGACCTTATAAAAGAGGCAAAAACCTGGGGAGCTTGAGTCTTCTTCCTTTCGGATGTGGGTTCTGTTGGTGCCACACAGTTGGAAAGCAGTCATGAGGATGAATCCCCAAAAACCTGAGGGGTCGCTTGCTCTGGTGAGTTTAGAGGCAAATCTACATGAAAATACAAGGCGCTGGTAACTGCAAATGTCCCTTAACTGAACCGAAGGGACAGGTTCCTTTCCAAGCTGTTGTGTTTATGGTAACTTCTGCAAGACAGCTCTTTGGAAGGTCTGTTCATGCTTAGGGTCTTCCCTGCTTTACAAGCATTAAAGTCACATGAGTAAGTTGAAGCAGTATGTTTTCGGTAATACTTGTAATATAAAAAGTATTGCGCCAGGTATCGGAAGGTCCTGAGATAAAAACTAAATGAACTTCCTGTTCTCCAGCAACTTGAAAATAGCAATTCTCAGTTTTAAACTTGCAGAATTAAAATGTCATCAATTATGGCATATTTATAGGATATGTTTTATACTTATTAAAGTAATTATGCACAGATTGCAAGCTTCTCAAATTCCAAGAACTAGCAGCTATTTTGTATGTGGAAATTGAGAGAAAGAGAATGAACAAAAATTAAACTTTTATTTCTCCATTTTAGTTAAGCTCAAATTTCTAGTATCTTTGCAAAGGGGCTCAGAGATTTTAGATTTCCTAAGGTTTTCTGGATTTTCTTATTTTCAGAGCTTACTGGTCCTGTTTGGTCTGGATATTTGAGTTTATATTGGTTCTAAATTTTTAGGCTGATTTTTTTCCTACATCTCAATCTTCAGAAATTGCCATATTTCTCTGAGGGTGGTCTACCCAAGCAATAGAAATAAAAGCAAGAATAAACAAATGGGACCTAATTAAACTTACAAGCTTCTGCACAGCAAAGGAAACCATAAGGAAAACAAAATGACAACCTACGGAATGTGAGAAAATTTTTGCAAATGAAACCAACAAAGGCTTGATCTCCAAAATATATAAGCAGCTCATATGACTTAATAAGAAAAAAACAAACAACCCAATCCAAAAATGGGCAGACCTAAACAAGCAATTCTCCAAGGAAGAAATACAAATGATCAATAGGCACATCAAAAAATGCTCAATGTCACTAATTATCAGAGAAATGAAAATAAGAACTATGATGAGATATCACCTCACACCAGTCAGAATGGCCATCATTTGAAAGTCCACAAATGACAAATGCTGGAGAGGCTGTGGAGAAAAGGGAACCCTCCTACACTGCTGGTGGAATGCAGTTTGGTGCAGCCACTGTGGAAAACAGTATGGAGATTCCTCAAAAGACTAGGAATAGACTCACCATATGACCCAGGAATCCCACTCCTGGGCATATATCCAGAAGGAACTCTACTTCAAGAAGACACCTGCATCCCAATGTTCATAGAAGCACTATTTACAATAGCCAAGACATGGAAACAGCCTAAATGTCCATCAGCAGATGACTGGGTAAAGAAAAATTGGTATATTTATACAATGGAATACTATTCAGCCATAAAAATGACAACATAATAGCATTTGCAGCAACATGGATGTCCCTGGAGAATGTCATTCTAAGTGAAGTAGGCCATAAAGAGAAAGAAAAATACCATATGAGATCACTCATATGTGGAATCTAAAAAAAAAGAACATAAATACAAAGCAGAAACAGACTTATAGACATAGAATACAAACGTGATTGTCAAGGGGGAGGCGGGTGGGAAGGGATGGACTAGGAGTTCCAAATTTATAGATACTGACAGGCATATGTAGAATAGATAAACAAGATTATATTGTATAGCACAGGGAAATATATACCAGATCTTGTGGTAGCTCACAGCAAAAAAATGTGACAATGAATATATGTATGTTCATGTATAACTGAAAAATTGTGCTCTACACTGGAATTTGACACAACATTGTAAAATGACTATATCTCAATAAAAGTTTAAAAAAAGAAAAAAGAAAAAAAAGAAATGTTTTTATTGAAAAAAAAAAGAAATTGCCATTTTGGGGAAAAATTGTTTTCCATCAAAGACTTGGATAAGTCATGCAGGCTAAACAAAATTTGCCTTTGGAAAACTTCCTAAACAAAGTTGATTTTCCCCCCTCACTTGCTAATGTACACCTTTTCACTTATAAAAAACATGATTTTGTTTTTTGTCTGAAAGATTAAGTGAATACCTTTATTAGGATAAAAAAAAAGTTTCCTTCCAGAGGTATTTGTAACCAGGCAGATCAGATTTGGACCTGGATGTGCATTTTAAAAAGAATAATAAAACACTCTTCTTGTCTCAAAAGGCAGTAAAATACATCCCTCAGAAAAACTAGGACTCTTATAGGGTGGTCCTTGACCAGGAGTGCTTTCCTCATGGATACACATTAAAAATATGTGTTTTGGGGAAGTTTCTTTTGGGCAAAAGAGGCAAAATTTCATAAATTTTCACTTTTCTGTTCAATGTATAGAGCTTCTTATCACTAAGTTACTAAATGCGTAAAGAATAGTTATGTTGACTATTTCATTACCAGCATTTACTGACAATACTACATCAGTATTTTAAGATGTTGGCAGCCATGCTAATAATGTTGGTAAGACAGGCATTCAAGGAGCTGTTGCAACCTGAGGAAAGGATGTCTTATATCACTTGTCTAGGTGTGGCTGTGATTACAAGTGGCTGCTAGTCATGCCTTTAAGTAATAAATTCCTGTTCTTTGGAGTAATCTTTGGTGATGGTGACAGTTTTTATGGTGCATATTTTTATAAACACTATTGTTGGCCCATTATTTCCCAGTAATGTTGCAGATAAGCTATTCATCCATCAGCTTTTTTGCTGAAGCCAATAATATAATACAATCCCGCTAACATTTCCTTCTTTGGGGACAGATCATTGGTGATATGTTACCATTGAATTTGTGTTCTTTGAATAACTTGTGTTTTTAAAATAACTTACAAAACACTAGCAAATTACAAATCTTGTGGGCTACATTTAAGGTACTTAGAGCATTCTTTTAGATGCAAAATCATGGGTTTGTTTCCTTTTAATTCTTTATCACAGAGTTCTTTCCTACTGGCAATTGGGAGTGGGTGGAGTAGGGTGAGATTTAAGATATTTTGCCTTGCTTCAGAAGGATTTGGTTAGGAGCCACTGCTTTAAATCAAAACTCCCAGGAATTGACTACTTGGTTTATTTATTTGTTTATTTTTTTAAACAGAGGTACTGGGAATTGAACCTAGGACCTTGCGCATGCTAGGCATGCACTTTATCACTAAGCTATACCCTCCCCCTGGAATTCACTATTTGAATACACATTTATCATGAATGATTTTCCTATAGATCAGTGAGTCTCAAACCTGTCTGCACATCAGCCTCTCCTGGGAAGTATGTTTAAAATATTGATGCAGAGTCCAACTTCAAATCAATTGAGCAGAAAAATGTCTGAAAGTAGATACCAGGCATTGTGTTTTTTAAAAGCATCCTAGGTAATTATGAGGCATAGTGATAGTTGAGGATTCCCATAAATACACACTCTCTAACTCATTAGGTCTATAAGAGAAACAGCAACCACCATTATTATCAAGGAGCAGAAATCTCATAGAGATGAAAGCATTTAAAGGACATTGTTTAAAAAAAAAAAAAGCATTGTTTTGGGAGAACTTATTGGTTAAAGGGCAACTAATTGCATGGCAGTAGTAATAAAGAAAGAAAGCAGAGCCATTTATTCATAAACTCCTCTAAGTGTGTGCTTTCCACTGACGATTCATATCATCAGAAGCTCCCTTTATAGACAGAATAAGGGGAGGGGGTGGGAGCAGGGGGAATGACAGATGAAGGGAACAGGAGAAAATGAAGCAGGCCGAGTATGGTATCAGGAGATGGGGGTGACAGGGGAGAGTGACATTTCCAAAGGCAGGTGGCCAGGGTCATGGAGAGCCAACAAGAGGCAACAAGCGGGCTTGCGGCAGGTTGTGGAAAAATGTGACAGAGGGAATTGGCAGCAGATGGGCGATGAAGTCCCGCAGGTGTGTGGAGGCTGTGAGGCATAGGGACTAGGAATTGGGGGCCAGAGATGAGGCAAGAGAAGCTAGGAAGGAACAGGGGTCAGGGGCAAGTGTCAGAACGATGCCTCGGCCACAGAAAGAGGTGAAACCTCAGATGCTCAGATTGGAGCTTAAACACAGGGCTCCATCCATGGAGTCAGCCAAGAACCCAGCTCCAGGTGAACAAGTCCCAGAGAGGGCCAGAGCCAGTCGAGTGGTGAAACAGGAAAGATACCCCAGGAATCCATGGCAGTTCCCGTGCCTGGAATGTGCTTGAGACCAGAGCTCGCAGGTGCAGTGAAGGGCGGCTTACTTCTCTGATTCTGGTTGAGCGGAGTCCTGCCTGTCCTAACCAAGACTGCTTCCACCCAGGGGACAGCTGCTCCCATCAGCATTCTCCTCCTGCTCAGCCATTTATGTGTCCAGCTTCCTACCATGACCCTCAGCTCCTGAGATCAAGCAAGTGGCAAGGTACTTTTGCTATCCCTGCCAAGACAGAGAAAGTGCTAGGATTTCTTGAACTGAATAAACACATTTCTGCACGTGCCTTTCATCTCCTAACTCCTGACAGAGGAAAAGTCAAACTCACGTCAGTTACTCAGTGGAGATGGTGGCTCTGGGATGTCCACTTACGTGTGACCCAGGAGAGCACAGCCAGACTCAACCTGGAAATGACAGGAAAGCCTTTAGTGATGCTGACAGTCTCCTGGTGTAACATGAGGAGCCAGATTCCCTCCCAAAAGGGAAAAAAGAGTTGTAGGTAGAGAATGTAGGTCAATCAGCCAGTAGGGCAGCTATTCAAACTGCACTGGACATCAGAATCACAGTGTTTTGAAAAACACAGATTCTGGGACCTACCTTCTGAGACTCTGACACAGTTTGTAGCTCTGAGCCAGGGTGCAGTGGTGCTGCAGAAAGCCCCCAGGTGGTCCTGGGCACACAGGCTCGGTTGCTGGAACTCGCACTAGTCGGATTCTTTTACCCTGAGTCTCACCTGAGCACAGCCCATTCCCTCTGGCACCTCTAGCTGGGGTGATGACAGGGGTTCCCAGGGCCGCTGAGGGTCACCCCCTCGCTTCCTACATCTGGTGAGGGCTTACTCTGTGTTCACGCTACTTGGACAGGGCTGTGTGAGTGCAAGTTCCTGAGCAGCCGGTGGAATCTGTCCTTGGCAGATGCGTGAAATTCTATCTCAACTAGTTCTGCTCTGCTGGCCATTTCTTGGCATCGACTCAAGAATTCAAGCACGACAGAGGGGGATCCTTTCTTCTCTGCATCTGGGGATGAATGCCTGTAGCCCAGCAAGGGAGGGGCTGGTGTAAGAGGGTCTGGGGTAAGGTCAGCTTCAGGCCTAGAGCCAGAGAGAGAGAGAGAGAGGGAGATGAACCCATTAGCACCCAGTAACATCTTAGCGTGGACTAATTCATCAGAAAAGGTATTTATTTCCAGGGGTAGGAAACGAGACAGTGCAGATAGGATTATGACAAACCTAAGAAAGAACCTCGTGCTGAACTGTGGAATTGGGGGGGTAGTCTCCAAGGCTCTGGTTATCTGTTTACTCAGTCACTGAATATTAATATCGATGCTCCCCTGTGACGCATCTGGCACTGTTCTGGGCACCAGGGACACGCACATTGAACGGCACAGAGGAGACCTGGCTCTTCTGGGGCTCGCAGCCTGGTGCCTGCAGTCACAGCTGCCTGAGGAAGGGGATCCTGACGGTGGTCGCTCTAGAAGCGGGCCCCCGGGTACTGGCTGAGACTCAGAGACAAGGGTCCTTTCCTTTCAGTCATCCTCAGGGCCTGCTCTGATGGCAGAGACAGACAATGTCACGCTCCTGCACTGTGAGTGCAGCCACCGGCCGGCTCCTTGAGCAGCCCTGCATCCAGTGAGAGGGGGGACGTGTTTCAGGGCACTTCAGCCCAATGGGCATGGCTGTCCCTGGATGCCCATCTGATTCAAAGACATTGTCTCTGAGGACATAGGAGTAGGCCTTCAGTATTGGACTTAATGAAAAAGACTGGAGAGCTACCCAAAGGTCTTAAGGAATTAAAAATAAGAAAAATATCTTTAGAAATTGAGTGCTGGGATTGAGTTTAAATAGACGGGTAATGTCAGACCAAAGATTCTGGCTTTGGATTTGTAAAGCATTGGATTCAATGGCAAGAATCTGTCTTTGGCTTTTACTGTGCAGGAAACTGAGACAGGCTAATATTGAAGGTGTACAGAGAGCACACAAAGGGATGCCAGGAAACCCCAAAAGAAAAGACAAGAATGGCCAATTAGTGTATTTATATGGAAGCTAATTTTCATATGAAAAAGTGAGAGATTCTCACTTTAGAAATTGATAGTTACTAAGGGCTGGCATTTGGTTATTTGCAGTTTCCCCCTCCCTCTCCTGTGGAAAATGATTCCATTTCTCTTCCCATTTCTCATTCCTCGCATGCCTTCTCTTTTACCTCTCCCTGGGCTCAATTCTGCAAATGTCAGAGTCCAAAAAACTATTATGCTGCCGGACATACTGTAAGGACTAAGGCACTGGCTATTTGCAAACGTCGTAGGCTCATGTGGCTGGTGAAACACTGGACCCTGGTCCTCTTCTTCTCCTCTGCCTGTTGACAGGGTCACACCTGACCTGTCCAGGAAGATGAGCTCCTTCATTTTCTTTTCTTTTCTATTTTTTTTTTTTTTTGTTAGAACAACTCAGGAAAATAAAATCCCGGTTTATTGTTGGACAACATTGTTTTACACATACATCAAACAGGCCAAAATAAATAAATAAATAAATAAACAGCAACTTCATAGACAAAAAAAGGGAAAAAAAGAAACCTTTTATCTTTGGCCTTTTTAACCATCTCATACAAACCAACTACTTACAGTACAGCTAAGTACCTACACAAAAAAAGTTACTGGAATGCTCGGAATAAGATTTTTTGTTGTTGTTTTTGCTTTTTTTTACAAGGTTTTTTCTCCTTTGAGGTTACAATGAACATGGTCACACCACAAGTCAAGTCAGAAGCAGGACAGAGGACTGGTTGGGTCATCCGAGATCATGAAAAATGGCTGACCCCTAACAATATGTACAAAAATATAAAATGTAAATAAAAAATACAAACAAATTTTCCTTTTTAAAGTACTTTAAGAAAAAAAGCAAGGCCTTGGACGTTTTGGTTCTTTTTTCTTCCCCTGTTGCTAATTCACCTCGTGGTTTTGGTTGGGTGGTGGAGAGCGTGTCATCTGCAGGTGGCGCTGTCCGCGGCAGGCGGGCGGGCGGGCCTCTCTACTCGAAGGGGGCCACGTTTAGATTCTGAGACGGGAAGTGGAGGGTGAATAGGTCACGGTGCCCCCCCCCCCCTTTTTTTTAAGTTTAACTTTTCCTTTTTTGCTGTCTAGTCATCCTCATCAGTCTTCTGCTTCATGGTGTCAACATCGTCATCCTCATCATCTTCAGCTGCCCGTTTGCCCGTAGCTGCCTCTGCCTCCTCGTCTTCATCTCCATCCTCTTCCTCACCATCACCTTCCTCTTCCTGCTCCTCTTCCTCCCCACCTTCTTCTTCTTCTTCAACTGCCTCAATATCGGCCTCCTGCTCCCCATGTTCCTCGTTAGCATTCCCATTAGCAGGTGCTTCTCTCCCATTCTCCGCCTCCTCCACAACTTCCTTCTTCTAAGTCCTTGGTGGTGATCTCTGAGCTGGTGTCCACGGCCGCGTCTGACATGATGGGCACGCCGGTGATCCTATGCAGAGGATTAAAAAGAAACCGAAAGTTGGAAGACTCTGGCGATAAAGCTGCTGGAGTCCGCCGCGGCGGCGGCGGCGGCGGCAAACCGGGAGGCGGACACAGGAACAATGCAAAGATGGCTTTTCAGAGCAGCCAGTGGGGAGCTCCTTCATCTTCTGAAGACCTCCAGAGGACAAGAGGCCCTGATTGCTCCCGATAATTCATCCCAAGCCCGAAATCCTCACTGGCAGCGATTATTTTCCAGCCTGAGTCACTCCCGTGGATGCTGAAGCTCACTTCCTTTTGTTCCGTCCTCGCTGGGGACGGTGAACAGCTGGTCTCCATCCTCTGAGGAATATCCCTTTAAACTTTGTAGGCCGTTGTGAAGTGGCCTCCAGGCTTTCTCTTCTTTTCCTCTCCATCCCTCATGGGTCCTATTTTCCAGCTCCTTTTACATCTTTGTTCTTTGAATGTGCTCAGAGTTTTCTAAGATATTCCCCATTGAAAGTTGTTTGAAGGAAAACAACAGAAGTCTCTTTAGATGTACTCAGGACTGGCTACTCTCCCACCTTACCACCAGCCTCTAGCTCCCACTGTCTGGGTGGCTTCTGGGGCCTTGACCCTCAGGCCAGGCTGTGCCTAAGGGCTGAGCAGCCTGTCAAGAGACCAGCGGGCTCATTGGCTGGACCACAGGCCAATAGTGTGAGGCGCCATGTCAGCATCCATCTCACCTGAACCAAAAACAGTGCCGATGGTTCTAAGGTTGTCAAAGACTTACTGGTAATGAACCCTTGTCCCTGTGTTATCTCATCTGGACTTCTCTTGGACAGACTGGGCAATCTAAACCCCGATTGCTTATTGGTGAAAAATCCCTTAAAAAAAGAATGAAAGAAAAAAGCAAGTCCAGAAAAGTCTAGTGGTTATACTGAGAAGAGTGATGACTCAGGCACCTTGCCTTGTTAGTGGGGGTGGGGGTGGGGGTGGGGGTGGAGGCAGAAGGGACGGGAAAGTGGAGTTGGGGGCTTGGGTGCCCAGGGATGTGAGACTGAGGTCCCAGGTGGATGCCTGAGGATGGATGAGGGTGAAGGCTATAAGGTAGTTAAAGGAACAGATGTTCAAACAGAAACTAAGGCATCTGCTCATCAGACTTCGGGACACACTGGTGATGGAGGTGGTAGGGAAAGGCTTGGGAAGTGACAGGTGTAAATGAAGGGGTAGCTGAAGGGAATCAAAAGTGGAGAGAGAGACCATAGAATCCAGCAATCCCACTCCTGGGCATATATCCAGCGGGGACCGTAATTCAAAAAGACACTTGCACCCCAATGTTCCTAGCAGCACTATTTACAATAGCCCAGACATGGAAACAACCTAAATGTCCATTGACAGATGACTGGATAAAGAACTTGTGGTATATTTATACAGTGGAATACCACTCAGCCATAAAATATCATAAAATAATGCCATTTGCAACAACATGGATGGACCTAGAGATTGTCATTCTAAGTGAAGTAAGCCAGAAAGAGAAAGAAAAATACCATATGATATCACTTATATGTGGAATCTAAAAAAAAAAAAAAAGACAAATGAACTTATTTACAAAACAGAAACAGAATCACAGACATAGAAAACAAACTTATGGTTACAGGTAGGGGGTGAAGAGGGTGGGAAGGGGTAAACTGGAAGTTTGAGATTTGCAGATACAAACTAATACATATATATATGTAAACAAGTTCCTACTGTATAGCACAGGAAACTATATTTTATATTTTGTAGTAACTTATGATGAAAAGAATATGAAAACAAATATATGTATATTCATGTATGACTGAAGCATTATGCTGTACACCAGAAATTGACACAACATTGTAAACTGACTATACTTCAATAAAAAGATATATATATATATTTTAAATAAAAAAAAAGAGAGAGGAAAGAGAGATCGAGATTAAATCGAAGGGGAGGTCTGACATCCCAGGTTATGTCAGGCAAGGGTATTAGTAAAATCCTTAGAATATTGTTGGCCTGGAGTGAGGGTAAGGAGAACCCATGCAGGAAGAGCTCTGCTTTGTCAGAGACCAAAAGGTTAAAAATGTGCCTTATTTAGAGGCTGAGGAATCTGCAAAAGTGAGCTAGGAAGTCAAACGGGAGATAACTGAAGACCCTCAGCCAAGTTAGTTCAAGTAACTGGATGCCATGTATCTGTGACTTGCCTAATGAATGCCAGAGCTGTGACTGCAGTATGAGCTTTAAAAAACAAAACAGTCAGATAGTTGTTCTCATCTTTAAAGCAGTCACCTGGGGCCATTTGCTCAAACAATGTGAATATTTCCACTCCCCCTTTTTTTGGTTTTCTTTTCTAAGCCTATAGCATAGACAGACTTTCATATACCTTTATTGATGGGGATCTTCATCTTCTGAGAGTGTATTTGACTTTGAGGAAGAGCTAGATGTTTTTGGAGCCAAGACTGGAGAAAAGATGAGTGATCAGGCTGGGAAGTGTTAAAGAAAACCAGAGCTGGGCAGAAGATAGAGCAGTGAACGTAGATTTTATTCAGGAATGGTTGTAATAGGGGTAGAGAGACCTCAGTTTGGACTAGGGCTCCATTCTGAATGGACAAGTTGGGGATTTCTGGCCAAGGAGCAGGCTGCGGGTCAGTGGCTGGAAAATTACTAAAATTACATCTGGTAAAAGGGCATTCTGGCTAAACTGACCTATGATTCTTGCTGAAGGCAGACCAGGGTGACATGATACCAAGCATAGGAGATGAGGAATTGGACCCAATATGGAGGGTGATCAGATATTGAGGGTGGGGATCCTTGCTAAATGGATTTAGCAGGAATTTTGCTAGAATTGAGCAACGTAAAATTGACATAACATCCCAAGGTTGAGGCTAAGCTGAGAAGAAGGTGCAGAGGAGCCTGACTAAAGTTTGAACAAGGAGGCGTCTTGTCAGTTTCTCCTTTCCTTTCTTGCTTCCTTCCTTCCTCTCTTTCTTCCTTCTATCTTTGTTTTCTATTTTTCCTTATATCAAAAGTACTTTACAGTGGCTTAGTTTGAGTTGGAGCCTTGAGCTAGAATTCCCTCTTGCTGCAACGCTGAGAATCTATCAAATGCTTTGGGATTTCACCATAAGTTCGATGGACTCTTTGACCTAGAGGAATGAATTTTGCATGAACAATGCCCCTGACGTCAAAGAAAACAATCCTCTCTGTCATCGGTTGTGATTTCAGTACATCAGCATTATGGGTCCTCCCGGGGTTTGGAGACCCCCACGGCAGATGCTGACGCTCATTTTCCAGGTCATACTAGAAAACATGTGGTTCATTGCCACTTACTCTATTCCTCAAGAAGATACCATTTGTTCAGCTGTCCTTAAAAGATAAGGACAAAGGAGGCAAACATCTTTTCTATTTCTATCTATCACTCAGAGATGTGTGGTGCAATCTTCTTGTTCAAGCTTTCTCTAAGGAAGAGTCTGTTTCCTTATCTAAATTGAGCTCTTCAGCCTTCTTCCCCCTAGTCAGTCACCTGTGTGAATTAGCCAAATTGCTGACTGTCTGAACATTTTTATGGACCTTCTGGGCTGCCGCTTATCCATCAAGGATGCCTTTCTCACCTTCTAATAAGCTTTTTGTTTTTGTTTAAAATGATTGTTCTGGAACAAACCATCTTTTTTCCAGATGCATCCTTTGCAGATTAATTTCATTTGGTATTTAGTATTCTTTGCACTCAGTGATTCTTTTTTATTTTCCCCAGTGACTCTTATGTATAGTTTATGCAGAAATAAAATGAGAACAGTTTCTTAATAGTGATCGACCAGTCCTGAGGGGAGTGAGGTAGGAAGCGGACAATAGAGCCAGCTTTCCTTGAATTGTTACTAAAAGCCAGGAACGAATTATTATCTCATTAAACTTTACAAAAACCCATGAGGTAGATATTATTATTCCCATTTGGCAGAAAAGAGTGACTTGAGACTTGGAGCGATTAACTACTTGCCCGAAGTCATACAGCTAGTGAGTGGTAGGGTCAGGATTCCAACTCAGAGCTTCTAAATTCTAGGAAAGATGTTGCAGATACCAAGGATCCAGTTCTCAGTGTGCTGTATTATTGTAAAAATGGTCTGTCTTGCTGCATAAGGCAGCTGTCTCTTTCTGTCTTCCACAGACACAGCATTCCTTAAAGTGGCATCTACCTATCTTTCTACAGGCAGGCATTTGGTCAGCTGTTAGTCTTGTCTTTCTTCTGATCATTACAACTTTCTTTGCAGCACTGTTTTTTCATGCTTTTAGTAATTCACGGTACACTTTTTAGGCATCTCCTTAATACATCCACAACTGCATTAAAAAAAATATCCAAGACATCAGGGGACCCACGACAGGATGGAATATTCTTATAGAGGTCAGGCTAATACAGAGGACAATAGTGGGGTTACTTCCTGCATGAGGGTCTCATGCTCCTAGTAGAACGCTGATTTTGTATAGACACTGCCTCTCACCCTAACAGCATTGGACTGCTGACTTATATATGTAGAAACAAGTGCGTGTCTGTGTGCCTATGCACACACAAACCTACTTGTATACTCTGTGTGTGTGGTCAGCTTTGGCCCCTGGATCTTTTTCTGCTGTTCTTGACCTATGACACGTGAAGAATGAAGATACACCAGCCAGAGGCAGAGTGTTTTTGCAAAGGAAAATGCATGTGGGAAGGCTTTGAGGAAAGGAAAAGATTATATTAGATTTAGTTTGCAGGGGACAGTGGCTCAAAATGGAGTTGAAGAGGCAGCCAGGTCCCAGGGCTAGTCTAAGTCTTTGACATCAATTAATTTGCTTGATTCTTATAGCAGTCCTTTAAAACAGGTACTATTAGGGTTCACCTTTTACTAATGTGGAAACTGAGACCCAAAATGTTAAGTAACTTTCCCAAGGTAGTTCACTTAATAAACATTTGTTGATTGAAATAAAAAGCACTGACCTCATGGTGTTGGCTTGAACTTGGGGACATTTTTATTCCTCAGCATGCAATTGGGTTGATTTCTGCATTCAGCTTTAAATACCTCAAGGTACCTTTAAAAACCCTAAAGTATGAAAGTATGTCTGGTGAATTGATGAATGCACCTTCTTTCTCCTTCAGCAGTGATTCATTGGCACACTAATGAGTTTTTGTTTGAATATTGTTTTACTTCTCTGTAAATTGATGTGACATGAACTCTTAGATTCTGGAAATAGCAATGCCTTAATTTCCTAAGCCACGATGTCTCAACCTATCCAGTTTCATCTTGGTAGTGAATCCTGGCTCCAGCATCACTTTGGGCCAGTTACTTAAACACTCAGTGCATTAAAGAACCAATCAGGTCTGATAAACAGATGCTCTGTAAGCTGTCAGAACCTGCTGGAGCACTTCACAAATTCCAAGTCTAAGAACTCCACTGTGGTGCACAGAGAGAGCCTGCTACAACTTGCTTTAGGGGACATTAGTTGTGATTTTACATACATTTAACTGTTTTAAGTGAATATCATTAAAGTACAAAGTATTCCTTTAAAAAGGACACTTGGACATCTTCCTCTTCCTCATTTCAGACCCAGTCCATCATTTACTCCTGTTGGCTTTACTTCCCATTTCTGGAATCCTGCCATTTCTCTCCCTCCTTGTCTCCCCACTGTAGTCTCTCACGTGAATTGCTTCAGTAGCATCTGAACTTGTTTACCTTTCCCCGCTCTGATTCTTTTCTTCTCCTAATCCCACAGTGTGATGTTTTACAATATCCATCTCATCAGGACCCTCCACTTCAATGGCTCCTGCTACCCTAGTGCTGAGGACTCAGTTCTGTAACACATCCTACAAATCCCTGCACCCGGGCCCCACTTCCCTCTCCAGCCTCATCCTGCCCCCCGTGCCATGCATCTTGTGCCCATGCATCTCGGGGACCCTTAACCATACACGCTCTCCCTGCAGTATTGTTCCCTTCTCTCCTTTCCCGATGCCAGGGTCCTCCATATCTCAGCTCAGGGGTCACTTCCTCTGGGAGGCGCTCCTTGACTAAGTCATCATCCTGTATCTTTAGAAGTTGCAACTTTACGTTTACTCTGTGTGATTACAGATTAATGTGTAACTTGTCCATTAGCATTTAAGGGGACCGTGCCTCTTGTTTGTTTCTTCTTGGCAGTATCCACAGTGCCTGGCCAGAGGGTGGCACATGGCAGGGCCTTAATAAATACTGGTTGAATGAAATGTGCAAGAGTCTTAAAAGTAGCTGTGCATTTTGTGTAATTTTGTTAGAAGGAAACTTGGCTAGTTGGATGTGCTCTTGGGAGACTCCCCCATCTCAGCAGCTCTGGTGTGAAGGCTGCTCCCCCAGCAGCTAGAAGCCCTGGTAAAAGTCGCCTGGTGAAGAAATGTGCTATGTGAAGCGCTTCGCAAGCTGGAAAGTTCTTTAGAAACGCAAGATGTTATTATGGGTCAGATTCAAGAGCTGAATCACTCCAGCTGACTTGAAGACATTCTCGTGGCTTTTGCTGAAAATTAGAGTCTATGTTGCCTTGAGTAGAAAAACACCATCAGAGCTTTGGACCGATGTCTCTTTTTTGTAAGCAAAAGCCAGAAACAGAACAAGTCACCAGTATTCAAGCTACACAAAAAGCCATGATTTCCCTGTGATAACTCCTGTGCCTTGAAATGCAGTTTGCTTCTTTCCAGCGTGTGTTCTCCCCGGAGTAGCCCCGTCTTTGCTCTGTCTGGGGACAGGATGTGAAGGGGCCCAGTTCCAGGAGCCAATCTGTGGGGCTCAGGGCCCCGCTTATGGGGTTGTGATCCCTGAGGCTGGCCCACCGGGGCAATAGAGACTACTGAAGGATGTCTCTGCAGAGAGAGAGAGCAGGTGTGCCAGCTCTGGAGAAGCATGTGCACGCAGACACACATTGTACATGTACAGCTCAGCAGTGCAAGGCTGTTAGGCTTAGAGCTCAATCCTTGTACGGGTGGGAGGGACAACAGGCGGGTGGAGAAAGGAGGAACAGAAACGCAAGACAGGCACAGGTTAAGGTTTGATTCTCTGACTCTTGCATTTAATAACATTGATATTTTAATGGCCCGGGAAAGGGTGGAGGGCTTGGGTGGGTGACTGAGTTCTCGGGTTTCCTGCTGCCATTGTGGGGTTCTGGGCTATTTTCTGCAAGGCTGCATGCATACAAGCCTTCCCCCAGGCTGATGTCAGAAACTTAATTAAAGTAACAAGAAATAAAGCTTTGATAGGCAAAGAAGTGGAGGTGGAAAAAGATCTGGTTTCTTGTCCCCACAATGTTCATCCATTTCTGACTTGGTCAGGGAAGCCTTTTCCTGGGACACTTTGCTTTCCTGGTCTCTGTGTTGCTCTCTGTGTTCTTTGGAACATAGGGAGACCAGACCCTGGATACTGGCCACTGAAATTTAAATCTAGGCAACTCAGATATAATTAAAACATCAAAGGGCCCAGCAGATTAATAAATAGTGTGAGGACTACGA
Organism: Camelus bactrianus; assembly: GCF_048773025.1. NCBI lineage: Eukaryota > Metazoa > Chordata > Mammalia > Artiodactyla > Camelidae > Camelus > Camelus bactrianus. The sequence goes on from NC_133573.1 coordinate 21,938,295, forward strand.
CCAAGAGAGTGTGCAGTTTTACCTGATAAAGTTACACAGATACTAAGAACAGAACTTCGACCAAGATGAAATGTCTGCAGGTGATGGGAACCAGGCTCACCAAGCTGTGGTCTATGAGCCCTTCCTGTGTCAGCGGCTGACCTTCTGAGTATCTCAGTCAAGTATTTAACTTCCCTGAGTTTCCGCCCCACTTGTTTCCCAAATGAGACAATGCGGTGCTATCTCTGGAAAAGTGTTTCAGCGTTCTCTTAAGAAAGTGTCAGCATTATTACAAGGATTGTTTCTGGCGTGGAAGGTCACAGTGATGATGTGTTGATGCAGGACTAAAGAACATTCTACCCAGTGGTTATACATTCTAAGGAGGAGAAAAAAATCCATCCCAGAGCACTCCACTTGCCCACTGACCTTGGGTCATCTATCTCTGGGCACTCCCTCTGCCTGCCCTCCCCCAAATGCTAAGCCAGCAAGGGCCTGGTTTCCCTATCTTTGAAAAAAGAGGAACAGACTGAAAGAGTGAAATTCCACAGCTCTGAGGTTAGAGCCCAGGTAGGCCCCTTGAAGAACTGTCTCCGATTATAAGATTAGTTGACAAGGAGGTGAGAGAGACTGTGAATACCAGAACTTCTTAATAAACCTTTGAAATAAAAAAAAAAACTTTATGTAATGGTTGTTTCTAGGTAGGAATTTATATACTTTTATCATTTCACAGATTGTGAGAATAAACCTCTCTTCATGTATTCAGTCTACATATGAATGGGTCAGTCGTGGAAAAGAAGATATCTAAAGAGAAGACAGGAAGTGTCAGGAAGAAAAAGACTTCTTCTATCCAATTTAGTGTTTTCCCTGGGGGCCTGCAAAGTAAATCGGCAAAAGACAGGTTAGCAAGAGAATAAAACAGATTGAGTCACCTACGTAGGCAGGGGAGTTCACAAGGAAACATATGACTCAGAGATGGTTAGATTTTAGGGCGTCTATGTCATCACTGCAGGGGATGGGGAAAGGCAAAGGGGCACTTCAGGGAGAACAAATGATTTATTTTTGAAAGAGAAATGGGCCCATAGGAGAAGAGATGGGAGATAGGATAGTTTTGTGACAATGTCCGTTTGGGTGAGGTGTTTCTATCTCTAGGAGAGAATAGAGTTGCTCTCTGGAAAGGGCTGTATGACAATTGAGTTCTTTGGTATGGCTCTGTTTTTAGGCAGATAAGGGATTTCAGGAACTCAAATGCCTTCAGCTCGAAATAATTCTTATGTCAAAGTGGCATATTTTCTGGTGTCAGATCCTGCTCTCCTTCAGGGAACCGAATTCTAAAACTACAAATTATCTTGTTCAGACTCTCTGACATCTTCTCATTGTACTTGGCATAAAATCTGAGTCTTTCCCACGGTCCCTCCCCAGCCCCCACTCCCACCCCCATCCTGGGCTGCTCTTCCAATGGGCCGGATTGGGGAATGGTTTTGACTCCAACGACATCAGTGCGGCTGTGTCCTCTGGCCCTGGGCCTATTTCCCCAGAGCTTCCCAGACCTCCAAGGGAGGCCAGGCCTTTCCCAGCACCTTCCTAACCACCCCACTCCCATCTCTTCACTTTCCTAGCACCTCTCACATCTGATGTATGCACCTCTTTGTTGCACGGGAAGGCAGGCTCCCTGAGAAAAAGGGCTTTGTTTTTTTCACTTCTCTGCTCCCACTTGGCACATAGTAGGTACTCAATAAATTGTGAGCAGGGCGGACTCTACCATTGTCCCTCAGAAGCTTACTGTTTAGAGGGACAGTTGATGGCAAAAAGGCACCTGGTCTCTGAGTTTCTGGCACAGTGTGCACAGGTAGGGGGGCGGCCCTTCACCTTGGGGCAGGTGCCCGGCTTGCCCAGTGCAGCTCTGTGAGATTGTGGCAGTGGGGGTGTGGTGGGGGCTAGAAGGATCACATTTTTATTTTTCCCACCTCTCCATCTGTTCAAAGGTACTAGGTTTCTAGAATTAGGCTGAGCGGAGGCATTGAAATACTCTTCCCTATGGAAGACCCCTTGGTATGAATGTTTTGTCTGCTTTGATTTAATTCCTGGAAGATTCAAGCATCATCATTTTATCCATTTAAAAAGGAAGTTCTCACTTGTGTGCTATTTTTGTTGAACTCTCGGCGTGGCTTACATGAAAGGCACTCATGATGTTACTGGTTGGTGGGGGTTGGGGGGGATGGTGGACTGTAATCGCCTGCACTGACATCTCTCTTCTTTCTGGGTAGCATCCTTTCTCCTCCAGTGAATTCCTCTGTTACTCCATGGGGCACACACGCTAATAAATTATTCTTAAGCCGGCCTCAATTGGGAATCTGTCACTTGCAAATGACAGACTAGTACAGGGACTATATTATGTTGACAGTGGGTTCATAAATGGATTGCATTAAGATAGCTTTTTCTAACATTTATCTATGTCCTCCTCAATATTTAGTATGACATTTAACACAGAGTAGATGCTCAGCAATTAGATGACTTGATATCCTCAACACACAAACACATAACACAAAGAGGATAGAAAAGTGTATTTTGACCAAAGCTGCAATCTTGGACGAGTATTAATTAGAAGTGTTTTGTTTTCTAGTGTGACATTTCTATCAAAACCCACTGATGGCAGGATATGAATTCCAAGAAGAATCATCTGGCGGGTGGTGGTCTAGCTCAGTGGTAGAGCACATGCTTAGCATGCAAGAGGTCCTGGGTTCAATCCCCAGTACTTCCATTAAAATAAATACTTAAATAAACCAAGTTACCTACCCCCCTCCCCCTAAAACCAAAACCAAATCAAGAATCGTTTCTCATTTTATATTGGCTAGGACTACCCTCCATTTGCTTGCAAATAACTTTTGTACAAAAAAGACCAGAAGGTATAACCTCAAAATGAATTCCCAGTGGGGAGGAGATGATACAGTTTGATGGGTGTAATAGTAACAGTGACAATAATTACAGCACAACACTGACAAGCAAAGCTGGGTTTTAAATGCTTTACATAATCCTTTCCCTGAGTCTGCACAGTATCTGTCCTGTAGGAATTATCCTTCCCATTTTACTGAAGAGGAAACAGAGGCTTAGAGAGATTGATTTACATGAAAATTGGAGCAGGAGCCTAGAGAAAAGCCTGGAATTCTTGCTGGGCTCCCTTGGGAGTTGTCCCTCTTGCTGGGGGAGATCAGGACCCTCTCAGGGCCTTCTCTGCAGATTTGGGATTGTTTTGCCATCTCAAAGGCTTAAAGAAATTTATCAGTGTTTTTTTAACTTTCTAAGCTCAAGGATTCCTGTGCAAAAAGTCAGGAGGCCAAGTGGCAGAAACAGCTTTCCAAACCTGCCAATGCCAAGTGGCAGAAACAGCTTTCCAAACCTGAATCCAAAACACTTTACATACAGGGTGGAGCTATTCACATCTGGAATCTCCTCATAGTGGAAATACGGTGAATAGTTTTTGAGTAATGAAGTGATTGCCCTTTAAAAGGAGCCGTGCACCCTTTTGCCCTCGTCATCATGGAGAAAGCGGCTCCAGACCTCCAGCTTGGCAAACAGACCCGCAAGCAACCTGCTGGGGATCTCTTTTAAAACCAATTGAATGCACAGGAGCTGTGTCTGAAGCCTGTGGTGACATGGTGGCTAGGCCAGAGGCTGTGAAAAGGCCCTGGGGCAGGGCCCTCAAGTGGCGTGGCCTGTGGCCACTCAGCCCTGCCACATATTAAGGGTTGAACCCACTGTGGACATTCACTCTGTCTGCTTACTTGCCACGGCTGCCATTTGAAGTGAACATCTGCTCTAATAGTCCCTTGGAAGAGGAGGTGGGGAGAGATAGAGGGAAGGGCTATAGGGCAGGAAAGTGGGGGAAGCAGGGAGGAAAGGGCCTGCAGAAGCATCCCCTGCACCAGCTTCCTGCTTATTTTTGGTGTCCTGGTACCCTGGGCTTCCCAATTTGACTTTCCTGCGTTTGTGCTCTCTCTCCCCCTCACCACATAGAAATATTCAATCTCAGAAATGTAGAACTGCATGTTACATGGGGAGGAAAGCTAATCTTCCCTCTACCCTTCTGAGTTCTTGGTTGAGACCCGTGTAAGAAAAGACAGATGAATGAAAGAAAAACAAATGGAAGTTGATGAACAGGCAGACCTCAGGAATCCACAGGACATTCTCCAGGAGTGATGGGTAACTCCTTGAGGTGGCTTAGAATTCAGGCCTAAACACTGTCTTAGTAGGGAAAGGGGAGGGAGCACGAAGGCTCCTAGGGAAGAGTACATGATTTTTAGGAGACATGAGGGTCCTTAGAAGAAGAGATGGGAGGTGAGGTAGTTGGTGACCATGTGTATCTGGGTGTGGTGTCACCTTCTCGTCTCTTCTCCAGTGACAAGAGTGCACCTTCCCTGGTTGAGGAAACTGCCTGGCAGGGGACCTATGACACTTGAGTTCCTTTTGGAGGATCTGTCTTTAGGCAGAGGAGGGGAGTTCAGAGAAAGCCTCTCCCTCTATTTGCTATTTTTCAAGTGCCTACAGCTCAAAATCATCAATATGCCAAATCGGCATATTGGGGGGTGACCCATCCTGAACACCTACACTCATATTTTGGGGTGACCATAGTCCGCTACCCTTCCCCACTGAAAACCTGCTCGGTGGAGGTGTTAGGGCCAGTGGATCTGCCTGAACCAGTTGTATAGTGGAGCAAAGCTCACTCACACATTTTTGCCTCCAAGTTCCACACCATTTGGTCTGAATGTATATCTTGGAAAGGACGGACTTGTGAAAATAAATGAAACACGTTTGCATCGATTTTAAGAAACTGCCATTTCTTTTCAAAGGTGGAAGCAGTTTCCTTTTTTTTTTTTTTTTTTTTTAAGTCAACATTAAACAATACTCCACAACGCAGAGAGGAAATTTTTAGAGGAAGGCTGCTGAGGGGCTGTACTTATTATGCACGTGGAGTTATGCTTCTCCGGAGGAGCTGAAGTGCTCTGGAGAAAAGCAGCCTGGTTTACCGTCCTGGGCTTACCCTGGACGGCACCGGCAGGGACTCAGCTCAGACTCTGCAGGTGCCACTCCTGGAGGGCAAGAGACCAGGCACTCAGCTCTATGTGCACCTCCGGTGGCAGACCTTAGAAGAGGTGTCCAGCTCGACGTGTGCAAATGCCCTGATGAATGAGACTCATCAGGAAATTCAACAAGTATCCTTTTCTCCGCCTTCCAACCTCAAAGGTCCTTGTAGAAGTGAATCCACAAATGCCTTGTGGACTTTCAATAACGTCCTGCCACCAGAAACTGCCCAGTGGGATGCGACTGTCCTCGGATACTTCTTGCCCCTTCTTGATTTCTACAAGTACTTCTTTTTCTAAAACTGGCTAGCCTGCTTTCCTTCCAGACCTACGTCATCTGAAATCCTGAATCAAGCACCACCATAGGCAAATCTCACTTTTCTTTCTTTCAGCTTTGAAATAATCTCTCCTCAGTGTATTAGGCTGTGAGAAGCCAACCTGATTTGGTGATAGATTGATACTGAGATGAACCAGGTTAACTTAATCTCCTCTTGAGTAACGGAGAGTTTGGGGAGCATTGACCTGTGAACACTCAGACGGTGTCACTGTAAACAGAAGTACTTTCTCTCTGTCCTGCTGAGAAGCAGGACACCTCTGTCCACCTTCCGAGGTGGAGTCATGAAGATTCTGGGACACAGATGCATGGTTGCTACCAAGAACTCGAGCGATTTGGCCTGTCTACAGCACCAAAGAAATCCTGATTCTAAACACAACTGGGGTTTTACGGATGCACGGAATGTGTGGCAAACTGTGTCAGTCACCGCTAATGGGCCATAACGGAAGGGAACCTTTCTGCCTTTTTCATCTTCACCCTCAAGGGATTTTTTTGTTTGTTTTTCTTTTTTCTTTCTTTTTTTCTTTCCCTATTAAAAATGTGCTAGGAAGGAAAGGAGTTGGAATAATAATTTCCTTTCTTTCCCTCCTGTTGTCTTCGGCCGGCAAGTTCTCCTTTAATAAAAAGCTTCGTGGGTGAATGTGAGAGCATCTACCTTGAACTTGGAGATGCAGCCCCATCCAGGAATGCCGGCGTCCACGGAGGACACTGAAAACCGGTTCCCTCCCCCCGCCAAGGCAGGCACCCCCACACGGCTGTACTCACTCCAAACCCAGACCCTCCAGGCTGGAGGTTTTCAAAGAAGGAGGGTGTGTCGCTGCAGCTGGTGTGTCAAACAAAAGCAAACAGATTAAATTAATTTAGGCTTCAAAATCAGTCCCATTCTCTAATTCATAAAATACTTCAAACACGACAAGAAATGTCATCTCACAGATGATTGAGGCTAATCCACTTTTCCTCTTTTTTTTCCCTCCTGCATCTGAATGCAAACTATCGAGACACACCTCTCCAGTCAAAATAAACTCCTCATTCCAAACGCTTCTGTCAGCTTTTAATAAGAGTCTTCACTGCTCTGTACACAAAACAGACTCCCGTTTCCATCCCGCTTAAGGGGCTTTGTGCAAAAAGGGAGAAACAATGTACTCATTACAGTCTGTTAAGTTGCCAGCACTTGGCAATTAAAAGGTAAGGCCCGTGGAAACACTGAAAAACAGCAGTTAGTCCCATGGTCTTCTCATTAACAAGATTGTTATTTTAGCTCTCCAGGTACCACGCTTCAGAAACAAAACATACTGGGCTCCTGGGGCACTCCAGGAAAACAGGGAGCTATTGACAGCCAGGACTTGTGGAAAGGACCATTTATACTACAAATAAATTTGCACATCCTTGTGATTGCAGTAAATACACTTCCACACCCATTCAATTGGACTAGATGCAGAAACCATTTACAGGGACGTCAAAAAGTCTTGCCCGAGAAAATGACTCTTGTCCCACTTCCACGATGTCAGAGCCGGTGCTGCTGAGTAATGCATGCCTCCCCTTGGGATACAGAAATTTGGATTTTTTCCCCTGCACCACGGGCTCTGTCGATGCCACGGACATAGAGCTAGAAGGAAGCATGGAGGTTCTTATTTGTGCTCGGCCTGAACTCCTCGCTGCTAGGCAATCATTTAAAAAAGGATGGCCCAAATCTTCGCCATTTGCCAAGTGTAAGTACTTTGTGGCGAAGAGGAATGTAGCTCTTTGATTCCTGCGTTCCTCCTGGTTTCCCTGTGTGAGTGGGGAAAAAACAGCCAAGAATGTGAGTGATTCAAACTCTCTTATGTTCTAAAGGAACCAAAGGAAGCAATGTATCTTTACGATTCTGCCAAGGTGTAATTTTTAATTTTGATGTGCAAGTGATTTTCTTTCATGGGATCAATACCTTCCTGGTTTCTCTTATGATTTCACCAGGAAATAGAAAACACTGGTTTTCTTCTTAAGTGAATGGGGGGGGGGGGGGGAGTCCCTTTTAAGAGAATAGGAACAAGGGATTTTTTCTTAATTATAAAGACAGTATTTACTGTAAGATTAAAAGTATAATTGCAGTTGCTTAAGGCTTGAACAGTTTTCAGGGAAAAAATCCCTAAAGTTACTTTCTCAGTAAATTTCTCAGGGGCCTCTTGTTTATTTTACCCCAGCCATAAATTTTCTTCCTAAATGCCGTCTTTTTGCATTGACATTAGGCAGTGAGAGAGACCAAGATCATTGTGCAATTTTAATGATATGCTGGTGTACACTTTAATGGCCAGCTTCCATTTTCAGGATTCTGCTGATAAGACCATACAATGCTTTGTTAATTAAACTTGATCCTGGAAAACATGTACATCTTATACAAAATAAACACACGCCCTAAGATTGGTCGTTTCTGATGAATGGCTCTCCCTAGAAATACCCTGTGTGGAGAGAAAAGTAAAACCACTTTCAGCTAGAGGGAACCAAACACCAAATTCCTTGCAAATCAGATGTTTTGCTCCTTATTAAGTCAGATTTAAGAGCATTACTAAGTCATAGCCTGACTGATTTTTCACTTATTTTTGGAAGAGAAACAAGTCTGGGCATTAAACTCGTAACAGCAATTATCATCTGAATGTGGGTTTAATTATGAAAAAAAAAACACCCAGGTTTTTATTTTTCATAATTGTCATCATCACGATCCAATTTCCACGTCAAGCTCGGCACTGAGTGGAAGGTATCGCAGGCTGCCTGGCCTCCGTGCCGCTCCTTCTCCATGCTCAGGAGTTCTTCTCTCAGCTTCTGGGGGACCTTCTGAAAACTGATTATTTGGAGGAACTTGGTAAAGCTCTTAGGGAGAACAACTTTAATGAGTTCTAGGAGAGAGGAATCCTCAAGACCCAGGACTGAAATCCAGTTGGGGGATGTGCGATGATTCCTTTCGCTCTGACTACAGCTCGGTGCACACACCAGGGAGGGCTGCTCCAATTTCCTGCAGTCTCATGTGTGCATATGTGTGCATGAGTGTGTGTGTGTGTGTTTGTGTGTGGGTGGGTGTTGTTGAGAACTATAGTGAGTCTGGTGGCCCTCTCTGCCTCTCTTTAATGTTAAATTATTTGTAATTTGCTTTCTTCCAAAATGGATCTGAGGCAGCTTACAAAACACACAACAGGGTAAAAATCAAGAGAACAAGATTGGAAAGAAATAAGTCTAGAGCAAGATTTTGGGCTTTTTGGCCCACACAGTTTCTGCTACAATTATCAGCTCTGCTGTTGCACCACCAAAGCAGTAAAAAAAATAGTCAAATTGTCCAGCGTGTTCATCGGAGCCATAAATGGGAAGCAGGCTGGATTTGCTGATGGGTTGTCATTTTCTGGCCTCAGATCTAGGCTCAGAATCTAAAAATTCAGCTAACAAAAATATATTAGCATGAACTGTGTAGCCTGCATAATTGCTCAAAGGGGTCTAAATTTAGTTACGAGTTCTTAAAGGTCAGAGCAAAGAGGAACACTAGGACTATGTTGAAAAACCACACTTCCCACTAGATGAAAGCACACCAGTTGCTCTGGAGAAGTTCTGGCCTTGTGGCTTTGAGCATCTCCTGAAGGTCCCAAGAAAGGGACGTCATGAGGTATAAGGGACAAAGTCCACAGTGTTGTATTTTCAATGGCCAGGTTCACAGAGCCACTGTTAAGCACCCCTTCATGAGCCAAGGGCACGATTGCCAAACATTGTTCAGAAAAGATGAATCTGAAGACAAGACACTTGGATTGCTGGTGATCTGGGCTGGAATCAGTGTAAAACGGAGACCATTTAGCTGAAGGAAGGAGCTGCTCTTCTGTGGCCCAGACATGCCTCCTTGGACACTGGGTGGTTCTGCTCGCACCCGGCTTCAGGCAGGTGCCAGGACTCCCCTGTGGCTACAAGGTGCTCACTCAACTAGGGGCAGTTAGGCTCCTGCTCATTCTTTCTGGTTTAGGACCAGTCGGGCTCAGGTCCCAATTCCTGCTCTATCATAAAATGTAAAAAGAAGGCAGACAGCAATCATTTCCACGGCTTGTTATTTCTTCCCCCCTCTTGATAGCTGGTGTCTTACTGATCACCACGTATTCAGTGGTTTCTAGGTGCCAGGACTTGGCTAAACATCCGGGTGCCTGGTCTCATTTCATCCTCAGACCCCGTGGGGATACAGGCTACTATTCTTATTCCTTTTTTTTTTTTTTTAAAGATGTGAAAGTTGAGGCTCAGAGAGATTATTAGCTTGCCCAGAGTCACTCATGAAGTATATGGATATGAACATAAGCTTCACCTGACTCTTTTTTTTAGTCTTTTTAAAAAATTGAAGTATATTTGATGTATAATATAAGTTACAGGTGTACAATATAATGATTCACAATTTTTAAGGGTTATATTCTGTTTATAGGTATAAAATATTGGCTGTCTTCCCTGCTTTGTATCTTTGTTGCTTATTTATTTTATATGTAGTAGTTCATACTTCTTAATCTCCTGCAGCCTCTCCCCTTTCCCCACTGGTAACCACTAGTTTGTTGTCTGTTGTATCTGTAAGTCTTCTTCTTTTATGGTTTGTTCACTAGTTGGTTATATTTTTTAGATTCCACATATGAGCATCTGTCTGACTCTTATCCAAGGCCGGTCACTGCCACCTCTCTCAATGCTGTTCCCACAGTTTCCTGGATTCCTGACTTTGACGTGCCTCTGCTGATGTCCCGGTGGCCTTCAGGGTTCCTGGATACCAGGGCTTGCTTGTCCGGTCCTGGTTACTCCCAGTAGTGGCTCCTCAGCTCCTAGGACCCTTACCGGGCCTTGGTGTCTCATAGAATCCTGGTCAGGTTGTCACCTTAATCACTTGGGTCTTGCTGCTTTTGCTGGCATCTAGTTCTGTGTTCCTCTGACCCTCGCAGTCTGCCTCCCACCACCGTTCTGGGTCATTACTTGTCATTTCTGCTGCTTCCGCCCCAGTGTGAACACAGATGGAATTTTCAGTCCCCATGCAGTTCCTGCAGTCTTTACAGCTGTGACCTACACCTGGTATCCTAAAGACCAGTGATAGTGAAGGTACAGAGTCAACCTCACAGTGACACAGCTGAGCTCACATATGGGGTAACAGAGTATCTTAATGCGGCAGTTCTTTTCAGAGACCGATGGATACTTCATCATAACACTGGTAGCTTTTCATTGGCCTGGCCATGCCCCACAAATGGAGAATGTTAGTAATTTTCCATGACCAGCTCTGGGCTACAAAGAATGTTATTAAACAAACCATTAAAGATAGATTCCTGAAATGGCAGGCATTTTCTGTCCCCAGCAATGGAAACCAAATATGCTATTCACATTGCAGACATGTATAACCTATTGGACTGTTTCAAGAACACAATGGGATGGAATTGGTGACTAAGAAAGAATAGAAAATAAAATCCATTCATTCATCCAGCCGTGGATAGGCTGAGAGAGAGCCAAGGTCGGAGCTAAGAAGATAGTCTGAGGGCCAAGTCTATAAAGAGAGGAGGGACCAGAAATGGAAGAATGAGCAATGATGGAAAAAGCCAGAAGGCGTGAAGGCTGCATGGAATGTGGCCCGAGGAATGGGTCAGGGTGAGAAGTTCAAAATGAAGACCCTGGACAGTGGGAGCTCTGAGCCCTCATGTAGCATGAGGGCCAGCACGGCTGCTTGGGACATAGGGACCGAGTGTGGTGACTCAGTGGCCCCTGAATGGCATGATTCACAAGTCACAAGCCTTATCCCTGTGCTGTAAACTGACACCTTAATCAACCCTTACAGGATCTGAAATCTCATTAAAATAACTTCAGACACTTCCTGGAAGTGGATGAAGTAGCCTATCTTGAAAAATTTCAGTGGAACTTTACAAATTGCACCAGTTGATCTACTGGTTAATGGCACATTTTTGTAATGATGAATCTGTTCTTTAAAAAGTGGAACATGAACACGGTCCTCTTTGCAAACTTAAACTGTATATAATGTCAGTGACCCAGTTAGAATGATGCTTCTTACTGCAAAATTCACTCAACCAGTTCACCAAAGCAAGATTTAAAAAAAATGTCATAACATAGTGTGAGTTTTGGTGATTTTACGCACAACTCAGTAGAATTTGAAGCCCTTGGTGTGGGTGGACGGGTCGGTGGACTGTTGGCTTGTGTGTGATGGGTGTTTGTCTCTATGCGCCCAGCTTTGAGGAAGCTGGGGAGACAGTGAGAGGAGACTTTGCTAAGCCCCCAGGGGAAAACTTCTTCAGAGCAGAACCAAGTTTGGCAAGTCTCTGAGGTCTGGAGTGAAATACAATAAAATTTGCATTTATATAGCATTCCTTATGCTCCTGCTCTATATGTGCCATCCATATTAAATAAAAACACAATTAAGAGTTAGTTCTAAAATACCAGGTCAAACATATCAAACAAAATCAGGAATGGCAATTAGTGCTGGAATACCAGAACAAACAGATGGCTATTGAGTTTGGATTTAAGAAGAGAAATAGGAAGTACCAGCTGCATAACAATTGAGGAGGGATTCTGGAGCCTGGGCGGACCGGGGCCGGAGGGTGGGCTGCAGGAGGAGCCCAGTTGGGAGGGGACCAGGCCCGTGCAGAATTATTAGATGTTGTGAAAATTCAGTGCAGCCAAAATGATGGGGCGCATACCAGGAGTCAGGTGCTATGCCCTGTGCTGAGGACCTGATGACAATCAGACTTGAATTCTGCCTTCAAGCCACTTAGAGTCCAGTTTAAAGGAAGAACACATGCGTGATCCCCCTTGAGGGACCTTCACTGTCTGTGGCGGTAAATGACTTTATTCCAGATATTAAATCAGTCTGTGATGCTTGACCTAAAGACTGAAAAGAAATTCAGCTCGGGTCCCTTACGTGGCTCTTACCTGCTCTGAGACCCCAGGGCTCTGAAAGCGAAAAGACCTTCTTAAGATGGAGCTCAAACTTTATCATCTTCATCTGCCCCTCTTGGTGTGGATTTTCGTAGACTTGCTGCAGAAACATGAACGTGTTTGCCAAGGGGCTTATCCCTGGCTCTGCTGGCTGTGTTAACATCTAACCTAACGTAGTGGTGTGCACTGTGGTGCTTTCTTAAAATTCAAAAAGACCTGAATTCTGAAATTCATCCGACTCCAAAGGTGTTGGAGAAAGTGTTCTGACCTGGTGTAACATGTTTTCTTCCTGGCCTCCGTTTCTCCCCGATGCATCCCCTATTCGTTCAATATCTGGCTTTGCTCACCAGGGTCCAGCTGAAATTGCTCTCACTACTGCCTCTTTCTGCCAGGGCTCCTGGTTTTTTGCTCATCTTAACTTCTTCTGGATCCGGTGGCAAAGGTGTGACATCTCCTTCTGTGCTGACTCTGTCCTTGACTTCGTTCCAAGACCTCCATAGCGTGTACCCCTCCCTGCAGCCCCCTGCCCGGACCTCTTATCTGCTCCTTTCCTTAAATGCCAGTGCTCCCCATGGGGCCTCACTCATAGTGGGTTCTAAGAAATCTCTGCCTGGCCTGAGTCCTCACACTCCCTGCGCTCCCTGGGGGAGCGCTTCCATTTTCAGCAGCCCTCCCCACCCCCCGCTGGGCAGGGGACCTGAATCTGCATATTCAGGTCTGACCTGTCACTAGAATTCCTTTTCCCCTGTTGCAGATGTTTACCCATCTCTACCTAAGGGTCTTGCTAGCACCTCATTTTCAACATCTCCCCTCAAAAGTCTCACACGCACGCACGCACGCACGCACGCATATGTGTCAACTGGTAGTATAGGGGCCGGGCGAATGAGCAATGTCCGTTAGACGTAAGGAAAGAGACTTTTTAAAAACCTGTATCTTTTGATTGATACCTCTGTGTGTATTCCTTAAAAATAAAACCATTTATTATTATTTTTTTAAATAAAAGGGTTTTATGACATTTTGGAAAAGGCAAAAATATAAAGACAGTGAAAAAGATGAGTGGTTAGCAGGGGTGAGGGGGGGAGTGGGGAAGGGCAGGTCACGGAGGATCTTTAGGGCAGTGCGGTCCGATACGATAAATGGGGGCTCCGTGTAAGGACATTTGTCAAAGCCCACGCAACGTACCACACCCGGAGCTAACCCTCACGTAAACTGTGGACTTGGGGGGAGGCTGGATGACTGACTGGGCTGAATGTACCAGCTGGTGTGGGATGCTGTTAGTGGGGGAGGGTGTATCATGTGTGGGGACGAGGAGGGGAGGGCAGATATGTAGGAACTTCCTGTACTTTCTGTTCAATTTTGCTGTGAACTTAAAGCTGCTCTAAAAATATATATATAGTCTATTAACTGAGAAAAGAAAAAAAGAAAAGAGCTTGTACTGTGCCTGAGTGCAGGGACTTTGAGTGGGAGGCTTGCTACATTGTGCTGACTGCAGTCAGTGTGGCTGCACGGACGGAAGGCTCCTGAGAGGGAGGAAGAGGCTGCTTCTACCAACGTGCCCTCTCCGGCCCGCTCAGCCCCGCTGGGTCCGCTGGAGTCGCTGTTGAGTCTGCTGGGTCCTCCAGATCCAGTGAATCTGGGTGTCCCCACCCTTCCTTTTGAAGGGCCTTTGCACTCCGCCTTGTGCATGACCTTGGCCACAGCTGTGGGTCAGGCTCCCTGTAGCTCGCCGCTGGGATTCTCTACCAGTCTCCGGATATAGATATTTCTCCTGGAGTTTCTGCCTCTTCCTCTACCATCTGATACAATATTGCCGGATGAAAATGCCGTTCCCTGCTTTCTTCCTATCACTTCTCTTCTCAGAAGCCCTGCAGTGCCTCTTACACCAGGTCTGGGCTCCTTCCCGACTCTGGGAAACCTCCGTTTGCCGTCCACACCTTCTTGCCAACTGTCTTTCTTACTTGTTTTGATTCATTCTGCTTCCCCCCACTTCTGTCCGTCTCCGGGCTGGAAGCCCTTGAGACTTCCTCCCGCTCACTCTCCCCGCCAAGTCCAGCTCCTGTAGGCACTTAAAGTTATTTTGTTCTTTTAGCGCCGAGGGCTGTGCTAGAGACGTGTCATGAAGCTCTGATCTCTGTGCGGGGTGTTCCCGGGCGCGTGTGGGTGAGCACTCTGGTACGGAGGGGTGAGAACTGCGCACCTGGAAGAGACGTCGTGTGACTCTTCCCTGTGTGCCCTGTGGCCCTGGGCTGCTGCCAGTTTGCTGAGGGGGCATTGCTGGATTTATGCTTGTGGAACAAATCTTGAAAAGAACCTTGGGGACCATAACTTGCAAGATCAGCTCAGGTTCCAAGCAGCCTCCAGAGAAAGGTTACTTCAAAGCTGGCTCCTTCTAGGGTCTCTCGGGGACCCTGTAGCTTCCCCAGACAGGCAGAGGCATCCCAGAGACTGGACGCTACTGTGCAAGATTGACCTCTCTGAGTTTTGATCCATTTATGTTTGTAGGAAGTGGATTTTACACTTGCATCCCCCTCCACAACTTTTCATAATTCTTACAAAGCTCAGGAGAGACAAGAATAGGGACAAATCAGGAGAACCAGGAGTCCCCAAATTAAAGCCCATGGGCAAAATTCATCCTGCTGCCTGTTTCTGTATAGCCTGTCAGCTAAGAATGGCTTTAACATTTTTAAAGTGTTGGAAAACATTAAAAAAGAAGAATCT
Organism: Camelus bactrianus; assembly: GCF_048773025.1. Taxonomy (NCBI): domain Eukaryota; kingdom Metazoa; phylum Chordata; class Mammalia; order Artiodactyla; family Camelidae; genus Camelus; species Camelus bactrianus. The sequence continues at coordinate 21,953,307 of NC_133573.1, forward strand.
TTTGTGACATATGAACAGTAAATGAAATTCAAATTTTGGTGTCCATAAATAAAGTTTTATTGGAACACAGCCACAATTCCTTTACTTCTTGTCTGTTGCTGCTCTGTGCCACCCCAGCAGACCCAAGAGGGTGCAGCAGAGATGGGATGGCCTGTGAAAGCCAAATATTAACTGTCTGGAAAGTTTGGTGCCCTCTGATTTGAACACTATGGCGCAAGATGCACATGACCTTCTGGTCATTGCTGTGATCTCTCTGAAGGGAACTGGGACTTTGCACTTTCTAACTGACAGGTCCTGGGGTTGCAGGACCTCAGGGAAATGCCATTCACATAAAATACAATGGGAAGAGTGCCCCCTGCAGGAGGCCCTGGATCTGATGCAGCCCCAGGTGGTGGAAAGGCAGAGAGGCCAGACTCTGATCATGGCCCAGTTAGGAACTCCAGGCTGGGCAACTCGGGGCAGATGGCCTAACTGCTCTGGGCCTCAGCCCTGGGATCTGCAGGAGGAGGGGGTTGTACCTCCAGTGGTTCTTAGACGTCTTCCCTCCTTTCTTTACTCAAATGGATTCTGACACAGACCCCCTGACATGTGAGACAGCTAAAAGTGGAGCAGCCCTGCCAGAAGGGGGTCCCGGCGGGTGTTCCAGAAGGAATTTGCAAGCTCCTCCCAGGCCAACCAGGTAAGGGTTCTGTGGGTCAAGGCGTCCTCCCAGAGCTGCCCAAACCCACAGCTAGATCAGACTGGTTCTTCTTGGAGAGCTTGCTGGGACCCCCTGAGCAGTCCTACGACTCTGATCTGGCCTGATCAACCAGAATTCTGCCTGGTGCTGGCTCTTCCCCTCAGGGACTCAATCATGACTCATGCTCTTAATAATAACAACAGGCAGAGAGTATTGTGCTGAGTGAAGTAAGTCAGACAGAGAAGGACAAATACTGCATGATGTCACTCACACACGTGGACTCTAAAGAATGGCACAAATGCATCTACAGACAAAGAGAAACAGACTCACCGACACAGAAAATGAGCCTGTGGTCACCAGTGGGGAGAGGGAGGCACGGAGGGACAGATCAGGAAGATGGGATTAACACACACAAGCTAGTGTACATAAACTAGATGAGCAACAAGGATTTACCGGCTGGCACAGTGAATTATACCCAGTATCTTGTCATAGCCTATAATGGAATATAATCTGCAAACAAACAAACAAACAAAACCCTGAATTGCTATTCTGTACACTTGAAACTAATACAATAATGTAAATCAACTATATATCAATTGAAAAAAAAACAGCTAAAATTTCCTGAACACTTACTGTTTACCCTCAATGTTGTGCCTTTTATCATTAACAGCCCAACAAAGCAGGCACTGGGGTTACTCCCATTTTACAAATGAGAACACAGTCATAGGGGGTGTCCTGCACCAGGAACATGGCGCTGTGAGGGGTGGGGGGTGGGGGCTGGGTGTAGACGCAGGCGATGTGATGCCAAAGCCCATGCCTTCACAGCGAGTGCTGGTGCCTCATTCCTCTCAAGCATCTATCTATCTATTTATATATATATATTTTCATTGCAGTATAGTCAGTTCCAATGTTGTGTCCATTTCTGGTGTGCAGCACAGTGCTTCGGTCATATAGGAACACACAAATACTCATTTTCCTATTCTTTTTCACTGTAAGTTACTACAAGGCATTGCATAGAGTTGCCTGTGCTGTACAGTATCAACTTGTTGTCTCTCAGGCATCTTTAAATCAACAGGTATGAGGATTCATATTATAACTCACGTGCTGTGTGAGTCTGGGCATAGACTTAACCTTTCGAAGCTTCAGTTTCCCTACCGGTCAAATGGGAAGAGTGACAGGACCAATAATACTGTTGTGCAGATTAGTGGGATAAAACATTAGTGGGTAAGAGTTAGCCTGGTATGACTCAGCATTCAATAACCATTACCTTCTGTTATTACCACCAGTCGTCACCCACTGCCTCATGCCTTTTCTGTTCCTCTTAACATGAGGCTCTGAGCCCTCCTGTGTTAATGTAGCTGCCTGGACCATCTTTAATGTCATGCCCACTGATTTCTTTCTGTTGTTGTTGATTTACAGTATTGTATTATTTTCAGGTGCACAACATAGCGGTTCAAAATTTTTATAGATTATACTCCATTTAGAGTTATTATGAAATATGGGCTATATTCTCTATGCAGCACAATCTAGCCTTGTAGTTCATTTATCTTATACATAGTAGTTGGGACCTCTTAATCCTGCGTCCCTGTCTTGCCCCTCCCCACTTTGTGTCTGCTGATTTTATGGAGGGTGGCTGAGCTCAGCTCATGCCCATTTTCTTGAAGGGTTTCATCTGTAAAGATGCCAAGAGGTCTCTAAAGATAGAAGCAGGTCCTCTGTCTTTAAGGGCCTGAATGTCTGGCAGGAGCCAGGAGACACAGTCGTGTGTGGGATGTGCTTGAGACCTCGGCCAGTGCTCTGGGAGATCTGAGAGGAGGAAGAACACGCCTGGTTCTCACCCTCCAGATGCTCACAGCCCAGCAGGGCCACAAAAAAAAAAAAAAAAAAAAAAGCCATGTAGAAGAAGGAGAAATGGTCTGAGGGAGGAGGGGGTTCTGTGCCAAATGAGGGTCAGAGGGAGTAAGGAAATACATGGAGTTTGGGAGGGGGCCACACCTCTGAGACGTTCTCCAGGTGGAGGCCAGGGATTCGTGTGTGCAGGCAAAACATTCGGGAGCAGAGAGCTCAGCTGTGGAGAGTTTGTCAAGGGCAGGGGTTCTCAACCCTAGTCGTGCATTGGCACCACTGGAGGAGCTTAACAACCAAATCAAACCTAAACAAACCCCCCAAGGCAGGGTCCCCACTCTGAGCAATTCCGATTTAGTGGCTCTAGGGTGTTGCCTGGGTGTTGGAATTTTAAAAATTCCCCAAAAGAATTTTCTACAGTGATAGAAATATCCAGCATGGTAGCCACCAGTCCCTTGTGGCTACTGAGTTACTGAAATGTGAAATTCACTTCAATGTGAAATAGCCACGTGGGGCTAGTGGCTTCTGTGCTGGGCTGCACAGGCCTAGAGCAGTTAGGGTGGGGACTGCTCCTGAGCTAAGCTCACTCTCGGCGTAACTTCCACACTTTGGTTTCAGCCTCACAACGGCCCTGTTTCACCGATGAGGAAGTTGAAGCTCCGAGGTCAGGGAGCACTCCCAGGGTTTCACAGGCGGGAAACAGCTGAGTGGGAACCAGGCCTGATGCTCCTATCATTAGAGATGAAGCTGTGCACAGGCAAGGCCAGTGAGGGCCTTTGGACATCAGAGGGTTGCCTCTGCATTTGTCTTGCGAGCAAGTCGAGGAGGGGCAGGGATGTTGGGATGTGCTTGTCTGGCCCCACTTGGGAATCACGGAGCTGACAGGTCCCTAATTGCTGAATTCTAGCAACACAACCTCAAATGGGGAGGAAGGAGCCACATAAGGACCTTGGGCCACCCAACACCAAATGGCTCAAGAGTGAGTTTTGGCAGGGTAGAAGGTTCCAGAATGAAGCAAAAGCATTGTGCTCTGGAAGGCATGATGGGGGAGGCCCACTGGGAGCTCACTGAGGGAATCATCCCATTTAAGGTTGGGAAGCTGGGGAAATCTATCCAGCTCCAGTGGTTAAGGATGGCTCCTACAGTGTTACCTGCTGGGGCCAAGGATGCCCCTGAGGCAAGAGAATGTCCTCAGGCAGACAGATGCAGGGAGCCAGTGCACTCATTGAAAGCCTAAATGGCTTAAGACAGCATACATTTATTACTTCTAGGATCTGTGGGTCAGGGATCTGGGCATGGCTTTGTTTGAGGATCCTTCAGTGTCTGTCATGAGGCTGCAGTAAACATGTTGACCAGCATAAGGGTCTTCTCTGAAAGCTCAACTGGGGAAGGATACACTTCTAAACTCACAGACTTCACTGTTGGCAGAATTCACATATTCAAGGGCTTTTGGAGTGAGAGCTGTGGCTCCTTGCTGATTGTTGGCTGGATTCTGCACAGCTTCTTGTCACATGGGCCTCTCCAGCCTGGCAGCTTGCTTTTAAAGACAGCAAGGGAGTCTCCTAACAAAATGGAAGTTAGAATGTTTTGTAACCTCAGCATAGAAACAACATCTCCTCAACATTGCAATATTCTATTGGTTAGAAGCAAGTTATTCCAGGGGAGAGGATTACAAAGGCTGTGACTGTTGGGAAGTGGGGCTCATTGGAGCCAATGTTTGTGGAACTCACAGCATCTGCCAGCAGTGGGTAAGCAAATTCTGGCAAAGGGGAAGGGTGATGGTGAGGAAGGTGAAGGGTAAGTCATATGCAAGGATAGGCTGAGAACCCCAGAGAGCTGTCAGTCTCAGAAAAGGGGAGCCCCCCGTGGCCAGGCAGAGAAGCACTTAGCATCACCCTGGCCCCTGCGTCTCAGCCCCCCAAGGACATGCCTCACGTTTGCATCCTGAAAGGTGCTCTGCTCCCCGCCTGGTGGTCTTTCTTGTGTTTCCCTGTAGAACTATCACTGCTGGACTGCAGTGATGCTTGGTAGAGGCTGTAGGACATAGGGAGGGAAGGTCCCTTTGTCAAGGTCAACAGAGATGGAATATGGAACCCTTGCATCTCAAATTAGGTCACAGCCCAAAGGATTGCATGTTCTGTGATGCTCAACCCTTTGGCTTAGCTCAGTGGGAGGGGGTTCCCCAGGCTGGGAATTTTCTCCATCCCACTCCCTTTAGGACTGTTAGAAAGTGTACAATATTATATAAGTTTCAGGGGTACACCATAGTGATTCACAGTTTTTAAAGGTTACATTCCATTTGCAGTTATTATAAAATATCAGCTATATTCCCTGTATTGTATGATTTATCCTTGTAGCTGTCCTGGTTGAGTTTTAAAAGTTGATGCTCAGAACCGCATATAGTGTCCTGGACGTGGTCTATTCAGAGTGGATGTTGGTGGGGGGTGAGGGAGAACACTCACCTCCCCACAAACCACCCTTCTGTTAACCTTGTCCAAGAACCCAGGAGCCCAGTGGTCTTCCCCCCAACCCCTTTTGGCTGGTTGTCAAATTCCATTATTTGAAACCTCCAATCAATGGCTGACCCATGTTGTCTTCAGTGAGCAAACACTGAGTCAAATCTCCCCTCTCTGGCACCTGGGCATTTGTTTGTTCTTGCTGGGGAGGGGGGGCGATCAAAGGAGATGTGACCATTCTGCATCCCCAAGGAGAGGCATGACCAGCATGATCCCGGGCTTAACGGGAGACTTTATCTTGCAGTTGAATGGCAGGATGACCATAATGGGTATAATAACAATAACTTAAAGCAAACATGCATTTGGAACTGTCCAGGGAGGATGGCTATAAAGGAGACTAAGAGCGACTGAGGATGACTTCACGGTTTACGCTGCTGTTTCACTTGGATGAGCTCATTCATTCTTGAAAATAATGCTGTGAGGGAGCTGTTAATAAACTCAACCTACAGATTCAGAAACTGATTTTTAGAGATGTCTCAATGCCACATAGCTATCCAGTGGACGATCTGGAAAAAGAACCCTGGTGTTTTGTTTCCAAATTCTGTATGCTTTCTACTGTACAGTTCTGCTCTCCTTAATATAGATGTGTACGTGCTGTGTAAATTATTCGGTCCTTAGCAAGTCCTTACTGGAACCCGCTAAGATAGTAGGAAGCCTACGAGAGTTGAAAGACTTGTCCTCAAGGAGTTCATGACCTTTTGAGGTGAAATAAGATCCATGCACCAAACCACTGGAAAAGTCTAGAGAACACCTTTGGACTCTAGCAGATTGCAAGCTTGCACAAGGGTCTGTAAGTGCTCTACTAATTTGGAGACAGGCTGCTTAACTGAAGATGTTTCACAGGGGAAACGTCAGTAGCTTACGGTAATTCCTGAGCAATTTGGCACAATTAAGAAATTAACATTTTTCTCAGAAGGATGGCGAAACCTTGTTGGGGAGTTGCAGTATCGCTTCTGTCCAGCAGATGACGCCACTATTCAGTGGAATTCTAGAGAGTTTTGCTTTGGGGATGCAAGCACCGTTGTTGTGCTAAGTTTGAGAGAACGACTAGAAAGACAGTTGAACATGTTTCAGACATTAATCATTTTCTTACTGTAATTTGCCATGGAGTTCATGCACATTAGCAATAGAGAATCTGATAACAAACAAGGAACTACTCAACTTTCTTAAGTAAATTCTGTACATTGTCTCATTTGCCTACTTGGGTCTCACCACCTTTTAGTATTCCCTCTGTGCAAATAAAGTAACCATGGGATTTAATAGAAGGCAGCAGAGAGCCATTCCTGGAGACAAGGCTGGGAGGGAGGGCTACCACCTTGCAGGTAAATTTTTTACTCTATTAGGCCTTGGTGCTCACTGTATGTGCAAATATATTCCCTTCAGCAAATCTTGATAAACAACAGATTCAGCCCCATTGAAAAGCCAGTGTGGACAGCCCGATGCAATTATATTCAGCATTAATGAGCTGTGGGCTCCATCCTAATGTGTTGATACTTTGTAATATTTGATAATGAAAGAGAATAGAGCCTTTGAAGTCAAAATGTTCTGGTGTTGCTGGATATTTTAAACCATGAACATTCATTATTTTGTTTGACAAATTGGCTTGCTTTGGAATATTAAACACCCAGTCTTTAGGGGGTGAAGGAGATGAAAGTAACCACATCCATTGTGCTCACTGGGAGTGTTTCCCAAGAAGCCCAAAGCTCTTGCAGGGTTTTATCTGGGAGATCGCACCCCGGTGAACCCAGCCCTCTCTCTCTGGAGGTGGCTGTGACAAGCACATTCATTTACATTCTCTCGTGGTGGGAGGAGGGCCCGTTTGCTTGAGCCCAGCCTGCCTGAGCCAGCTCTTTGGGCTTTGCACCCAGCTAGCCTGGCTCCCAGGACTCAGGCTGAGACACTCCTGGGGATGTCTTCATGGAAAGCTAGCTGGGGAGGACAGATGACAAGCATCCTTTATTTCTCTGTTGTTCCCAGCAGGGACTGGGGAATCCCTATGGTACTTCTTCACCTTTGTTTTGAGCTGAGTTCTGGCAGTGATCCAAATACGATTTAGATGTAATAATAATAATAATTATTATTTTAAATGGAGGTACTGGGGATTGAATCCAGGACCTTGTGCATGCTAAGCACGCACTCTACCACTGAGCTATACCCTCCCCTCTAGATGTAATTATCAATTAATAATGATGTTGACAGCTACAGTCCATTATATAATGATTACATACTAGGCATCATACAATCTGCTATAGATCTGTTATTTTATTTAACTCTTACAATGATCTGTGAGTTATATGCTGACCCCAAGTCCACCTGCTCTATTGCTGGCACAGTCTTAATTTCAAAACTTCCTCTCTCTTCTGAGTGGCCATGCACCACAGGAGGGGTGTCTTTTGAACACTAGGGCTGAGTCATGGTTGGCTGAAGGCTGAGCCAATCAATCCTTAGGGTCTTGTCCTCTTTGCCAGTGATTGGCTTAGGAAAGAGCATGTGATCGGAGCTGCCCCACATCAACCTGAGCACCGCACAAGGTTACCAAGTCTAACGGGGCACCATTCACACCGCAGACATGTATTCACTGATGCGAGTGTCGAAGAATGAAGATTCTGGCTGACTTCTGTGGCATAGACCTTTCTGTGATGATGAGAATGTTCTGGGTGTTCCAGTACAGTAGCCACTGGCCACGTGTAGCTGCTGAGCGCTTGCAGTGTGGCTGGTGTGACAGAGGAATTTAACTTTAAATTTAATTAAATTTGAATTAATCTAAAATTAAATTTAAAAAGCCCTCTGTGGCTGATGGCTGCCATGCTGGACAAGGCGGTTCTAGAGCATCAGTCCATGTCAGGACTGACATGGTGAGAACACTTTTAGGAGAACAGTCATGTACACAGTCTGTGCCGAGAGCACGCAGCTGGGTGCCCCCCACCGGCCACATCTTATTCGAGGAAGAGGTGCCTTTCTTCAGTCTGCAGTCCTGGATGTGATCCTTATCTGCATGATGAGATGGGAGGTCAGGACTGCTGGGGACTTCTGGGAATACTTTCTTTTTTCCAGTTCAGAGAATACACACCAGAAGAAACAGCTCCCCATTTTGTCCCCCTGGATGTCACCGTTATCTTGATCAAGTGCCTGGAATTGCAGCAGCCACAGTGCTGTCAGCCTGGAGATGAAGCCAACACGGAGAGAAGTTGGGCTTAGAGGCTGCCCTGATTTTGGATTTCTTGTCATGTGAGATTAAAAAAAAAAAATCTGCTTATTGGTTAAGCCATTGACTTAGGAGTCTCCATTGTTTGCAGCTGAAAGCAATTTAACAGACAGGAGTCTATTTTATTGATCACATCTTACAGATGAGATCACTGGGGTTCAGAGGTTTTTATAAGCTTGTCCAAGGCCATCAAGATAGTCTGTTGCAGATTTGGGTGGGAGTCAAATCCAGATCTGTCTGACTCTAAAATCCATTCTCTTAATTATCGTGCTATATTATCTTCTGAATGGATGGCAAATTCCCCCATTTCAAAAGCAACGCATAGCCTTTTGCTGTATTCCTTGTGGGGAGTACAAGTTCCTGCTTCTATGCCTCCAGCCATGGGTGGCCTTGGAGCTGGACCTGCCCTGTCTTCTGGGTCCTGTTTGGCTGCCTGTGCTGGGTCCTTCCCACCTCCCTAGGGGGTGGGTCTGGGGGAGGTGGATGCTTCTGGTTCCCTGCAGGCCACATGCAGACTGAATCTCATCTGGAGGCCGTAATTCAGAATTCTCAGAGTCCAGAAAGTGTTAGACCTGCAGGGAGACCCCTCCTCCAGGTGAGCGTGGAGGGAGAGGAGGAGCAGGTATAGGTGTAGGAGCAGCTATAAGGACCAGGACAGTTCACTGGCCCTGAACAGTGCCAGCCAGTGGCTGGATGTGGAGCGGGAGAGGGTAGCAACTGATCAGCACCTCTGTTTTGGACCTTTTCCTCTCCCTCGAGAATGGCATTCATCCTAGAGATTCAGGGTCCCCATGGGCAGAGGACCCCCGCATCCCATCCTCATCTCCTCTGTTCCCAGCTAAGGACCCAGATGCCCACTCTTGGGTATTTAAAGGCACCTCAAACTCCAAAGGTTGAAAAACCAAGCCCAAGATTTTTTCTTTTGTTGAGTTTGAGTGATATGAACCATAGTGTTTTCCCTAAAGCTTTGGGATTATTTGATAAAAGACACAGGCATCTGAAAAGGAAGCCTGGCTTGGGCCAGACTTCTGCTCACATTTCAGAAGAACCCACACAGCTAATGCTTTGAGTGAATGGGAGGAGCTGAGGACGATGTCTGCAGGTGGGGTCAGTGGGGAGTGGCCCGGGGGCACTCCTGGGACCGAGGTCCAGCAAATGCTTCTCCTCTGGCCCCTGAAAAGCCTTGGAGAGTGGGCCATCACTGTCCCAGAACCCATTCTGGGGGCCAATGCGAGACGCCCTTTGTCCATCATCTGTTCCTTTCCAGCCTCCCCTCCCATCTCTTGTCCCGGGCAGGGTCCCTATGGGGCTACTGCAGCATTGACACAGGGAAAAGTGGACGTGCCTCAACCCCTAGCCAGCGTGTAAGCTTCTAAGTGTGAGACTGGGAACTGTCTCTTCAAATGCATAATCTGGAAAAGAGAGTAACCATGGGGATTAAATGGGACAATACACATGGAAGTGCTTAGAATCACGCCTAGAACATAGTAGGTGTTCATTTGCTGTTGTTATTATTACTCTTGCCATTACTATTATTAGGAGCACATGGACTACAGAACTGTATCTGTGCACCCACTAAAGACTCAAAGTGAACAACACATTTGCACCTCCTTAGACACCCTCCCTGCCCCGCCGAGGGATCATGGGAACTGTTTTCTGATGGCCTCTTCTGCCCCCGACGCTGGAGGAGGACCCCACTCGGGTGTTAGTTATTGTGTTTGTGTAATCCCCTGTCTGGGTAATTGTCTCCAACGTGCTATTAGAATGTCTACACTGTGCATTTAAAGAGCGTCTTGTAATCATGGTGTACTGGAAATCACTGCACTTGCCAGCAATGATCACAGAATCACAGGCTGGAAGGAAGGACAGATGTCATTAAGTCCAGCTCTCCACCCCTGTCCCCCAGCTCAGACACAAGCCTGGCCTTATCTCACAAATGAAGCTTTCTGGGGAAATTTCTTTAAAAAAAAAATGTGACCTTGAACCCAATCACTTCCTGCGGGAACAGCTCTGTACTTAAATGCCCACAGCTTTGAATTAGTTAAAGGCCGAGATTCGTTTCCTATCCCAGATGAATTTTGCTTCCCCTGGTTTCACTGGGTTTCCAGCTCTGGCGCCTCAGGCCCTGCAAGGCCACACTCTTCAGAGGCCCACCGCAAGCCCAGAGCCAGCTGAACCCTGCAGGCAGCAGAGGATCACGCAGACTGGGCCCGAGCAGCCCAGGGGAGAGAGTGCTTCTAAATCCTGTGCCCTGGGGCAGACTTCTTATGTCGACTTCAGGATGCAAAGGCATTTGTTCCATCCCTTAAACCTCCTCCCCAGGGCTGCTTCAGCTGATGGCAGATTCCAGGCGACATCCATCCTCCTCCGACATTTTCCCCAGGCTGAGGTCCTTCATTCTTGGGGTTCCTTTGAGCTGTTTCCATAGTGACCGTGACTTGTTGAGTTTTCAACCTCCCATCGAGGTCCTTGCAATTTGCCAGCTAAGCCACCAATCACCAGGCGAGCGTGCCAGGTTAATAAGACAAAGTCCGTTTTATTTCATCCTTGCCTTTTTTGTCTGCCTTCAGTTGAGGGCAGCCTCTCAAAAGAGAGGGCTTTTTGGCTTTCAACATTTTTCGGCCTCTGCTCGTTATCCCAGGCGCTGGTTTGGACTGAACCAGCGCGGGGTAGTTTCTGTGCTGTCTCCGGCCACCCTGGCCCAGCCCTGGTGACAGGCTGGGGGCATGCGCCTGGCTGCCTGGCTCTGAGGAGGAGGCCACGAGAAGCTCCTTTTCATCTGCCTGTGGGCGTGTGTGGGAGCTGACACTCCTGCCTCTTTAGGTTAAAGGTGGGATGCTCAGGATGAAAACATTTCCATCACAGAGGCTCAGGGTCCATTTTTGAAGGTTGGAATCACAACAGTTTTGCTCCCTTTTTAGAGCATTCTCTGTCAACCTCCATGCAGAGATGCATAAGCAGAGTGGTCTGGAGTCTGGTGAACCCACTGCTCTGACGTTTCCTGTGTGTACAGACTGCAGTCAGCCACCACTTCCCCAGGGTGTGCTTAGCCTAATAGGTGTAAGCCCAGACCTGCAAAATGTATTAGTGATGCAAATGAACACCTATTCCCGTGAGGAGAAAATGCAAAGAAAGCCAGGTGATGCCGGGATCCGCAGCTCAAAGAGCCAGCGCCATCACCTCTCCCTGTTTAGTGACTTACATGGAAAGGCTCCCTGTCCTTGTGGCCACAGCCACCCGTCTGCATGCCTCTGTGGGATTTGTAAGCACAGGGACAGCCTGTTTCTTCCAGGGTTTTGCATGTTATGATGCAAGATTTTATTGTCCGTTGCTTCAAGCTTTTAGCAGAATCTCCAAAGAAAATTCCTCCGACCCAAATGGGTTGCTGTGTTGTGCGTGGCTGGTTTCATGAAGGCTATGCAGAAGGGCGACATTCTTTGCTTTTAGGAGCCACTAGGTACAAGCACCGGCTGACTGGGGTGCCGCAGAGGAGGGCTCGACCTTCAGAAGAATGTCTGAAAGCCCTGCCTGTCTGGTTTCATCAAGGGCTTGAACTGAGGACTTGAAAAGGGAAAACAGAGGAACATAATGATCCAGAGCCTAAGGCTTCTTGGCTGCAAACCTGCCAAACACTTGAACAAATGAACACACACAAATCCCGGGCAGTTTGTAACGTGGCATTTTGCTACAGATCTATTCTAAAGGCAGGCAGAAGAAAAAGGGGGGAATTATGTAAATTAAAAGGAAATGTTTCTGATTGCAAACAAGAAAACGGAGAACGTAATAACATGAAAGAAGCCCGTCAGACTGTGTCCGGAGCCAGCGGGCCCCGTTGGCCACTTTGGCACACCATGGGTCCTGGGCTCTTTCCAGAGCCTTCTGCGCCTTTGGGAAAGTGGCTCTGAAGCAGATGGAGTTGGATGGATGACCCACTCCTGCCTGGAGTTATCCTCAATGGGCCAGAGGCTGCTGAAGTCTGGACTAGATTCTCGGATGGACTGTTCAGTTCGAGGGCTTCCTGGGGATCTCCATCATGAAGGAATCCTTTTGTTTCAACCTAACCTGATTTCAAAGTGGTTCAGGCAACGAGGAAACACACTGCTTTGCCGAACGGGAGAGCCCAGACGTAGGGCAGGGCTAGGCTGGTTGGAGCCAGTCGATCAGTGATAATCACCATGGACGGGGCTTCTTTTTCTCTTCCTGCTTTGCCCCCAGTGGTGTCAGATTTATTCCAAGGCTGGCTTCCGTCTTGGTTGCAAGTGGTTGCCAGCTGCCTTTGGTGATGTGTTTCTTTACTTGTGTTCAGAGAGAGAGTGAGAGGCTGTCTCTCCTCCAAACATCAGACCAAAGTCTTGCATCTTCCCAGTCTCCCTGAGGTCATCCTGAACCCCGGGTGTCCACCTGCAATCACTGTGGACACCGAAGTGCCAGGGCTGATTGGGTCAGGCCTGGATCACTACCCATCCCTGCAGCCTTCACCGCGGTGAGGTGGGTGGAACGCTGCTGACTGGTTTAGACCAATCAGGGCCTCCCCCGGAGCTGGGGCCAGTCCCACCCAAACACGGGGGTTGGTGGCCAGGAAGATTGGAGTTCCCTCAAAGGAAGCCTTTTGACTTACTTTTCTGTGCACACTCAGCTCCCAGCCCAGTGCCGGCCGCATAGAAGGCCGTGCAGGTCGGTGTAGGATGAATCAGTACGTAAATGAATGGTAGCTGGCCAGGGCTGTGGGAGACCTAAAACTGGGCAGCACGTGGTGGGACTGCAAGGCTGGCCCTGCTGAAGTGCTCTCTGCCATAAGTCAGGTGACTCAGTTTCTCTATTCCAGTTGGCTGGTCATGAAGGCGTTGGGGCACCTGGCCCCTTTCTACCCGGCCCTAATTTCCCACGCCTTCCTTTGACAAGGCTCTTTCTGCTACTCAATGTCCTTTGTCACACTTGCACCCACCCTGCAGCCTTGGGTCATATGACTTCTTTGCTCAGAAGGTCCTCTGACTTCTTTCCATCTAATTTCCACCATCTTGCAGGACCCAGATGCAGCCCAGCTACCCTCAGAAGCCTTCCCGGCTAATACGGCCCCTTTCTTTTCTGAACTTCTGGGGAACATAGAAGTATTGCCTCGTGCATCACCTCACTTCAGCCTCAGCCTCAGAGGCAAGTTCTGTGCAAGCTTCAACCCAAGTCAGCCTCCCACCGCCAATGCACACCCCGAATCGCGCTGCTTTCTGCCTCACGAGACACAGCCTGGAGGTTCAGGGGAGTTAAAGTCCAAGAGGCCAACTGAACAGCACAGATTACACTCTGGTCAATACCTCTGAGTGGGTCTTATCGTGAAATCACACGGCAGCTCCTCGGCTGGCCTCTGCTTTTGCCTCTTCCTGCTCACAGCTTCCGCCAGCCAGCTCTGCTGGTCTTTTTTCATCTCTAATGTGCATCCGCAGCTGAGCCTCACATCTGGCCGTTGGGTGTGATGCTGCCACTAGTCCCCACATGTGCCTCTCATGGGTGTGAACTAAGTGCTCTCTTCAACTTTGGGGTAGCCCGGCAGGGCCTGGTGTGGCTGCAGCTCCTGGGGAAATTACCTTCAGACTCCAGCTGATTTGTCTGGGGCCCCTCCGAGGGTGAGGAGTCTGATGGCTGTCCTTTGGGGCCCTAGATGGAGGGCTCCAGCGACGTCAGCTTCCCACGGGTCTCCCACAGCACACTCTGCGGCTAACGAGACACTCCACCACCAGGACTCCGACCTCAGCAGCCAGCCACAGAGTGGGTCCTGCCTGTTGTGGATAAGCAGCCCTGGTGTGTTCCAGGTCCCCAGGAAGTGAGACACCAGCCCATGGGGCGGGCAGTCAAGGCGTATGGCGTGGGGAGTTCAGAGGCTCCCAGTGGGCACACTCCAGGGGCAGCCCTAAATCCTCCTCCTTACCCAGTTCAGATACTTCTGTCCACTTGCGGCTGGTAGGTCCTTGTGGTGGTGCCCAAGCTAGCTGCTGTCACTTGCCTTAACAACACATGCGCTGTCTGCAGATGAAGAATTTGTCATTACTTTGAAATTCTACCTATAGAGGTCTGATTGAATTAGCAATCCATCCATATCCTCATAAGACATTTAAATGTCATCACATGTATCAGTAAAGAATATGAATCACTAACAGAGTCTTTAAACATAGTTTTTCAGCTGCTGTACATTCTTTTTTACTTTTTTTATTGAGTAATAGTCATTTTACAATGTTGTGTCAAATTCTAGTGTAGAGCACAATTTTTCAGTTATACATGAACATATATATATTCATTGTCACATTTTTTTTCCATTATGAGCTACCACAAGATCTTGTATATATTTCCCTGTGCTATACAGTATAATCTTGTTTATCTATTCTGCATTTTAAAATCCCAGTCTGTCCCTTTGCTGTACACTTTTGATAGTTGTAAAAGCAGTTTATGTTCCTTAGCACCTGTCTGTGCAAAGTTCCTCCCTGATGATGACTTTAAAGAATTTGAAGATGTGTTCCTTAAAAAGTGGGCATTTTTGCCATCATGGGCCTAACTTAGTGTAAGTTATATTCTTGCAAGTAAGCTCAAGTTTCTCTTTTTAAAAAATCACAAAGATTTTTTTGGAATTCATGCAAATTTATATTTAATATGCTTCCTAACAATTAACATTTTTTCTTATCATTATACAAAGTTGAAAGTAATCATTTCCCCCACTAAGTGCTAAGTGAGCAGCCCCTCCCTCCACCTTGTCTAGTTTCTCCCACCATGCCAAGCCATTCTTTCTTTCTCTCTATGCCATGACTTGGAAAAGTTTGGGCAGAAGTGCCCAGATCACCTTCCCTCCTTCCACTCTGCCTCTCTAAAGCTGCCTCTGCTTGTGCCTCGTGCCCTCCTCGCTTCTGACACCCCACAGCCAGTGGGCTCTGGGCTCTGCCTCGCTTTGGTAAGCAGGGCCTGCTACCTGTATGTGCTTTAAGGCACCCTTCTTGTGGCTGTCTTATTGTTCCGTACATTCATATATTTTCTTTCCAATGAAGTTGTACCTTCTTTAAGTGCAGTATCTATGGACCTGTACTTTTGGATATTTCAGTTCCTTAGAAACTCTTAACAAGAATTACAAGATCCAAAATGAATTTACCTGTAATTAAGGAGTGGAATTTTTTTCCTATCTCCTTGTAAGGAGGTTAATATAAAATATCTATCTGTCTGTCTGTCTATCTATACCTATCTATCTTTCTATCATCTGTCTATATCCATCTGTCATCTGTCTACTGACATCTCTTGGCTTTTCTTGTCTGCTCTCAGTGCTTGTGTGAACTTCCACCTGTTCTGCCAGGGGCATTTACTCGCCTTGGGGAGGATTAGGATTATTACACAGAAATGCAAAAAGAAAGGAGGAATCAATGTTAAGTGTTTGATATCCAAAATAGGACGTTTGAGTCCCCAGTAAGACTACTGAAGACCAGACTTTGAAATAGAGGAAGTGTTTTCTAAGTTTCTTAAGCTTCTTTTAATGCATCAAAAGCTAGGGGACTTGAAAGTAGGCTTTTCTGTAAGCCAGGGCTGTGATATATGTGGATGCGGAGTGAAGAGGCATAGGAGGAGGAAGGCAACGTCAGACACTCGAGTCCTGACTTCTCTCCTCTGCTCTGCATCCCGGGTTGCGGGGCTGGCTTTAGATGGGGAGAGGGGGAAGCTGAGAGCTGAGGAGGCTTACTGTGCCCTGCCCCCCCATTTTGAGGTCTCTTGGAAAGGAAGAAGACATATGATTACATTCAGAGGTTTCAAGTGGACATGACTTCTGGGGGGACACGAGTCAGACTACTACACAGGCAGAGAGAAAGTTAAACACTGAACATTCACCCCAAAGACACCGACCTAACTGACATGGACTATTTCAAGCTGATGTGGCTGAGCTACCACGAACTGGCAGTTTAAATAGCACCCCCCCCCGGCTACTACCCACAGGGATGGGGGCTCCCGAGGAAGGTTAAACTGTTATAGAAAAGGAACAAGCTATGCTTTCTGTTTGTATCTGAGTGGCGCTTGAAGTTAAAATTGCCACATCACTGTATATCTCTCTAGCTACTGCTCCAAAAGGAAATAAAAGAAACAGATGCTACCAAATCACTAGTCAAGGTCGAAGATCACAAGCAAAGGCAGTGCATTTTATGGGAGCTGAAAGAGGGGGAAGAAGAGGAGACAATGATTATAACTAGAAAATAAGTTTAGGGGGAGGGTACAGCTCAAGTGGTAGAGCACATACTTAGCATGCACAAGGTCCTGATCCCCAGGACCTCCTCTAAAAATACATAAGGAAACCTAATGACCTCACTAAGAAATAAATAAATAAATAAGAATTAAAAAAAGAAAAGAAAAGTAAGTTTAAGAGGAATAACTACAATTCATCAGAAAGTACTTCTTAGTACTGGGTTCCCTGGCGACTAAAGAAAAGAAGGGAAAAGGAAAAGATTATAAGGACTTTATTACTTAGTACAAGGAAACATACCTTAAAGCCAAAAGATGGAAAAAAGTTTTAAAAAATACTGGCCCTGAGAGGACTCTGTCATAAAGGGCGTTTATAGAGGAGACAGAGGCTGTCATGAAATGTGATTTCTGTAGTAGGAACTGTACAGGAAATTCAAGGACATGTTTCTTTTGACACTTCTTATATCTAACCTTAAACTCAGGGTGTAGTATCAGCTTGAGGTTCTGAAAGCTTTTGTGTGAAAAGCTACAACAATATAGTCTGAGTATATAACTTTCTGGGGGAAAAAAACTTGGAAAATCTAGACATTGTACTTTATTTAGACATTGCACAGTATGGTAGGCACTAGCCACACCAGCGTATTTAAATTCAAATTTGAATCAGTTAAAATTAAATGAAATTTAAAATTTAATTCCTCTGTTACACTCGTCAGAGGCCACATGTGTCTGGTTGGCTACGGTATTGGACTGTGCAAAGAAATGTTCTGCATTATAGAAAGTTCTATGGGATAGACCCTCCAGGAATATTATGCATGTACCCTTTGGGTAAGAATTGTTCTGCAAACAATTCAGTATGCAGATTGTTAAGAGAAGTACATTAAAATACAAGGTTTTAGATAAATGAAATATTTTGAGGGGCTTGAAAAGATAAATTTAATATTTGAACAATTGTTTTAAATGATGCTAAATAAAAATTAAATAAAATATTTAAATAAGATCTTCCCTTTAGCTAATATCATATACAAGAATGCACTCAAAGTGGATCCAAGACCCAAATATAAGACCTAAACCTATAATAAAGTTCCTAGAAGAAAACAGGACAAAAACTTTATGACATTACATTTGGCAATTTTTTTTTTTTGGAAATGACACCCAAAGTGCAGGCAGCAAAAGAAAAAAATAGACAAACTGGACTTTATCAAAATTAAAATCTTTTGTGCACCAAAGGATACTATCAGCAGAGTAAAAAGCCAACCCACAGAATGGGAGAAAATATTTGTGAATCATATATCTGATACAAGATTAATATTCAGAATATATGAAGAACCCCTAAGACTCTGCAACAACAAAACAAACAATCCAATTAGAAATGGACAAAGGACTCAAACAGACATTTCTCCAAAGACTACCTACAGACGGCCAACAAGCACTTGAAAAGATGCTCGACATCTGTGACTGCCAAGGTTTAGGCTGGAGAAGAGTGGGAAGGGGTGGGATGGAGGATTGCTAGTGTTTGTTATCATTCTTTCAGGTAAAAATGAAAAATAAAGTACATCTTCATAAAAGCACCCTTTTGTCTCAAATTATTTTCTTTGAGTTTTGTAAGTGTATTTGGTAATCGAGAATAGACTTTTTGTATTTTTTCTGGAACATCCTTACATTGAGGTCCGTGAGTGTGGAACGTGCTAGTTGCTGCTGGGTGGGGGGGGGGGCAGGATGGAGGAAGGCGCACAGGTGGATATTTACACATGTTCTAACACCTGGTGGGGGGTAGGGCGGTGGCCCCCGGCTTGTACAGTGGCTGTGAATATTTAAGGGGATGATGCATTTAAAGTGGTTGGTGTGGTTCCTGGCATGTTGCAAAGATTCAATATCTATTGCTGGTTAGTAATAATGTTAATATGATAATTCACCCAGGAGAGCTTGTCTATGAAGAGGCTAGATTGTGCTTGGTCCTGCAGATTGACAGACTGGTTATTTCTTTTTCATCAAGGGTTTGGGCGTCTTGAATGAATGTCCACAGTGGTTTTAACCATACTCATTGGATACGTCTCACTCCTGGAACACGGGAACTGTAACAGATTCTAACTGGAGACTCACCAGTGAGGAAATCACCTTTCTCAATGGGTCCCTGGTCATTCATTCCTTCAGGTGTGCATGGCTGAGAAAGCACTTGTCAAAGGATTCTCAGTCCTTCCTGAGATTAGAAATCCTATAGACCTCAAACCCGGCCATGAGAAGGAAGCCGTCAGATTTCCAAGGCAGTGATATGCTCGGGGCTCTCTGTGGCTTTTTCTTTCTGGTCCTCCCTACCCAGGCCTTTGAGAACATTTCATAGGTCACTCTCTGCCTGTGAGTTCGTTTACAACTCCTTTAGAGAGAAGTGTTTGGACAAATGAGTTCTTTCTCCAGTCTTGGCTCGAAAAACAGCAGTCAATTCTTTTAGCCATTTGATATGTTGAAATGCTCCAAATACTTTGCAAATACAAACTACCTATAGGATTATTAGTAAAATGCCTCCTTTCCTCTATTTACACAGATAAACTGTATATCCCCCAACCAGTGCAACAGAACATTTCTTAGATGCAATACAGGTCAATTCAAGAACTGATATGCTGAGTTAGATGTGGGGCCCAGATGCTGCTCTGATTTTACAAAACATCGCAGGTTAGTCTTTTCATCCTCCTTTAATGCTGGGTAGGGTTGTCACCTCTTTGCTGGCCATCCTGGACTCAAATGCCCCTGTGGCCTGATTTCCCTGTAGGACATGGACCTCCTCACCTAGGATCTTGCTCTCCAGGTGTAGGGAGAAATCTCGCAGGCCATCCTCTCTTTCCAGATTCTAGCAAATGACTTCTTATGAGCGTGACAATTAAGCATCAACCACAGAACATCTGGCAGGAGTCGACACTGAGGACGTGTTTCTAGCACAAAGGCAGAGATGTCAGCCACGACTGTGTTAATGGTGTGTTGACTGCTTTGCAGAACATCCATCACTCGTGAGGCTCCAAATAGCAGAGTTGTTTCCAGATGCCGCGGGAGGCAGAACAGCCTCAGATGTGCTGCCTGGGAATCGGATCTGGGAGCTGAATGAGTCTGGTCCACGGGCAGCTTGGTGGCCTGGACTCTTGCTCTTCTTTTTTTGTTGGCATCAGGGTTTTCTAGCTTCTGAGTCTGTGACGGAGTTCATTGCATGTTAGAGAAATACTAACATAAAATCAGAATGTAAGCTTGAACATATGCCCAGGACTAAACATGTGAAAGGATAGAGAAACATGGTTCAGTTTGGGAAGAAATCCCCTTTTCACAAATCTGTGAAGCTGATAAAAATAAAGCAACAGAAGAGGTAGGAAATAGAAGCGTGAAAACCCAGAAAACAGAGCTCAATATAAAATGTTCCAAGTGCCAAAAGTTGTAGACAGTTTGGGAGAAGTTCTGATACTGTGTTTCTTGTCTTGTTCTGTTTTTAAAAATGAGCCCCCTCCCCCTATTTTGGGGGGACATCATAGAAGACATTAAATCCAAGAATCAGAACTTTGTTACGCTGTTTTCTTCTAATCTTAGGAATTCTCCTTAACATAAAATAGCCAAAACTAAGATGATATTTTAAATTCTGAGCTTGTAACTCCATTTGTTATAAATTTTTAAAATATGAAAAAATAAATCCAATAATAACCTGTAAAGATATTGTGTTACTTTTATATTTAATATAGCAAACATAATGGCTGCCTTTTTTTTTTTTTAGCAAAACAAGGGATTAATTTTCTTATATGCAATGAATCTTTATGATCTTAAACAAATGAAGGGATTTCCAATATGCAGAGTACATTGAAAAACTATAAATATGGTCAGAATACAACTGAATATTAAGTTTTAAGAGTTCATAACTTAGCTGGTTTGAACTTTGAAAATGTTCCTGATAGAGTGATGTCAGGCATGGAGGGGTTGTTAGGCCCAACTGTAAAATCTTTAAAAAATTTTTTTTATTTATTATTGCACTATTTATTTTATTTTGGTAGGTGAGGGAGGTAATTAGGTTTATTTATTTTTAGAGGGGGTACTGGGGATTGAACCCAAGACCTCTTGCATGCTAAGTATGTGCTCCAATACTGAGTTATACCCTCCTCACTGTCTATAAAATCTTATTTAGCTCATGTTTATGGTACCAACAGGAATACAGCTATTAACTACCTCTTACAAAACTTAAAAAAGTGGACGTATAGTTGATTTACACTACTGTTTAGTTTAAGGTGTACAACAAAGGGAGCTGATATTTTTGTAGATTATACTCCATTTAAAGTAATTATAGGGGGGGAGGGTATTGCTCAGTGGTAGAGCACATGCTTAGCATGCACCAGGTTCTTGGTTCAATCCCCAGTCCCTCCATTAAAAAAATTAATAAAAATGATAAATAAGGTTATTATAAAATTTTGGCTCTATTCCCTGTGTTGTACATTACATCCTTCTATCTGATTTATTTTATACATAGTGGTTTGTATCTCTTAATCCTCTTCCCATATCTTGCCCCTTTTCCTAACCCTCTCCCCACTGGTCACCTCTAGTTTGTTCTTTGTATCTGTGAGTCTGTTTCTGTTTGGTTATATTCATTCACTTGTTTTACTTTTTAGATTCCATGTATAAGTGAAAACATACAGTGTCTGTTTTTCTGTTTTACTTCACTAAGTATAGTAGCCTCCAATTTCATCCGTGTTGTTGAAAGTGGCAAAACATCATTCTTTTATATGGTTGAATAATACTCCACTGTATATATATATATATATACCATTTACAACATTTTTTAATGGGAAGGTCTGTCCTGAGTTTTGACCAAGTTGGCCAAGATCATCTTCCAGAAGTTTAAGGGAGAGGGGTTGAGGCCCCATAGGCTCTGGAAGATGGGGGTGGAATGTGGGGGGTGGTCCCAAAGAGTGGACCCCCCAGAGTGCTTAGAGCACTCCAGAAAATCTAGGTTTGGAAGTCTTGCAAACAGATCCTTCCCATGAGTCTGCAAAGAGCTGGAGAAGCTGAGGCAGGAGGGACCAGGCAGCAGAGACTCGGGCCACAGGCTGGGGGCAGGAGTCTCAGAGGTGTCTGTTTCCCTTGGTGTCATCAACAACTGACTAGATTCCCAAGGAAATAATTTGATCTCATCAAATTACAACTTCTGGGAATTTTTCTTTTTAATGAAGAATAAAATAATCAGCATCTGAACATTAGGCCAAAGCTCGTTGTAACGTCCTTGTTAAAAAAGAAAGTAAAAATGCGCTCTGCCATCTTACTGGGTTAAAATGGAACAGAGACTCTGGGCAGTAAATATAACCAGCCGAGGCAGCTCAAGATACGAGATCAGGATTGTTAAAGCTGTGTAACTCTATCCATGAAACAAAAGTATATTTACCTGACAAAATATTTCTGGTGCCATTTTAATCTATCATAGAAACAAGAGTTGCAGATGTGTAATTCTGATAAAATGGTACTAACTCCACCAAGGCTTTCGAAGGGAGTTTAGTCAAACATGCTGTAGCCCTAGGTTTCCTGCGTTGTCAAGGTAACCAGAGCCTCCGTTTTCTCGGTAACTTGAAACTGCCAAACCAACTAGAGACACCTGATGCTTTAGCTAGTCAGCCACCTGCCACTGACTTACATGGTGTTGTTATTGTTTTCTCTTTTTGGACTGAATCTCCTAAAAGAAAAGTCCAGTTTCTCCTCTTCTTCCCCTAACCTCATCCTCCTTTATTTATTTATTTATCCTTCAGTTTTATTGAGATTTAGTTGACATACAGCACTGTGTAAGCTTGAGGTGTCCAGCATAGCGATTTGACTTACACACATCATGAAACAGTTACCCCAGTATGTTTAGTGAGCATCTGTCATCTCATATAGATATAAAACTAAATACCTGGAAAAAAATTTTTTTTTTTGCCTTGTGATGAGAACTCAGGATTTACTCTCTTAACAACTCTCACATATAGCGTACAGTGGGGTTAATTACATTTGTCACGTTGTACATCACAGCCCTGGTACCTACTTATAAATGGAAAGTTTGTACCTTTTGACTGACTTTATCCAATCCCCATCCCCCATCCTTCTTTATTTTAGAGGAAAAACTGGATTCACTTTCGTGAAGTTGCAAAACTGGATTATGTCTTAAGCTCTAAGGAAAAATGTACAAGTATTTAAGACCTTTGCCTTGGCCACGTGGCAGGTGCCGATCCACACAATTACCCTTTATGGGTAAGTGACTTTATGGGAAACGGGCTTATCTGGCTTTCTGTCGACTGTGTGGAGGTTGACGTGGTAACACAAGACCAGGCCACATGATGCCACAGCTGGAAGTGGGGGCTTGTTTTTGTTTTGTACCCTGGGAAAATTTAGACAGAAACAAAGAAGGAAGTTCGTTAACTGAGCACATTTATCCAGAGCCCTGTGTTCTAGGGACTCTGCCAGCTCTTGCCCGGTATGCAGGGATGCAGATGATAGAGTCCCCATGCTCAGCGGCTTCCAGGCCCCTGGAGGGTCTAAGGCAAAACCCCCAATAATCAATAAAGGTGGAATATGCTTAGGGTCATCAGGGAGATATGAGCACATGAGGAAAAGGCTGCATGAACTCCAAGGAGGATTAGACACTAATTCGATGGGAGTAGCCAAGAGGGCCTCAGGGAACATGTGATATTTGAAACGGGTCTTTTTTTTAAAAATTGAGTTATAGTCAGTTTACAATGTTGTGTCAATTTCCAGTGAAAAGCACAATTTTTCAGTTATACACGAACATACATATATTCATTGTCACATTTTTTTTCCTTGTGAGCTATCACAAGATCTTGTATATATTTCCCTGTGCTATACAGTATAATCTTGTTTCTCTATTCTATATATGTACCTGTCAGTATCTACCAATTTCGAACTCCCAGTCTGTCCCTTCCCACCTCTCTTCCCCTCTGGAAACCACAAGTTTGTAGTCTATGTCTATAAGTCTGTTTCTGTTTTGTGTTTAAGTTCATTTGTCTTCTTCTTCTTCTTCTTCCTCTTCCTCTTCCTCTTCCTCTTCCTCTTCCTCTTCCTCTTCCTCTTCCTCTTCCTCTTCTTCTTCTTCTTCTTCTTCTTCTTCTTCTTCTTCTTCTTCTTCTTCTTCTTCTTCTTCTTCTTCTTCTTCTTCTTCTTCTTCTTCTTCTTCTTCTTCCAGATTTCACATATAAGTGGTATCATATGGTATTTTTCTTTCTCTTTCTGGCTTACTTTACTTAGAATGACATTCTCCAGGGACATACATGTTGCTGCAAATGGCATTATGTTGTCATTTTTTATGGTCGAATAGTATTCCATTGTATAAATATACCACAACTTCTTTATCCAGTCATCTGTCGATGGATGAAATGGGTCTTGACAGAACTCCTACAATGGATTTTTTTCAAGGAGGATATTGAAGACACTGGACCCATGAAATCGTCAAGTTCAAGGATGGAAGTGGTAAGGTGTTTAAGCTCAGGCTCCAGGCTGCCTGCATTTAAATCCCAGCTCTCCTGCATTCTACTGTGTGACCTTGGGCAAGTCACTAACCTCTCTGGGCCTCATTCCTCTCTCTATAAAGGAGTGGGATAATAATAGTACCTCACTGGATAGTTGTGATGATTAAATTATTTAAGATGTGTGAAACTCTTGGAACCCCTCCTGATTTATAGTAAATGCCTGAAAAGTGTTATCTATGATTATTGCTGCTGCTGTTGTTGTTGTTGGGGTTTAGTAGGAGGTGCAGTGATTATCAGACTGGAGAGAGTTTGGGGTTTATTTTATGGCCTAAAATATATTAGATTTAAGTTTATATTTAATTTGATAATCAGTGGGAGAATCTTTAGAGTTTTTTATGTTTTAAAAACCTTTTATCAGTAGGTAAGTAAATAGCACAGAATAAAAAAAATCATGAAGCACAACACTGTAAAATTCAGTTGTTAAATGTTTGGTGTAGTCTTTTTTTGCTACATTTCCAACCATCGCCCCAACTGCTAACCATGTGAAATCTTCCCCTCAGTGATTGAGATTATGAGAGGCGCTGGGAATTGATTTGCTACAAAACACCTGTAGGAAAGAATTACTGAATGCTAATCTTGCACAGGTGAAGAGAAAATCGATCTGGAGAGGAAAAACTTCTAGTTTATCATATAAATAAAAACCATGGGGGGTTATGAATGTCAAAGCCAGTGGCCTTGAACCCTTCCCTGCCATAAAGGGCTACAAGATGGTGCCGTACATCATTTTAAAAAAAAGTCATTTCTTTTCCGTTTTGTAATATGTTCTGGGAGGTTTGACTGATGACCTGTGTTTCAGGAAGCATGAATGATCTCCACATCTCAGATGAGATAGGTGTGTCATAAATCAATATATGATGGAGTAAAACACTTTTCCTGCCTCGATGCAGCCTTGATCCCTAATTAACAGGTGTGAAAAAGGGAAACTTTTTTTTTTAACAACTAGCAATATGTTAGAATTTTAGGGACCTGAAATGTTTTTCTTTGCCATTCTCAGTGGATAGATGCTAGTTGATCTACTGCCCTGAAAGACGAAGGCCACCTCACAATTACTTTTTGTAGAACAATTGTTGAGTTCTAAAAACATTCATGCTTCCGGTTCTCCTGACCTCTGGACGTATTGCTGCGACCTCTTGCTGGCCCTTGTGCTTTGACCTCTGTAGGTCTGCTCCTGTCTCTCTATTCAAGAGGCCTCAGATGCTGGTTATAGTTCACAGCCAAGCCTTGTTTTGGCCTCTTCCAGAGGAAGCCAGCTGTTTCATGTCACTTCCCTCTGGACAAATCAGTGACTCTCAAGCATTGTGAAACTTTAAGGGAGAGTGCTGCTGAGGGACAGGTCACTGGAGGGGACTCCTGTGGGTTCATTTGGCTTCTCTGGATCCATCAGAGCTCATTTGTTCTTTTCTAGTCCCATGGCTTTAGTGACTCATGAATGCCGGTGAGTCTCAGATTTATCTCTAACCCAGACTCCTTCCTTGAATGTCAGATTTATATACCCTGCTGGCTACTCTTGGATGTCAAAAAGCAACTCAAACTTAATGTCTAAGACAGAATCATTAACTTTCTCACCTAAACCTGCTTCCCCCCAGTGTTGTCTTTCTCCGCAAACGGCACCCTGCTTCCCTGCCTCCACGTTTGCTCTTCTGGGGTCCGTTCTCTTTTAGAAACTTAAGTGATTATTTAAAACTGTTAAGTCAGACCAAGTCACTCTCCTGTTCAAAACCCTCTCAAGTCTTCCTAGAACACTTAACATCCAATCCAAGGTTGGTAGCATGGATTAGAGCCCCACCCGGTCTGGTGGCTTCTTGGTTTTCTAACCTCATTTCCCACCATTCTCCTCCTGGCCCGCTCCGGCTGGCCACACTGGCTGGCTTTCGGTTCCCCGTACTTGGTAAATTCCTTTTGCCTCAGGGCTTGCTTTTATTGCCCCTTCCAGGAAGGCTCTTTCTCCAGGTCATCACTAGCTTGCCTGTTTGTATCACTGAGCTGACAGCACCTCCTCCCATGTTCTCGCCTGACTCTGACTGACCTCGTGCTCTGACTGATCTCGCTGCCCTCCCAACACCATGCTAGCTTCTTGTCCTCTTTTATTTTTCTTTACAGCAAATATTTTATTATTTATATATTTGGTTCAATCCCCAGTACCTCCTTTAAAATATGTGTGTGTGTGTGTGTGTGTGTATATATATATATATATATATATACACATACATATATATATATACATATATATAAAGAAATAAACCAAATTATCCCTTCTTCCAAAAAAAAAAAGTTCAAAAATGAATAAATGAACCTATGTCCCCATGTTTTCAGCAATGCATTATAATGAATCAACTGATCTTCCTTTGTTCAATGGATGATGCTTCATTTGGACAGAAAACAGAAAATAAAGCAGAATCGTAATAGAGCTCAGTTTAACCCAGTGATTAAGAAGAAATCAGCTTGCATGGAGTTTGCTTTCATTTCTTGACACTAGTGACTGTTGATTTCCAGTTTGTGGATGATCTTAGGTTTGAAGTCCAAACAGCATTGAAGTCTCTCAATACAAGAGACTAGAAGGTGCTCTAAGAAAGAGATACTGTTGACATCTTCAGTCTTGAAACCACTGCTCTTTTCATAGTAATTTACATTTTGATAAACCATGTCAGAAACTCAGATGCACAACGTGTAGGGAGACTAACATTTCTTTTTTCTTTTTTTAAGTGAGCAGTTACTGTATCCCAGGTAACGTGCTTTATTTAGCATGCATCTCAGTTTATTTTTATGACCGTGTTCTAGGATGGGCATTATTACCCCTTACAGAGATAATGAAATTGAGAATCAGAGAGGGATGTGGTTGCTACAGGTCGTAGTCAAAGGCAGAACTGATATTCAACCCCTGCCTAGACTCACTCCCAAACCTGTGTTCTTTATGTCTCCCGACACTGCCTCCCCCAGGGAATACTCAAGTGAGACTCTCTTGGTATATCTGAATTATTTTTATGGGCTATCAAAATTCCAATTTAAAAATGAAATTGAATGTGTGCATCTAAAAATGCCACAGCAGGGATCTCCAACCCAAGAGATGGAATTAGCTGATGAACCATGAACTGGAGGAAGAAGAAAGGTTGATTCATTTTGAAATACACTGTCTGCCAACTCCATCTGCAGGGTAGCCACCCCAGGCTGAGCAGTGTGCGGTGCAAAGTGAGTTACATGTGGAAGGGAAGGCTCTTGTTCTGGACAATTTCTGAAAATGTCAGGCCTCGATCTGAGGTTTACCATGTACTAGTCAGGTTTTCTTCCTGCCAGGCTCTGGCAGGTTTCTCCTCGCCCTCCCCCCCTTTCTAAATACACGGAGGGGCATGACATGCTCAAGGTTACCAGCTGGTGTGTTACAGAGATGTGACCGAAAGCCAGGTCCATCTGCTTTTGTCTACACCATTACCCATTTGGACATATTGCCTCCTACCTACTCAATAGACACAGACTAGAAACAACTGGGAATAAAACCATTGAAAATAACACCATTTACTCTCCAGTGATTTGAGGGCTGAGAGAGTGCCAGTAGATGGTGAAATCAAGTCGGGTAAATATCACAGCTGATTGTTGCCAGAAATAACATCTTTTTCTTAAAAATTCTGTAATTCAAAGGAATTACTAATTTGCTGCAGTTTATTATTTTTTTTACATTATTTTAAATTGGTTAAATGTTATTATATTTTCTTATTATATGGAACGTGTAGCAGTCAGAATAGATTAGATTATTCCACGGCAACAAACAGTCCCAAATCTTTGTGGTCTAAAACATCTAGTGTTTTTTGTTTTTTTTTTTTTTCCTCTCTAAGAAAAAAATAATATGGGTTGGTGGGGGCTCTGCTCCCACCATGGGCCATTACTAACTCTCTGGGCCTCTGTTTTCTCCTCTGTCAGATGGGGTCATGGGCACCAATGGGCATGTTTGGGGACAGACGGGGGTGACATTTGTAAAACACCGGGTGCAGCTTTCGGCCTGGATGGGTACTGTGTCAATGCTGATGGAGTTGGAAGTCAGAGAAAACTTCTGGAAGACGGTTATGACTTATTCAACACCAAGCCCAGGCCTGGGCACTGTGTGGGTCTCATGCACCTGTTTCACTGGGGCCTGACAGGCAGGTGATCAGTAAGTGCTTGCTTAGTGCTGGCTGGTCTTGAAGGGGAAGAGGATTTAAGGAGCAGTCGGGGCTAGGGGCTTCCAGGCTGGAGGCCCCGATGGGGAAGGTTTGGGGCCAGAGATGAGCTTGGAGGTGGAAGTCAGCCAAGTACTGGGGCTCAGTCCAGTGTGCTGGGGTGACACTGGTTGGGTGGGAGGGTGGAGAGAGGGCCCTGGGCACACTCCTCTGCCCTCCTTTCAGCATCTGGCATGGCTGGCGAGGGTCCACGGGGGACAGGTTTCATTGTGCTCCTGCTCAGTTCTTCTGGAAGCTGGCCCTACTCTGTCCTTGGCCTCTTTGGGCTTCAGTTGCCCTCTTTGAAAGAGAGCAGGTGAAAATGCAGCTTTACTTTTCTGCGGAGGAACCTTTCTGTAAAACAGGAGACTCATTCCTGGAGTGTAACGTTCAGAAGGAACCACAGACATCCATGCAGGCCTCCCTCCCGGCCCTGGATCTGCGCACCCAGGAGTTTGCAGATAGGTATGCAGGTGGCGACAGAGATGGGGCGCGTCCAGGCAAACGTGCATAAGCCCTGTCTATCCTGTGGGAGTGGCGTGCGCTGCACTGGTGTTCTCTCAACTTTTACCTAAAAAGAGACTTTCTGATGCTTCCTTGTCAGGACAGAGCGCTTCCACTGTCTTTCCCTGGGCCCTTTGTTTAAATCGCCATCTGGAGGGCGGTGACCGGGCGGGCAGGTGGGGCCTGCAGTTCCCTCCAAGTGATTCCGGGCCGACGCTCTGGCCACCGGGGCTGGCGTGGGGAAGACAGGTGCCAACAAGACGGAATCCCGCACATTATGGGGGAAGAGACGGGCTCCAGCAGCGTCTGGGTCCTGGACATTCAGGTCGGAAGACCCTGTTCTGACCGCCACTGAGGAAGCCACGGCCCTGCGTCACAGGAAGGGGAAAGAGAAACCGAAAATGTGAGACCCGTGCAGGGCTTGAGAGAGAGAGAACGGGATGCTGGGGGCCGGGGCCGAGGTCACTTCCGTTGAACACCCTAAACTCCGCACCCCGCGCCGCTGGACGCGCTGGGCCTGAGCCGCTGCCCATCCCAGGGCCGCGGCTGAGTCCGCGCCCTGAGTGCGGCCTGACGCGTGAAGGCCCCGCCGACCTGCTGTGCCCTGCAGCCCGTGTGCCTCCCTGGCCGAGCGGAGCCCACGAGGGGCCCAGGCGAGTGCAGGAGCTCAGGGAGGGCCCTGCACCCCTCTGCCTGGAGCCCCCTCGGAAGATCAGACCACCTACGGCAATTTTGGCCGAGTCTCTGAGTCTCTGTTCACTGTTTCTCCCAATATCTAGTTTTAGTTGACTGTTTTTCAGGGTGTCTGTAGCTGCAATTTAAGGAGTTTCTCTCTGTGTGTGTTCCAGCTCCCTGCTCTTGGAGCTAGAGATGGTGCGGCTGCGAGAGGGGGGCGGAGAGCTGGGGGGAAAAGTGGTTTTTTAAAGTCATTTTGCTTTGCATTTAGTTCTAATTTAAAAAAGTGTACCAAGCACTATGCTTCTCTGTAGATAGGTCTGTAAATCAGCAAGACAGCCTGATTAGTCTTTGGCCAAAACATCCATTAAAAACTTTGGATTATTGGCTGTAACTTCAAGTAAGCAGAGTGGAACAGGACACCCTCTGTGGATGGAAACGCTATCATTCTCTGCTTCCTTAATTCTGGTTCTCAAAATCTGAGCATTCCAGAAACACGTTTAAACATTTTAAATATCATTTTAAGAATCAGGGCTTATCTCCAAATTGTGAATCTTAACATTTGCATTTCACCACAGCTCTCTCTCTCAAGGTGTCCTGATAAAGCAAGTGCTCTTGAATGGCCCGTAGTGATATTCAAGGACAGTGTGATGTTCGTGACAAAGTAAAATGCACTTTGGAAAAGCTGATAGCTTTTCTCTGACCTGGGGGGATGGTTTATAGCCAGAGAGGGTGAAACATCAAACACCTCCAAGGGAAAGGTGTCTGTGCCTGGAGATCACTTCTGATGATCATGAGGAGAATCAATATTTTGGACACAAAATAAATACTCATTTTCTTTAAATTAGATATGTTCCACTTAATTTTTTTTTTTAGGGAGGAGTGATAATCTAACAGAAAAACTCTTTAAAATTTGGGAGTCCTTGCAGCAGACAAACAATAGCCCTAAAATATGGAATTTCTGAATGGAGATGGGGAGGAGGTCCTGAAAAGGTCCTCAGGCGAGGAAGGATGCAGTGTGATCAAGGACTGTTATGTAAATGGGTCTTTAAGTTCACAGATCAGAAAATTTCCAGTTAGGAAAAAAAATTATGCTCAAATCTAGCTATCCAGTGAAAGCAAAAAATTGTTTTGAAATTTCAGCTGTTTTACAGGGAAATGTATCAAGAATTTGGTGAAATCTTGTATGTGATATACTGGGTGGCGGGGGGAGTGTAATATTTTAAGTAAATAGTAAATTTGGCAGGACTAGAAATTTTAGGTTTAGCAGCCATAAAGTATTAGTGGCAAAAAAATTAATGCTATCAACCAGTAATTGCAGCAATTACACTGTAGATTTCACAGGAGAAAATGAGGCTTGAGGAGTGAAAACAAATGAAATGATGCAAAATCTGTCGTTGGAATGAATTACTCTGTAGAATTTAAACTTTTCAAAAGCCCTTCTTAATGTTGGATATTCCACAGCTTGAAAAATAGAAACTGTAAAAGAAGATAATAATCTAAAACCCATTGAAGTGAGCTTGGCAGTGTTCACTGCAGCCCAAATGACTCCCTGTGCGGTTCTCAGGGGCAGCACAGAGAAAAGGCTTCCTACCTCCTCTGCCTCCTTCCACAGGCCTCGTCCTTCATCAGCAAGGAGCTTGCAACCACAATGGGTTCCTGGGTCTTAACGTTTACTTGAAAAGGGGGACAACATAAAGATCCATAAGAGACGACAGAACCGAGAAAGTCCAGAGCGTTTTGAAATGTAAACACTCCATTCTCTGATAAAACTTGCTGAAAAGTTTCTGAAAAAGTAAAAAGAAACTGCACATCTGTTCTCCCTGTAAAATAGGCAGGACTTGAAAGAAGGCACTGGGAGGTTGGAAATGAGGGCTGACTTGGGCGTGTTTCATTGGATGGTGGTTTGGTGTGCTGTGGCTGTGGGGAGCTTAGCTCTCAGCGGGTAGGCAAGCACATTTATATCAGTTATTTTTAAATTTTTTGTGAAGTGCAACGAATTAACAATGTGTATCAGTTATTGTTAAAATGCTAAAATGAGCATGTTTGAGGGAAAAATAAAATGATAATAGAGTCTAGGAGTTCACATAAGGTGATAAATGTTGATACTCTTGAATCTCAAGAAGTTTTAACACCCAGCGTACATATTTTAGTAGCAGAAGTTCTAGTCTTTAAACCAGTCCTGACTACTTTGGAATTTATAGAGTCTTCAGTTATAAAAGAAAGATCAACTTTACTTGTTACTTGTAATTGATCCTTTTTCTCTTACTCGACTCCCACCCACCCCAGATATACACCCCCAACTCACATCCTTGGAAAGGTTTTATTTTTAATAAACCAAAGGCTGATCAATATCTAGCCTGACCACATGCTCTCAATTTTCAGGTGCGATTTTAATCTCTATTTAACAACCTAGCATTTATTTACTTGCATAACAGTCAAGGTCACCTAACAGGTGCCTTCATTGCATCATGGCAAAGTAAATGGGAAAGACAGCTTTATAATAATGGCTAGTATTGGCTGGAAATTTCATTTGTGGAATAATGATCACAAATATCATGAAGCCTCAACAATCCTAGAGAGCAGGCATTATTAAATCCATTTTTTGGGTGAGGAAGGTGAGGTTCAGGACGGCTAAGTACCTTATCTGGGGTCACATAGCCAATAACTCGCAGAGCCTGGAGTTGTGAGATGCCCTGAACCTGCATTTTTCCAACAGCACGGTTCTATCAAGATGAAGGGTTTCAGATGATTGGAAGGCGATTTGTATTTAGAACTTGCTGGCCTCCCTGGCATGGAGAACTGTTCACCACACTTAAATAAATAAACAGCTCCTGCTCCTCATCAGAGTGAACCGTGTTGAGTTACCCTCGCTAAGAGCAGCTCCTTTGCAAATCCATGCCTGTAATTTGGAGGGTGTCCCTTGTGACTTTTCTTGGTGGGCTCATGTTTGGTTTGTTTTCTCTGTCTTGAACTGTGGGTGGCTTCTCACCTCTCCATTTGGGAGAACCTTCTAGAACTCCTCTCCAGGACCTCTCAAGTACATTTTCTACATGTCACCTAATTTGGTGACATGTCCACCTGTCACTGGTTTTGGCTTTTCTGAGGATGCCAGCTTCTGGGGGGCTGGACAAAGTACTGTTGAGCAGTGTGAGGACACTGTGGAGCCAGAAGTGGGTTTATCCAGAAGCTAATGAGCCTTCAACAGCCCCCCCCCCCCCCCGGGTGTGACCCCTTCCCGGAGGCACTGTGTTCATATGGTAGTTGTTTTTAGTGAAATTGGCAAAAGTAAGACACTTCCATTGTGGTTGGTTGGGTCTTCCATTGCGGTCATTTGTGTCTGTCTTCTGACTTCTTGTCATAGTTCCCCTCAAGCTGTGTGGCCCTGCAGTGGCCACAGTCCATTTTGGGATCTGGCTAAAGGAAGTTGAGTTGAGTATACATTTAGGGGGCTTAGCAGGACATGTTCATGTGGTTCAAAGTCACTCTCTAGACTAACTGTAGCTGCTGTCTAGTGCAGGAATGGGTTTCAGGAATGCCCTCCTGCCCACGGTGCCAACTTTGTCTGGTTCTATGACACAAAGGCTTAGGGCCAGAGGCTGAGTTGTGGGAGCCTGGGAGCCAAGGAGAAGCGGGAAGAGCTAGAAGCTAGTCTGTGGAAAAATACCCAAGTGGTGGGTCAGCCAGTTCATAAACAGATCATATCGTTTGGATTTTGTGATATCTGTGGTATTTGTCAGGTTTTAAAGATTTGTTATTACTTGCAAATTCTTTTTTCATTCTAAATAAATATTCATTTGGGGTACACTTTGCATTCATGATTTTGTATTCTTTTTGTTAATAAAATTGCCTCTCTAAGTTGTAGACACTTCGGGCCCTGTTAAAATTAAGCCTGTCTCTTAAATTGGGTGGAAATTCTTTTCCAGAGGCAGCTGCTCCAGAGGGTCTCCCAAAGTGAATTTCACAAACACCACAAAGTGTCTAACCAAATTCTATGCGATGTGAGAACAGAGAAACCAAAAGTTCATTTTAATTATTTAGATCTGACCGCCTTCCTGTTATGGGCATTAGGACTTTGGCCAAGTGGCAGCTGATGTCCCTACACAGGGTTGGAGGTATCAGGGTAGAGTTGGGTGAGCAGCTGGGCTGTGGGTGTGGGTGTGGGGATCACACTGTATTGCCACTCACCGGCAGGTGAGGGAACTGGATCCTAGGAGATGGGCCAGGGAGGCCGCAGTGGGATCCCTCCTTCAATTTATTATTATTATTAACTTTAAAGAACATAGGATGTTTTTTCAAAGAATCTAATGCTAAGGGTCAACCTAAAAATATCAACAGTGGTTAATTCTGGGAGATTGAATTAAAAGTGAATTTTATTTTTCACTCCTTTTTACATGTATAGTTTCTGATCTTTCTGTCAATCGAATGGATTAGCAATAAGAAAAAGAAGCATTTGAAGACCTGTTCCCCCGGCACCCACAGTCCTGTGTATGCGTGATTTTACTACAGAGATCATTTTCCTTCTGTCCCTCCTTCTCTCCTTCCTCCCACTCCCCCACATCCCTTTTTCCCTTGGAATAAATCTGTAAAGTCTTACTAGCATTTTAATAACTCCTTGGGAACCTCAAAGAATGCCTTATTTCATACCTTTTAAAACTGCGTGCGAGACACAAATTTTTTAATTTGAGGAAAAAACATAAGATAGGAAGCAATTTCCTCTGACTTTGACTTTTCGGTGTGTGAATGTGAGATACAAGCAGAGGGAGATTCATGAGTAAATTACCAATTAGTTGTTGAGAACTGCAGAACATTGGAGCAGACATTAGGATCTAATTATCTGTCTCTATGATTGTCATTCAAGACACGAATCTGCCGAGTTCTATAATTGTGGGGAAAATCTGTTTTGCCTGCGACAATTCCCTTACCGTGTTGGTATTTTCATGAAAGTCCGGGAGAGCTGGACTGGTTGCTTTTCAGGACAAGTGCTTCCTTTGCTTCCCAAACGATTAGGGCTCAGTTTCCTCTGGGCACAGGACGTCGAGGACAAGCAGGTGTAGAAGGCGTGGCTGTTTCACTTGTTCTTTTTAAAGACAAACGTTTTGAGCAAAACTAGAATAATTCATTTAAAATATAAACCCCATTTATATTACAGGTAACAGCTGCTATAGGACAGTTTCCCGGGGTTTCTTGATTTATTCTCTGTTCCTCTGGCTGCTGCAGGCCCTCTTCTGCCCTGGCGCTGTGCCTCAGGACATTCCCACTGCAGGGTCCTGAGAGCCTTCGCTCAATGTCTCGTTAACACTCCCCGGCTACCCATTAGTGTCTGCTCCTGTTTCCTTAAACTCTCTGGGTTAGCCCTGTAACTGCACATAGTAGGCATTCAGATGGGGTTGTTTTGAGTATGTGTTTCACAGATATTGTCTTTCGCTTTGAAGCACATGCCTCCCTCCAGTCTCCCCATCCTCCCCTCACCCAGCGCCACCTCTCTGCCTGTGTCCAATCCCCTCTCAAGTCCGCGTTCCCTGGGTGAGTGATACCCTCAGGCTGAGCACTCTGCGCCCTGATTTCTTAAAGGAGCCAGATCAGTCTGCAAAAAAACCAAGTACAATTTAAAGGAAATTAAGTGAAACTTGCCTGTGAAGCCTAGTTTTTCTGCATTCTTTGTGAGTCTTAGTGTGTAAAGAGAAACTCCGTAACAAACTATCATTTTCAGCCCAACTCTGGGTGATGGCAGGAAGGGCTTGGATGAATGTGTGATTAAATGAACTAAAATGTGGCTAAATTCTAACACAGTGCCTGGCACATAGTTGGCACCCCAGTAGTAATCATTTCCTTCCTTTTGTCACGGTAGTCCGGTCACATTTGTTACAGTGTGTGGCTCTGCTCCTTAAAGAAGCACTAAGAACTTAATGAGCTGTATTTCCTCCAATGCCATGGGCTGTGTCAACACAATGTAAACATTGTGACAATTTTTGACTGAATTGAGTTAACTGACTGGATGTTTTGAAGTATTGACACAGCAGCTAAAAGAGTGAGAAATGCAGTCAAGCCAGCTATTTGGTACGATGAAAACCGGCAACTATCTCAAAAATAAAATGAGAACAGAAACATGAGAAGCCAGCGAGAGTCCAGTAGCCACAGGGCTGGTGGGAAGCCCTTGGGAAAGGAGGCAGACACGGGAATGAATATCTGAAGACTTTCCCTAAATCACCCAATGAGCAAAGCGAAGCTGAAGGACTATGTAATTTTACCCCCTCCACCAAAGCTTTCTTAATTTATTCTAAAGGAATGGAAGAAAATGGAAAGATTCACCAAATCTTGAGAAATGTTAGTGATGGTTTATTCAGTATGTCTTTTCAGCCATAATCTGCCTTCCTCTGATAAGTCTGGGGATGGGGAGAAGGCTCTCCAGAGCTGTCTGCCCCAGAATGTGCTAGGTGTTGGAAATCCTTGTAAGGTGGGCTGGGACAAGGATTGCCCTCATTGGGAGATATTTGTTCTTTAATGTATTCAATCAATTTTCTTAAAGATTAAAAAAAATTGTTTTGGAGAATTTTGTTTTACAGGTATATGTAAATCTACAAGTTGTTATATGTGCATATTGCATACAATATATAATAATGTATTCAATATACTCTCTGATGTATTATCTGTACAATGTATACAGCGTTGAACATCCAGCACCTATGTAGTACTAACTTTCAGATATACAGAGAATTAGTACTATATGTACTGTATGTATAATACTGTGTATTTATATGTATAATGTATAATAATATATGATAATAATAATAATAAATGTATAACATAGTGTATAGGGTGGGTGGAGGGAGAAAGAGAGAGAATTGGTAATTTTAACCCTGAAATGTTTTTCCTAGCATGGATAACCTTAGAAAAGAGCAGCTGCACTGATGGTAGCTTGGCAGGTCATTTCTGAAAGGCTTCTGATCCGAAGCATCATAGAAAAATTCTGTGTTTCCCCAACTACCATGCAGGAATGAATGTAGCCATGCCTATAGGTGAATTTCCACCATGTTCACACAATAGCTGTTAGCTTGAGGATTCCTGTCTAGCAAAAGATCTCCCCTGGCAATGGCCAACTTAGTTGACAACGCACTTTTGACGTGACAAAATTTTACCTGGACCTGGACGGGTTTTTGAAGTTGCTGTAAGTGGGTTTGGCATTGCTACGTGAGGGAAGACCATGGCTAGTGGATGTTTCTTATCAGGGAAGCAAAACTGTTAAAGGAGGCAGCATTGGTTAGATGGGGTCAAGGATTTTGATTGTGTGTATCAGTGAATCCAGTGAATTAACTGTTTTGACTGTTGTTTCATTCCTTGACTTGCCCTCCCTATATAGCGTTGATAAAAATGATCAGATCACTTGGTGCAGACGTAGGCTTCAGGCTTAGCCTATCACCCACTCCCCCTCGTGGCCTTTACTCCTACTCAATCTGTTACATGCAGCTCAAGTCACAGAAAACCTGATGGAGGATATGGATGGTGGTTTTTTTTTTTGTTTTGTTTTGTTTTTTTGCCACAGTAGTTTACAGTGCTTCCAAAAAACCTAGAGGGCACGCTTAAAACAATAAGTGCAACCCAGCTGAAATGAGCTCCTGCTGGTAGGGTAGCTATAAATGTCAAGCTATAGGGTTTTAAAGACTTTCAGTAGCTCATACATAGCTTGTACATTTGTAAGCATTATTGAGTTGGAAGATAATGACAGTCACATGTTGAGAATAGAATATGACATCTTAACGTATGTTCTTCTCTGTGAGTCTCCAGAGTCCAATTATTGAAACTTAAAAATGCAGCCCTTCAGTGCATGACTACAGAACCAGTGGGAATAATTAATACTAAATTTTTAAATCTATTTACAGGCTTTGCAAAACACACAGAATAATAGGGAAAAAATATGCTTGACAAAGACATTTAATTGTACGATGTTCACTTTGAACTTTTGTTTTTAAAAAAGCGTACGTATTCCTACTTAAAGATGTCTGCCATGTTATATCACCTCATGTTAATTTTATTTCCATGTCTTGGTATAATGAGATAAATATTGTCAAATCCATTAGAAGTATATGTGTTATGCTGAAGAATCTGGTTTTATCAGTTAGAATGGTCTTCCTCCAAGGAAAAGAAAGTCCAACTCAGATGATTTTAAACAATAAAGACATTTATTTGTTGGCTAATGCAACTAGAGGAATGGTGGACATCAGGGTCAGCTCATCCTGGTGGGTCTGGATTTGTTTGCAGGAAATTCCATCAGCTGTACCTTCTTTGGGGTCTTGGTTTAATTTTCAGGCTGCTTCTCTCATCCTGACAAAGAGGCAGAGCAGCACTCCTGGATCCACACCGAGGAAAGAGAGATGTTCCAGCTGGGAATGTGTTCTGTTGAACAGGGAGGGGATAGAGGAGGGAGAAGGAAGCAAAGAACAAACCACGTAGCAATGACTCAGATGGCAGTTTGTCGTACATCTTGTCTGGGCTGGGGCAGGCCCCCAGGTGGCACAGCAGTGCCACCATCCCTTCAGGACCTGGGTGCTTTGCATCATTCTGCTCCCCAAGCCTCAGCTTGTAGGGTTTGCTACACGTCCTCATTTTTGCTACCTCGAAGCCTCAACATGGCTGCTGGGCTTATAAGACTCATGCCTGCAGTTCAGGAAAAAGCCAAGTCTGCCCAGTTTTATCAGGACAAAGACAAAACTTTCCTGAAAGCTGCATCCCTTGGACCTCTGCTTATGTGCTACTGGTGAGTAATTGGGTCACATGGTTACTGAAGCATGGATTCCAGTTGCCTACCCAATGTCCATTTCTCCTTCTTCCTAATCAACAGAACCTGGACTTTTTTTTCCCCCAGAAATGCAATATGGCCCTTAAAAAATACACACCTTCACAGACTAGACTCTCCAGATTTAGCAAAAACAAACATACAAAAAACTGGATACCCTGCATGAGACATACATACTTATACAAAACATAATTTGTTACTTGTCTGAAATTTGAGTTTAATAGAATGTCCAGTGGTTTATCTGGCAACACTACCCCAGGCTTCCTTGAAAGTCACATGGCCATGAAGGAGACAGTCTGTTAGAGAAGCTTTTGAAGAAAGGGACCAAACTTGTCAGATACATCTCTTTTGTCCTTTGTCCTTTGTCCCTCCCCTTTTCTCCTGCCTGCCCTCTGGACAGGCGATCTAGAGCCATCTTGCAACCAGGAGAATGTGAGTCATTTAAAGATTGCAGAGGAATAAGGAGGAGAATCCTGGCTCCTCGAACAG
Source organism: Camelus bactrianus (assembly GCF_048773025.1). NCBI lineage: Eukaryota > Metazoa > Chordata > Mammalia > Artiodactyla > Camelidae > Camelus > Camelus bactrianus. The sequence continues at coordinate 21,991,923 of NC_133573.1, forward strand.
CTCTCAATCACCCACCACCCCCAGATGGTATATAAAAACGAACAACGAAAGCCCTTGTTTGCTTAAGTCACTGAAGTTCAGTTCTGGGCACATAGTGCCAAATGCAGCCCTAACTGATGCAGCTGCCCCTGGAGGGTGAAGTAGAGGCTGGCTAGTGGTTCACCGGACTCTCCTGTTTTCTTCCTTGCCACACACCTAGACTGCACTTCCCAGTCCCCTGCAGCTAGGTGGGGCCGTGTGAGTGAGCTCTGGCCAGTGGAACGTGAGCGGGGGTCATGGATGTGACTTCCAGGCCCGAGTCCGTGCTCTGGCTCTTCCCATGTCTGCAGCAAGAACAAGGGGCCCTAAGGAAGAGTGGGGATGTGAGAAGAAAGCGACCGGAGCCCTTGATGGCTTTGTGGAGTAGACCCCTCCCACCACGTGCTGATCTTCATTGCACTACAGTGTGAACAATAAATAAACTTCTCTCGACTTAAGCCACTGAGGTGCTGGGCTCCTTGGGGTCAACTAAGTCAAATGCACCACAGGTACAGACAGGCCATGGAGAGAGGGTTGTGTTTCCAGTCCTGTGGCCTCCAGCGAGGGAAGCAGCCAGCCTGTGTGGAGGGGGCCAGAGGGAACACTACCTCGGCCTTGTTCTTGTCCCACCCTCTGATCTCCAGCAGGGGTTTCCCACCGGCGAAACCCAACTGGAAGCCCAAGAAAGGTCATGAGTGCCTGTGATGTAGGCCTTGTAGGTCAGGCCCTGGGTCAGAGCCCGGTGGGGAAGGCGGTGGGGAAGGCAGGAGAGCCGATCAGGAGGGGCCCTCCCTCTGGCACAGGCTGTGGGTGCAAGAGATTCACTACCCTCACTGGTTACCTCTCAGGTGCTGGGGGCCAACTCCATGACTAGAGCTTACTCTGAGCCAGAAAGAATGACTTCTGAATTTTTGCTAACGCATGATAAATTCCAAGTTCTGTAAGATGTCGAATAACTTATTTACCAGCGCATTCGAGTTGCCAGGACAACAGAATTTAATTTACTAATGTTCGATTTACACATTTGCTTTAATTCTTCTGCCAGAGTGGCTTCTTTAATGCTGTCTCCTTAGGTTTTAAAAGTGTTCCTGCTAGGAGTAATTATGGTATCAGTAATATCCACTGCTTTAATATCTTTACATAATCCAGTGCCTGTTTTATTGGCCAGTACATTTTGATCCCTTATAATTGGTTTTATTCCAAGACATCTTGTTGCTACTGATGCTGAAGACAGTCTTAGGTTCATACGTTTAGTATTGAATGAATTCCCATATTGATTCACACTTGACAGCTAATTGTTTGTGCATAATCTTGGCATTATTTTTGTGCCCACTGTTATTAATCATAACAGCCCTAGTAATGCATTGTTAAATTATATGTTAAATTGTTCGGAAGATTGTCATATATCTTCTCCTGTGGAGGCCTTCCTTAACTGCAGGCTTATGAAATTTTTAGTGACGATCATTCTTTTTTACACTATAATATTTTTGTGCCTTAGAGCATCTATTGTTATTATAAAAAATTTGGTAATTAATGCTTAGTCCAGAACAGTCATAAATACATGTAACTATAAGGTCAAAATAAAAATTGTCTTTTTTCTACTACCTCAGTATAATGTTGATTAATATATTGGTATATATCCTTTCAGAATTTTCTCCAAAATGTATGTATTTTTGTTTCGTTAAAAGTGGGGTCTCACTGAATAGACTGTTCTCGACCTTGTTTTTTTTTTTAACTTGCACATGAGATTTTTTTTTCCATATTAAAAAACATACTTCTGTAATGCCACGGCACTATTAGTAGCTGTGAAGTATTCCACTACAGATGTATTATAATTTATTTAAATACTGCCTTGATTTTGATTTGTTTCTAATTTTTTTGCTATTACATATAATGCCTTGGAAGAATCATTGTGTGTTCACCTTTGAGCTCTTGTCCAGTTATTTCCTTAGGACAGTTAATTAGCAACAGATATGTTGAGCCACACGGCAAACAAAGTGTTAAGGCTTTTGATACCTATTTGGGGCAAATATTGTAATTTTGTTTTGCAGAAAGTATACTTTCAGGGTCATCTAATTAATTTTTCTTAATTCAGTTATGAATTAGATCACTTTGCTTTTGTAATTTTGGATCGTAAGATGCAGATGAGACTAATAAATTCTTGTTTTCATGTCTAAATCTAACTTGAAGTGTCTAGTTAGTGTTCTTAGTTGCAAGCAACAGAAACAGAACTGGCTTATTTATGCAGGAAAGTGATTTATTAAATAAAGGCAGCTCTGAATCCTTGGGAGGGCAGGAGACCCTGGTGCAAAGCTAAGCAGCCAGGAAAAGTGATTGAAAATGATGGAGCAGAGCTGGTCTGGTAAAAAACAAAACAAAACAAAACAAAACAAAAACCCCACTCCTGCCGCCACAAAACATTGAATGTCATAGTTTGTTTCATGATTGCCATAGCAGCGGGCTCTGTTTGTGACCTCTCCATGGCCCCTTGGTACCCACTGCTCCATCCATGTCATTCTCCATGGAGGGGCTGCCTCTGCTGATGCTCCACCCACCCCAAGGGGGTGGCCTGGGATGTCACTGGAGTGTTAATGACTATAGGACAGTGACAAATGAAGGATGTATTAGTCAGCCCAGGCTGCCATAATGAAATATCACAGACTGGGTGGCTTAAATAACAGAAATTTATTTTCTCAAATTTCTGGAGGCCGGGATGTCCAAGATCAAAGTTTTGGCTGATTCTGTTTTTGGTAAAGGTTCTCTTCCTGGCTTGAAGACAGCCACCTTCTTGCTGGCTCCTCACATGGTCTTTGCTCTGAGAGTACACAAAGAGAGGGAGAGAAAGAAAGAGAGGGCTCTCTGCTGTCTCTCTCTCTCTTTTTTTTTTTTAATTTACTTTTGATTGAGAGAACATTGGTTTATAACACTATGTAGGTTTGATGTGTACAACATTATATTTTTACTTCTATATACCTATAGCATATTCATCACCAAAAATTTAATTTCCATTCCTCACCATACAGTTGATCATCTTTATCCATTTTACCCTCCCCGACCACCCCCTAACCCCTTTCCCTCTGGTAATCACGACTTTGTTCTCTGTATCTACATGTTTGTTTTTGTTTGTTCCACAAAAGACCCGGAATAGCCAAAGCAGTCCTGAGAAGAAAAAAAAAAAAAAGAACAAAGCTGGAGGTATCACACTCTCTGATTTCAAACTTATATTATAAAGCTAGAGTAATCAAAACCATATGGAATTAGCAGAAAAACACATCTATTGATGGAACAGAATTGAAAGCCCAGAGAGTCCAGAAGGAAACCCTTGCATAGATGGACAATTAATTTATGATATAGGAGCAAATAACATACATGGGGAAAGGACAGTCTCTTCAACAGACAGTGGTGGCAAAACTGGACAGCCACATGCAAAAGAGTGAAACTGGACCACTCTCTCATCCCATAAGCAAAGCTTAATGCTAAATGGATTAAAGACTTGAGTGTAAGACCTGAAACCATAAAACTCCTAGAAGAAAACACAGACAGCATGCTGTTTGACATCAGTCTTAGCAATATCTTTCTAGATATGTTTCCTTAGGCAAGGGAAACAAAAGCAAAAATAAACAAATGTTCTGCAGGTGTCAGATGTCTCATCTTATAAGGACACTAATCCTATTGGATCAGAACCCCACCCTTATGATCTCATTTATCTCTAATTACTTCCTTACTCCAAACACTGACACACTGGGGTTAGTGCTCCAACATTTGAATTTTGAGGGGGACATACATTCAGTCCCTAAGTGAGGATAAACACTCCAGTAAGGAAACACTGAGGCCCGTTCTGCTGCATGTCCTGGAGGTCCCAGCAGGACTGGACCTTCTGTGCCCACAAGGGAAATCTGTTCACCAAGATACACTGGCTTTCTTTTGTTCTCCAACATCCCTACCAGTGCTCTTGGAGATCATGGCTCAAATAAACTACTTGCCTTCAGATCCTTATCTGGGGGAGTCTGACTTGATAGATTATTTGAGCCAATGGACTTAATTCTGAAACAAAGCTGCTGCTGACACTGCAGAAAAAGCATAGACAGCATGCTGCACTCTTCCTGCTTCTTGTGCTCTGGGTCCACGTCCGGGAAGGAAGCCAATTTACCTGCCAGCACACTGGCTGCAAGGGAGCCTGGAGACGCAAGTATCTGGCAGTCAACGGAGTTTCCAGGCTGTCAGACTCAGGGAGGAGGTTCAAATACTGGGAAGTCCAAAAGAACAATAAATGTTCTTTAGGAGGGGTGATTGTGTATTTTTGCCGGGTTGCTCTGTTTTCCCAGTACGGAAACAGGTTGCATTCAGACCTGTTGAAAAAGCCTTTGTTAGCACAGAAAATACTGATGTTATTTTCTTCTTTTACTTTTTGTCATTCAGCCCCACTCTTCTGCTCCAGTTACAGAGGGAGTAAGTAATAAGGCATTTGCTGCAGTTCTGCAAAAATAGAAAATTGTCTACTGACCACTCTTAGGCTAAAAGAGAAATTTGAAGTGAGAAATTCTTCTTCCCAGATAAACACCCACGGGGTTTCAGTCCACAAGTTGGAGAACTTTTTTGATAAAAGCAATTTCTTCGTCCTTTTTACACTAACTTACATAGATGACTGCGGATCCTCTGGGAAAAATCCTTAGCTCAGGATTTCTGAAGTTCTGATGTGGGAGACTTTGGCCATCTGGGCCTGGCTAATGACTACAGGGAATGTCTCAGGAGAGAGGGACAATTTGTTTGTAATGAGGGAACAGCACAGTAGCATTCTTCTTCCTCATCGAGAATCCTTATTGTAAGAGAACAAGAAGCATGTTAATCAGTGCAGAGTTTTTAAAGGACCTACGGTAATGACTTGACTCAGGAACCTTCAAGAGCATAGGAATTCTATTCAAGAACTTACTCTCAGTCTTACAGTGTTGATGTTAAAAATGAGTGTGCAAAATGTGCTTCCAATAAAAGCATCACCAGACCTACTGATCCTAATATTCTGTTCCTCATCTGTAGAGAGATTTCTGTGGTCTGAGTAAAAATTCTTTGGAAGCAAGACAAATTGCCCTAGGTATACACTCATCAATGATATCATTACTTATTAAGGAAAACATTTTCAATATTTTAATATGTACCTTAAAAGTTGAAAAAAAAAAAAAAGAAGGTGAATCCACTCTATTCTGTCCAAGCTGATGCCAGATGTTTGGTCACATGTCCTTCAAGAATGTGGGCGGGTTAAGAAGAGATCACAAAACATGCAATTCCCAGGGAATCCCCTTTCCCTCACCAAAATGATAACAGTAATAAAAGTAGCTACCAGTTTTGTGATACTTTCAGAAGCACAATAAAACTAGCTTCCATTTGTAAAGTGCTCTTCACATCTATTCACATTTAAAACTTACATTACAGAAAACAAAACCATTTTATGTGCTACCTAGAGCAGGCTTATTCTCTGTGGCTTTCGCGGACTTTCTCTTATTGCCGACATCATTGATTACCTGGTGTCGTAAAATAAAGATGCAGGGATAGATGCTGAATCACGAGAGGAAACTGGAGGACAGTGTAAGGTACTTGATGGAAAAAATGTAGATAGAGGAACAAGTGTGAAATGCATGGAGCCACAGCCTATTCTGTAGAATATTTTTTTCAAATCTATATGAAAAAAAATCTGATACAGTTTATTTTCTTCACCTTGACAACAGTCCTAAATTTTTATCTGACATTGCCAACAGGAATTTGTGAAGTTGAAAGAAACTTTTCTAAACTATCAATAATCAAACACAAACTTGGGTGGTGCTGTGGGGAAGAAGGGTGTCAAAACTGTAGCCAGTGGGGTGGGTGGCTCAGAAAAGGGACCACGTGTGTGGAGGCAAAACCAAGCAGAGGGGAGAATCCAGAAGGAGTAGGAACTTGGGGACAGCAGTGGACTGAATATTTGAATCCCCCCTAAATTCATAGGTCAAAGTCTAATCCTCAGTGTGATGGGCTTTAGAGGTTGGGGCTTTGGGAGGTGATCAGGTTGTGAGGGTGGAGCCCTCCTGAATGGGATTAGTGCCCTTATAGAAAAGACCCCAGAGAGTTCCCTCATCCCTTCTACTGCATGCGGACACAGTGGGAAGACAGCTGTCTATGAACAAGGAAATGAGTTCTCACCAGACATCGAATCTACAAGTGCCTTGATCTTGGAACTCTCAGCTTCCAGGATGGAGAAATAAACATCTGTTGTTTAAGCCACTGTCTATGGTACTTTTGTGATAGCAGCCCAGATGGACTTAAAGACCAAAGAGCCTAGGAAACATGCAAGGTTCTATCATCCTGTTCCTCCTCCCAATAAATCCCAAAGATCTGGGAAAGGTCTCTGAGTTTTCCCCTGTTAAAGAAATGGTTTTAAGTCAGTTTTCTATTAATTCTGTTTTTTTTAGACAATTTATATGATCAAAATAATTCTCCAAGTAATTCTTTTAGGGGGGGAGGTAATTAGGTTTTAAGTCAGTTTTATTAAGATCTCAAAGAAGGGGCTCCATGCAGGCTGAAGGACGTGGGGATGTCCAGGCAGCAGACAGCTGTGTGACAGAGAAGCAACTTGTGTTCAGAGGAGGTGAGCAAAGGGTGTGATAAGCAGCATGTAGGACTCTGCAGTGGATCAAGGCTGGACCCCTTGTGTTCTGTACCTTACTTACACAGCCCCTGCTCCATTTGAGTCATCTCATAAAAATATGCATCAATATTGAATTGCTGCTTTCAAAACTTAGGAATTACTTCATCTTTAGACTCCATTTCTTCCTGAGAAGAAAAGCTCTTGGACATATTGCAGAACAGCAGTTCTCAGTGCTGGCTGCCCATCAAAATTACCTGTGGAGCTTTTAAATATACAAATCCTAGCTACAGATTCAGAATTTCTGGCAGCAGGGCCTTGGGCATCTGTATGTTTAAACAACCTCATGGGGATTCTGATGCGTAGCCAGGGCTAGGCGCCACGGCTGTAGAAAGCCATTTGATAAAATTCACCAGAAGAGAAATAACCACTTTTCACAAGTTGAAGATCAAAATTTAATATGTCATTGTTTTTAGGGGAATCTAAAAGCCTCGTCATGCTTTTTCTTGGTAAGGAGGAGATCCGTCATAACTGCTAACCAAAAATGTGAGAAAATGAAGTAACGTCCTAAAAACTGCACTTTATGGAAAATGGTGTTGTGCATTTCCTTAGCAGCAAAGCTTAGATGTGTAGTAAAGAAAAGAAAGGATTATAAAGAAAAAACTTAGAGCAAGATCCTAAGCTTTTTAAAGAGCTGAGCTCAAGTATGTTACTTACAGAATGCTCAGTTATGAGATTGGGTCCAAGTGATGCCAAAGAGTGGTTTAAATTTTTTTTTTTTATTTTTCAAATCAGTTGTTAAGAAGAATCTTGGTATAGGATGGAGGCTGAATGGTCCTTGAAGCCAATGGAGTAGCAAGATCCAAAAATAAAGAGCTATTGCCAGCATCAATAGTGTCAAAATAAAGTCAATGAAACAAACTCTTTGGAGGGTTTGTATAGGTGTAATTTCAATTGATTTTTAAAAATTTGGCTGTGTGTAGATATAGCCCTTGTGAAATAAATTTTAACATCCCTACCAGAATCCTTATAATTTTAAAAAAACATTTAAAAGTTGATTTATGTATTTATTTTACAATATCATATTTTGAAAATTGAAGTAGAGTTGATGTGCAATATGTTACAGGTGTATAATATAGTGACTCACAAATTTTTAAAGGTTATACTCCATTTATAGTTTTTCTAAATTATTGGCTCTATTCCCCATGTTGTACAGTACATCCTTGTAGCTTATTTTATACCTGACAGTTTGTACCTGTTACTCCTCCACCTCCATCTTGCCCCTCCCCCTTCCCTGTCCCCTCTGGTCACACTAGTTCCTTCTCTACATCTGTGAGTCTGGCTTCTTTTCTGTAATATTCACTAATTCTTTTTTTTTTTTTTTTTAGATTCTACATGTAAGTGATATCTTACAGTATTTGTCTTTGATTTACAGAATCTTTATAATTGATATCAAATAGCACCAGTTTTTCCAGTTGGTTATAGCATATTTTGGTAACATTGATTTACTTAGAGCTAACAGAATAACACCATGTTTAGGGATAGTGGGAGGGAGGGATGTGGTTACATGATATAAAAACAGTGAAGATGAGTTTGTTTTTCAACTCCAGGAATTGCAGTTATGCAATAAAATGGCTGACATCCAGTATTTAGGTAGTCATTGAAAGCACCTGTCTCTTGTTTGAAGTGGCCTGGCAGGTTCATGGGTGGAAGAGATTCAGAGAATAAAAGTCCTTTCTGGTGACAGATAGTCAATTTAATTACTAGAATATGTTGTATATCTGGATATGTTGTGATTGTTATGCTGAACATCACCCTGATGACTTGGAGATTTATGTTTTTAAAAACCTTCTAAGTAGGGTTAATTTTCTGGCTGTCACTCAAGTTGAGCCAGGTCTATTTCCTCATTTATTATCATCTGCTTTTCTTCCTTGTGGTTTAATCTTGCTGAGTGATATCTCTTCAAAAAATCTGAGGCTCTGTCTTTCATAAGGATGGCTGTATCTACTTGACATTTCTCGGGTGAATTTTTGGAGTAATTTGACCATGGTCTTGGCAGGAGAAAAGGGTGTGAGCCAGGCATAGGGCATTTCTAATTTTATCAGTTAATAATTCATGAAATTCTACAGGGCCCTTGGAAGGGGGAGTCAGTTTGGATTACTCCTTCTCCTTCCTCACTTACATCCCATTTGTCTCCCCAGGACCCATCCAGCCAGACTGGCTGTTGACCACCTGTCGAGTCCATTCCCATGGTGGTGCCTCATGTGACAAACCCCATTCTCTTTCTTCACTCATGTCATTAGCTTCCTATCTGATTTCCCGAAAGTGGCTTTTGCAGGTCTTTCCATGTTGCTCTGTAATGGTTAGGGTCCTTTTGGTAGCCAATGAGTGAAAACGAAAATTGAAAATCAAAGTAGCTGATGCAAAAAAACAAAACAAAAAACAAAACAAAACAACAACAACAACAAAAAACCCCAAAAAGAGAACTGAATTGTGCAGGGGTAGATCTCAGGAGAGGCTTGGCATGGTCTCAAAAAATGGATGCAACTTCCATTCTTGGCTTCTCTCCCAGGGTTGCTTCTGACTCCTAGGATGGTTTTGTGAAATTTTGGAAAAGGTGCTCTTCCCTGATATACAGCTCACTGATTCCTGAGAGCATGACTGCCTCCTCAGGGCATCTGGACGCTCTGCCCTCTGTCTAGAATGCCTTGTTCCATCTTGACTGCCCAGCAAACGTCTCATCCTTGGTCACCCAACTCTGAGTCAGTTGTGAAGATTTTCCATCTCTGGGGCAAGGTTGCCTTCAAAAGCAGTCCCTCTAAGGGGCTCTTGGAACATGTCCCTTGGATTGAGAATGTTTATGTATTTTATTTGTTTTATTGTTTTTAGACGGCAAGCACCTTGAGGTCAGGAATTTTGTCCTGTAACTTTTTATCACTGGTGCTCATCACAATGACTGGTGTTTAAAAAAAAAGAAATACACCTTTGTTGAACTGGAGGAATGAATAAATGAAGGGCCTAGAAAACTACATTACCCAGAAGAACCCACCTTTTCAGAAGGAGATTTCTTGAGAACATGGGGATGATGAGTTACCCATAAGACACCCTCTGTTGGATAAGTCATTAAAGAAACAAAAACCTTGGGGGCTCCTTTGAGAAGAGCAATCAATAATCCTCTTCCCTAAGGAATGCTTCCGCTAAGCCTGTAAAAGAGAAATTCTAAAGACTTGGCTTTACAGACATTTTACTGTCATTCTTTCAGTACCTCCCACAGCCTCCAGCTCTCCTGTGCAATTTTCCAGTTCTACAAGTTAGGGAAGCTCTCTGTCATCCAATGTTTTCTGGGAAAGCAGGTGGGGCCTATGAGGGGAGGGGCTGGGAAAATGATTGTGAAGTTGATGGGATCTTTTTGTTCTGTTTTTTGATAAGAATGACTCACTGTATAGAATGCCTTCAGCTAAAAACAATAATATTTTAAAAACGTACCTATTGTTCAAGGTTTTGGGCATAAGGTCAAATAATTACATAATGGGATTGCAAATACCAGTAGCAGGCACTGGGTTCATAGTTTTCTTGCTGAACAGGCCTCTCCTACGTGTGCCAGAAGAGCAACAACAAAAGTCCTCCTCACTAAACTCAGGTATTATCCTGGCCATAGGACAGGACATTACAAAGATCAGAGCTTTCACTGATTGGAAAAATCTTGGGTATGACTTCCTAACCTGGTATCCAGGTACTAGAAAGAAGTTTCAGCTCATTCCAATCTTGAACAGTGGGTAAGGATTCACACTCCAACATCAGATAGCTGGGGTTTAAGTTCAGATCCTTGCATTTATTTGTTGTGTGGTTTTGGGCAAGTGGCTTACCGTCCACATGTCTTTATTTTCCTCCTCTGTAGAATGGGTTTAATCATAATACTACTAGTATTCTTGTGAGGAGTCAATTAACCAATATATGTGATGTGTTTAGATGAGTGCCTGGTATATCATGAACAGTCCAGAAGTGTTAACTAATGCTATGCCAGATTTAGGAATGCTTAGGGGTGGGAACCCAGGTGAGAAATTGACATATGCATAAAAACACCTGTGAATACTCCTGAACCAAATACTGACCATCTTTAAAACTGTATCCCTCTATTGTAGGTAGTTTTTAAGTTTCCTCCATCAACAGAGATTACTTAAATGCATCATCAGTCATAAAGGGGGGAAAGTTACAAAGTAAAAAACTGATCAGAGAGCAATGCCCAGTTCCTTTCTGGAAATGTACATATTCTCAGTCCTCAGAGATGGGGGAAAATTGAATCCTGAGAAGGTAATTTGGAAGCATTCAGATATCACTTCCCTCAAACAGTAAAATATAGCTGGTTAGTAGAAAGGACACATCTATTATTTAGCTTTATTTCCTTGCTAATAAAATTAGCATTTTATTTTTTCTATAAGCATGATTATAGTTATTCTATGTTCTATGAGTACATTTCTTTATTGGTAACAGTTTGGACTTCTAGATTTTTTGTTCTTTTTCAGTCTCTTCTTAATTTCCTTTAGATGTTTCATATAAGCAGATCATGACACTCAAATTGCATTAAGAGATTAATTACATTGTACAGTTCACTTCTAATGATCAGCAAATGGATTATCTGTGCTTCAAATTAGCCTTGGATAATCCTACTTTCCAAATACTTATCAACTAATCTGAGAGGGTACCAGATCCAGGATCTTTTGTTATCTTTTTAATTAATCACCAAATATTGAATGCCTATAATTGGCCAACATTTGTGCTGGGGTAGCAAGATGAATTATCCATACTATCCCATCACTCAAAGAGTTTATATTTTAGTAGAAGATACTGCTTCCTTTTAACCCTGAAGCAAAAAGGCCTTTTCACCCAAAATACATCAATTCTGGGATGACATCTGGAATTCTGAAAAATTTTCAAAAGAGTAGCTTGATTTACACTGTTATTTTGCATCAGCCACTGGTGAGAAGCTGTGACATAGGGAAATGAACCATTTAGAAAATACTTCTAAATTGTTGGATTAATTTCCTGGGGCTACCTTAAGAAAATTGCCCAAATGTGATTGCTTAAATTAGCAGAAATGTGTTCTCTCACAGCTTTGGAGGGCAGAAGCCAGGAGAGACAGTCCCCCTCTGGAGCCTCTGGGGAGAGTCTGTTCTTCCACCACTTGCTGGTGGCTGTCTGCATTCCTTGGTTTGTGGCTACATCACTGACCCCTTTGGTCACATCGCCTCCTCCTCTGTCTTCTTCTCTGCCTTTCTCAACACTCTGCTTTTCTCTTATTTGGACACTTGTCATTTGATTTAGGGTCTACCCAGATAATCCAGAATGATTTCCTCATCTCATGATCTTCCATTATACTGGTAAAGACCCTTTTTCCAAATAAGGTAACATTTTCGTGTGTTGGGGATTAGGATAAAGATATATCTTTTGTGGGTGTTGGGGGGGGACCATTCAACCCACCACAGTTGTCTTTACAGTATATTTTCAATATTTTTATGACTGTTTTAAATCTTCAGAAAAATCTTATGTACTCTGCTAAAATACAGATGCCAAAAATATCTCCTCTAAAATAGTAATTTTGAGCTTGTCTGTTATTTCTCCACTTCACTTGTATGAATATCAAAGAGAAAAAAAAGAAAAAGAAAAAAAAAAAAAAAGACAGAACTAAATATCCAAGAACTCTGGGACAACTATAAAAGGTATAACCTATGTGTAATGGGAACACCAGCAAGAGAAAAAAAAAAAAAAAAAAAAAAAAAAAGAAACAGAAGCAATAATGACTGAGAATTTCCCCAAATAGTGTCAGACACCAAACTACAGATCCAGGAAGCTCAGAGAACACCAAGTAGGATAAATACCAAAAACAAAAACAAACAAAAAACCCACACATAAACACATTATATTCAAACTGTAGGAGTCAAAGACAAAGAGAAATCTTGAAAGATGCCACAGGAGAAAAATGCTTTGCCTATAGAGAGACAAAGATAAGAGTCACATTGGAATTCTCAGAAACCATGCAAGCAAGAAGAGAGCGGGAGTGAGACATTTAAATGGTTAAAATTCCCACCAACCTAGGATTCTGTATCCAGTGAAGGCATCCTTTAAAAGCAAAGGAGAAGGACTTACTCAGACTATAAGAGATTGAGGAAATTTGTTGCCAGTGGACCTGCCTTGAAAGAAATATTAAAAGAAGCCACGTAGAAAGAAGGAAAATGATATATGTCAGAAACTCAGGTCTATATAAAAAAGAAAAAGTGTTAGAGAAGGCATAAAGGAGGGTAAAATAAAATGTTTTTCTTGTTCTTAATTGATCTAACAAATAACAGTTTGTTCAGAGAAATAACAGCAACAATGTATTCAGTGAGTTTAGTTTACGGATAAATGAATGATTGTCAGCAATGTTGTAGGGACAGAGGGGAAGAACTGGGAGTTCTCTGCTGTGAGTTGTCTGCACTCCCTGTGAAGCGGTATAATGTTATTGGAAAGAGGATTTGGATTAGTTGTAAATGTATGATGCAAATTCAAGGGTAACCTCTAAAAAAAGTTTTAAAAAGTGTAATTGATATGCTAAGAGAGGAGAAAAAATGGAATCATATAAAATGCTCAGAAAAGAGTGGAAGACAAAAAAAAAAAAAGATCTCAGAACAAAGGCAAGGACTGGGAAACAGTTATAGATATGGTAGATTCTAATCCAACTATATCAAAAGTCTTGATTTTATTTATAAAACCAACTCCTTTGTGGGGTGGTTAAGAGCACAGGCTGCAGCTAGACTGTCCAGTGTTCTGGGACTTTATTTTTTAAGCTTTCTTTGTCTTCATCATCATTTTATAAGGGTAGAATAATAGTACCAATCTCATGATGTTGTTGTAGGGTTTAAATGAGATAATATATACAAAACCTTTAGTACAGTGCCTGGCACATGATAAATACTCAACAAATCTACCTACTATTCTTTTCTGACACAATTAGAAAAAAATATTTACGTACGTATTATGTGTAAGGCATAATGTAGGTGACAAGCTGGTACAATTCGGATTGTTTTTATTTTATTAAATAAAAATACTATACTACACAATATGTGCATATAGAAAAATCAGAACATACATCAAATATGCCTATGCATGAGAGAGAGAGAAAAGAAAAAGACACACCATTCAACAACCACCATTGTCAATACCTTGATAAACGGCCTTTCAGATCTTTTAATGCGTATAGACATAGAATCAGTTTTTTAAAGGGGATTATTATGCATGTTCTGTTTCATCTGCTTTTACATTTCACATTCAGTATATCTCTAACATCTTTTTTATACATAGACACATTTTTAAGTTTTATAAGTGTGCACTAATTTTATCATAAGTTTTGAGATTTAAGTCATCTTTTGCTTCGCTGTTTTATTAAATGATGTGAATTTAGAGAGATGCAAATGGGAATTACTAAACAACAGTCTGATTACCAGAAATAGAAGCCACTGTGGACCAAATCTCTGACGCCTTTAGTAAGCTTCCTGGGGAATTCAAGCAGCCACAGGAAAATAATTGAATTTTCCATTTTCAGCTTAAATGTTGAAAAGTTAAAAAAATGACAAAATGAAAGGTCTACACAGGTCAGACATGAGAATTTTCCAAATAGCATAATCTACTGCATATACTACTGGAATTTCTATGAAAGCCATGTAGGTGTCATAGGGTCTGAGGAAAATGGAGCAGAAAGAGAAGTTGAAATTCTATATGCATAGGCTGCTAGTGAACTTTGAGAAGGCCCACCCTCCTTCATCCCTTGACCACCAGGAGTCCCAGGAGAGGGTGGGACCTGTATTTCTCCCCCATCAGCTCTTGCCCAGCAGGTCTTAGCAATCTTTCTGGGAACTGGTGACCTTTCCACACCCTTGGGCTCTTGTTAGCAGCTGGAACAGGGGCTGTGTGATGAGAAGCTTGGGTGTTACCAGGCACATTCTTTAAAATGTGACCGAAACAAAGCAAAAGCCCGCACCCTAAAATCGGTCCTGAAAACTGGTCATCGCTTTCTCTGGGTGCCACCTTTCTCTGTAATGGAGCAAATGAGGGACTGTCTGAGTGGCAAGTCCAGCTGCCACTTTGAATGGCTGTTGTGTGGAGCTGGATGGAGCCTGGCTGATGTGGAGAAGGTGGAGCCAGAATAACGTTAGACAGCAGTCTCAAAAACAAAGCCCCTTTATGCTTTATGGAAGAATTTTCTTGGTAAAACAATATTTATGGTAGAAAATCTGTACATTTGGAAAATACAGATAGAAAGGAAAATGTAAACCAAGTAGAATCCCACCTCTGTGGACATTTGAGTGCACACCAGTCCAACACGTTCTGCATGCATTTACTTACACAAAATCAACAAAAGTGACATAGCAAACATATGTTTTTATAACCTGCTTTTTTCCCTTAGCAACATATCAGAAACATCTTTTCAATGTCATTAAATGCTCTTTAACATTATATTTTACCTTTTCATTTTAATTTTTAAGAGGGACTGTGTTACAGTATTAAGTCTCTGTTTTGTTTTATTTGAGCTTTAATACCTATTTTTATTGGACGAAGCTGCTGTGGCAGCAGCAGGAGGGGCTAAGGTTTCTTTTTTTATATAATGAAGGCTCTTTCCTCCTGCCATCTCCGTGTAGTCAGTGCCATTAATTTAATTTCATTTGTATTACTCACACTGAAGAGCACTTACTTGCTCTGGTACCTACTGCTGCTAATGGGCACGATTTGTACCTCGCCTGTTTGTAAAATGGTTAAGAGCAGACACCAAACTTCTTTGTTTGATGAGTCACTGTAAACAGAAGGGAAAGCCACCTTCCTGATCTTTCCCTGAGGCCTCATCTCCCTTTTGCATCAGCCTGGGTTGACTCTGATGTAGTTTTGCCACAAGACATCTTTTGCTGCAGTGTTTGAAACAGGAAAATCTCTTCTGATGAGCTTGAACCCACAGTCCACTGAAAAATGATTATGATGACCAAATAAAAATGAAAGAAAAAAGTGCTGGTCTGCTCAGTTTCCATTAGGACAGGTTTGTGTTTCTTCACTCATGAAAAACCTGCCCAGCAATTATTTTCTCCTTATGCAAAGCCTTCCATTGGAATTGATTTGTTCCTATAAACCAAAACACATTCAACTTTTGTCAACTACATACATGGCATTTGTCCTTGATACCTGTCTGGTGATTTTCCCTGGCATTTGATTTTTAGGAACTGCATTTCTGGGCCTGGTGACTTCAGCCCCAATGTGGTTCAGGGCACCAGGCAGGCTTCCCGGAGTTCAGCGGGCCCTTTTTTCTTTTTGTTTGCCTCTGTAATCCCTGCTGGGCACGCTCGGAGGTTCCTGCTCCCCAGCTCCCTCCCACACATCACGGTGCCCTTTCTGATGCTGTTCCAACTCCCTCCTGCACTGTGGCTGCTACCCTCGCCCTCTTCCGTCGCTCTTTCCCGTCTTTCCTCTGCGTGCTTCTTCCCTCCCTCTCCCCTAGACTCGCTCGCCTGCACCTGCCCTCGTCTCCTGTTCCAGGTTTCCCCTCCCCAGGGTCTGACGGCCCAGCTAGAGGTGAGCGGAACAGCAGTTCTGACGTCAGCAGGGGCGGGGCTGTCCCGGGTCTAACCCCTCCCCCCGGAGCCCTTAGGAGCGAGCAGGCACTCACCCCTGCCCTATTCTTTGACCCTGACCCCGTTCATGCTACCTGCTTTCTGTCTTAGGCTGAACGTGTACCATGCTCTCCCAGCAGCCACCAGTGCCTATTAAGCACGTGAAACGTGACTGGTCCGCAGTGAGAGGTGCTGTAAGGGTAAAACACACACTGGATTTCGAGGTCCTGGTATGAAAAGGAAGAATGTAAACTCTGACATTAATAAAAAAAATACTGATCACATGTTGAAGTAATAATATTTTGGATAAATTAGGTTAAATAAAATATATTACTAAAATATCTTCCACTTGTTCATAATTTATTACTTTTTAAAATGTAGGTACTAGGAAATTTGAAGTTGCACATGTGGCTCTCATTTGTGGCTCTGGCTCTGTTTCTCTTGGACAGCACATGGACAGGGCTTTGAATGGTTGCTCAGAACCAGCCATTTTCCAAATGCTAAAGGCTCAGAGCTTTCTTTTGAGGCCATTATGACTTCTTTGTTCTTATTCACATCTTGCTCCCTAGGAATGGGAGTAGTATGTCTTAAACACAAGAATGTATATATATATATACTTCTGCTCATTTGCTTTAAATTTAATTTTAAAGGGAAAAAAAAGTCCCTATAGCCACATCTTATTCGTGGTTAGATTTTGGTCTATAATGATATCCAGATTTTGAAAACTGAACCGAGCTGTTCCCTCATTTTTGTTCTTCCCTTAGTACTCTGCTGGGTCAGGTCATCGGATGCCTACCGGGTCTCTGTGTCGACGACATTACCTTGTCAACATTCCCCTCCCCACTTCCTCCAGAACTGCTTAGACCTGACTGGGTAAACCAAGAGGTGGACCAAAGATGTGAAGACATGAGCTGAGTCCATCAGCATGGCTTCCTGATCTGGAAATAGGGAAGGAATAAGGCTGTTATTTGTAGGAGATACAGAGGAAAATATGCTAAGAGAAGCAGTCAGAGCCACGGGTGGCCATGGGCAACCAAACTGATCAGGAAGAGAGTATGAGTAAGTGGGATCTGTGAGCAGGAAAACCTATCTGTGGAGAAGCATGTGAGATAGACAGACGAGGGTGAGGACAAGCAAGTTGGTGGTGATGGAGAGAAGCAGACATGTGGAGATCAGCTGAATTATCCTAATAACAGGTGTCTTAGTTCGATTAAGCTGCTGTAAGAAATACCACAGACAGGATAGCTTATAAATGAAAGAAATTTATTTCACACATATTCTGGAGGATGGGAAGTCCACAATCAAGGTACTGGCAGATTTGGTGTCTGGTAAAGGCCCTCTTTATAGTTCAATATAGCACCATCTTGCTGTGTCCTTATGTGGTAAGAGGAGTGAGGGAGCTCTCTGGGGTCTCTTACAAGGGCACTAACCCCATTCATTAAGGCCTCACATCATGATCTAATCATGGACTAAAACCTACCTCCTAATATCATCTCATTGGGGGTTAGGATTTCAACATATGAATTTTGGGAGGACAAAAATATTCAGACCATAGCAACAGATCACTAAAGTGAAGCTCATTGAATCAATTCTATTATAGATCTGACTTTTTTTTTTCCTGGTGGCTTTACAAAGATTCCTTCATTTAGAAGCTGGGTTGTTTAACTTTTCCTGGGTTTCTGCATATGTCAATGTCACTATGAGTTTCCTCTCATCGAGAATATTTAAGTGGCTCTCTTTTTCATGTAACCAGAGTCTAAAGGAAACACCACCTTTATTTTGAAGTTGTAGAGTTAGGGTCTCCTGTCTCCCCTAAAATAGCTTTGAGTTTTAGATACTTTCCAGCCCCTTTCTGCTCCCACTTTCTGTTAGGTCCACACAGAATTGTAACCAAGCTACTCTAACCCTAGTCTTTTTAAATTCTTAAAACAATCCTTCATCAACTGCTCCTAAACCGTATAATTTGATATTACTCCTTAAACTTAATTAAATTTTATTTGCTTATGTGTTAAGAGGGGGATGATCCCTTAATTTGTCACTGAACATAATTGCAATTCTTGCCAAGCAGGTTAGAAATCTACTTTCCTATGAAGTTCAAAATTGGTGCTAATTAGTGAGTCAAGGCTTTGGTGTAAAAAGTATAAGAACTTACTAGAAGGTGTCAAATAAAAATTGTCACTTGCCAGCTGCCTCTACAAGGATGTGGTCACTAGCCTCTGCAGTCGCTGACCTTCAACACACCCTGAAAGGAGCTCAGGGTGGAGGTCAGGAACAAGGCTCTCTGTGCTCTGGGAAAAACTGGCAGAACAGGCCTTTGGATAGTTGGATATTTTCAGGGGAAGATTGTTTTGAGTCCAGATCCTGGCATCTTCTCAGATCTAGAAAAGCACTAAAATTATTCAGGATGACACCTGCTCTTCATGACTAGCAGCAAGCCTCTGCCAAAATATGTGCTTGACGGCACGTACCACCTTCACTAAGACCATGATTAGTGCTGAACTTCCTGACCTCTTGGAGCAGTTCCTCGGAGCTTTCTGATAGGCTGTTTCCCAGACTTTAGTCCTCATTTTGCCCCAAATAAAACATAACTCACAACTCTCTCATTGTACATTTTTTTCTTCAGTTGACAAAGGAATTTTTAAAAAAATCTTTTTTCTAGCACTATTTTTTTAACTGAGCAAGAAGAACATTTGCCTTGATCTAATTCATAATTAATTTATTTAGTACTTTAATTTTTTAGTGGCAGACAGCAACCTTTTTATTTTTTATTGAATTATAATTGATATGTAATATTATATGCACTTCAGGCATACAACATAATGATTTGACATTTGTATATCTTGTGAAATGATCATCACGATAAGACTAGTCAACGTCTGTCACCGTGCACAGTTATAAATTTTATTGTGATGAGCACTTTTAAGATCTACTCTCTCAGCAACTTTTAAATATGCAATACAGCATTATTAACTGCAGTCACCATGCTGTGCATTACACCATCAGGCCTTATTTGTTTTATAACTGGAAGTTTATACCTTTTGACCGCCATCCCCCATTTGGCCCTCTCCCCACCCTGAGAACTTGGGCTAGTTCTTAATTGACCATAAGATGTGTTGAGGTAATTATTAGTTATGTCAGACTGCTGTAACAAAATACCATACAGCGGGTGGCTTAAACAATAGAAATTTACTTTCCCACAATTCTGGAGTCCTTCTTCATCTTTTATGATAATAAGACTTCTTAGAGGGCTGTTATGGAACAATTCAAGGTGGACATGATAAATTGTTAAGCTCAGGCAGTGGCAACGGTTATGGAGACAGGTCCATAAACTCTTCTGGAGATAAAGTTGACAGGATTGGGTAACTGGACAGAGTTGGTTAGGAAGAGAGGGAGGAGTCTGGGTTGATTTTTAGGGTTCTGGTTGGGAAGATACAGATATTACTCACTGAGTTACTCTAAAGAGGAAGAGAGGGGGATGGAGAGAAGTATGTTGACTTTTTGAGCCACCCAGAATATTTGTATCTACATGGAAAGAATTAAATGGAGAAGTGAGGCAATTATCTGAAGACTGCCAGTGAAATAAGTCCTTTAGGATGGAGGGGAGAGAATGAATGTGTGCTGTGTTTTAACCACTTTGCTTTAGGATCTGTCTGTTGGAGGCAACAGTGATGAAGAACTTTAGCCAACTTGACTTCCAGCTGCTTCTTTTAGCAGTCCTGGCACTCACTGTGCTCCTAGAGACAGAAAAGAATTCACACATAGAGGGTGTATTAGTTTCTTACTGCTGCTGTAACAACATAAACTTATTGGCTAAACATAACACAAGTTTATTATCTTACAGTTCTGAAAGTCAGAAGTCCTAAAATCAAGATGTTGACAGGGCTGTGTCCCTTCTGGGCTGTGTTCCAGGGAGAAGAATCTGCTTCCTTGCCTTTTCCAGCTTCCAGAGGCTGCCTACATTCTTTGCCTTGTGGCCTCTTCCCCCATCTTCAAATCTCTCTCTGACCTCTGCTTCCTTTGTCACATCTTCTTTTCTGACTCTGATCCTCCTGCCTCCCTCTTATTAAGATGCTTGTAATCACATTGGTCCACTGGCATAATCTAGGATTATCTCTCCATCTTAAAATCCTTAACTCAATCACATCTGCAAAATCCCTTTTGCCATGGAAGGTGACATGTTCACAGATTCTGGGTATTAGGATGTGGACATCATCTTTGAGGGGCCGTTGCCTTGCCTACCACAGAAGGTCTGTCTTGTCCTTCATTGAGGGGCTCAGTTTTGTGAGGACCTGAACAAGGTGTTGCTGCTCCTCCTGCCTTTCTTTTCCCTCTTTCCAAATCCTAAAATATTTGAGTCAAACTTACAATGACTTGATATCTACAAATGTTTTTGGTAAATTAGAGACGTGGTGGATCTTATTTTGATGAGATGTGTATCTGTCAAGAAGTATTTCTATGGAGAAATCATTTCACAATATATGTAAGTCAGGTCATTATGTGGTGTATGTGTATGTCAGTTATATCTCAATAATACTGGAAAAAAGAGAAATTATTATTTGAAGTTTGTTGCTATGCTATGTTGGGAGGGGATGTGAAAGTCATGTAAGTAAAATTTCAGCATGTGTGTAAAAGCATAATAATTCCATCCCTAAAACAGGAACAAATGGGCTAACTTCCCTAGCCCCCTCACTTTAGGGGTGCTATTCTTGGGCAAATAGCACCAGCTCATTCCTGGTAGGAAGTGTAGTGACCACTGCCTCTAGGTAGCATTTTTCTGACTTCCCAGCTGAATTAGAAGTTCCTCCTCTTTCTTCCACGGTGTCTGAGGCAGAGTTTCAGTTTAGAGCATTTATCACACTGTATTGTAATTCATTGCTTGCTTATCTGTCTTGCTAGATTTTATTATAAGTGCCTTATTCTCCATTGTCTCTTCTTGTACCTAACGTTTTGCCTACCAATAATTACATTTTGAATGGACGAATGAAAGTAATTGTTTCTATAACAGCTTCTGAATCTTGAATTTCCCCGAATGTCTTTATTTTACATGTCCTCATTGACTGGCAGTGGTACTATAACAGTAAATGAGATAATTTCTCTGAAGTGCTTACAATCTTCAGAGAAATACTTCATGAGGCTAAGGCTTCTACATAGCTGGCAAATGAAATTGTGAGCTCAAATTTACCATTTTCTTTTAGTTTCACCTACCAAAGTTGTTGGCTGGGAAAACTTGCCTCAGTGGTGAATTTGAGCCAACTGGAAAAATGTACACAACTTTACACAATGTCTGACAAATACAAGGCACAGAATAAACTTTGTGTAATGAGACAATGAATCATTTATTAATTAGTAACAAGAATGATGCCTTATTGGCTGCTATACTTCTAACATGACTTTTAGAAAAAAAAAAAACCATACTGAAACTTGTATGTAAATAAATCCATTAGTTGGTAATGAAGTAGAAAGAATTTCTCTTTATTCTCATCATTGGTGTATCAGTCAGCTTTTGCTGCAGTAAAAACAACCCCCTAAGTTTCAATGGCTCACAGAAAGAATTATTTCTCACTCCCATTACGTGAGTGTTGTGGGCTTGCTGTGGCTCTGCTGGGCA
Organism: Camelus bactrianus; assembly: GCF_048773025.1. Lineage (NCBI taxonomy): Eukaryota > Metazoa > Chordata > Mammalia > Artiodactyla > Camelidae > Camelus > Camelus bactrianus. The sequence continues at coordinate 22,013,788 of NC_133573.1, forward strand.
TAGGTAAGCTTACTGAATTTGCTGGCTAGACAGGTCTTCAAATTCCTGGACAAAAGTCAAAGAAGCAGCCAGCCCCCTGGAATATGCTCTTCTTACAGCCAGGTGCCAAAGCTCAAGGAGGGGGTAGAACAGAGGCAAACCACGCAAAGCTTCTGCTCTGCTATGACCTATGTCATGCCTACTGGAATTCCACTGGCCAGAGGAAGTCACATGATCTAGCTCAGTGTCACTGCAGTGGGGAAATTACACTCTGCCTACAGAAAGTGCTCCCAGGCTGGAAGGGAACACAAAATTGTGAACCAATGATACAATCCACTACACTCTGCATCCACTGTTTGCCAAAACCACTATTTGGCCTTTTGTAATATTAATTACTCTTTAAGGATTTTAATTTGGAGTTCAATTTATGTAGCTTAAACAATAAAGGTAATTACAGAGACTTCAATAGGTTCTATATAAATAGGTCCCAGAAGTAAAAGTAAACAGATCTGGGAATTTCAACTGAAGAAAAATTTAAACTTTTGAAGTATGTAAATGTTTTCCATAAGGTCATGATGGTTAAGTTTTTCTTTATATCTGCAGATTTCTAAGCCAGCAGAAAAGGCTTTAATTGAAATAGAGATATTGGGGTATAGTTACCATAAGGACTGATTTCTTGGCCAGTCAAGTGAAAAAGACACAAAAGGGGCAAAAGTTCTCCTTAGCGGATAATCAAATCATTCATCTGCTTGAAAGAGGAAGGCTGGACCAGATGACAGGTTTCTGCCAATTCTCTGTTTACAATACTTTGAATTTTGAAATAAAGAAGCTCTTTAAAGACAGATGGTATTAAAATTCTTCTTACATCAGTAAAATGGCACTAAGAAGTTTAGAAGCCAATTTCATGCAGAAAATGAAAATAGTAAGAAAAACATGTATGAGAGGAAAATATAACTTGAGTATTCACTGTTTACTTTTGAGAGAATAAAACATCATAGCTAATTCTAATCGTAATGTTCACTTGTCTTATTCATACTTCCAACAAACAAGTACCTACTATGTGTCAGGCATTGTGGTAGGTGCTGGTTGGCTAAGAAATTATATAATTCACAGTTAAAAGATCTGATAAATCAGCTATAAATGTCGCACATCATTGTCATGCTTCCTCAGAACTTTTTGCTTACCATTTAAAAAAGGCAAAAGGATATTTAAACTGTATTTTATGAACTACACATAGGAAAATCTAAATGCTAAAAATATTACTGTCTTTCAGATGATCGTATACTGTTTTCCTCAAGAATTTCTTTTCTTTTTTTTTTGAAAGAATAAATATTCAATGTAGGTCCTTCTCCTTCCCCAGTTTTACTGAGGTATAATTGACAAATACAATTGTAAGATATTTAAAGTTAAAACATGATGATTTGATGTATGTATACATTATGAAAGGAATTGCCCCATGGAGTTAACACATCCATCACCTCTCATGTTTTCCCTCCCTTTTTTTTTGATAGAACATTTAAGTTCTACTCTCTTAGCAAAGTTTAATTATACAATATTGTGTTAACCATAGTCAACACGTTATATGTTAGATCCTCAGAACTTATTCGTCTTGTAACTGAAGGTTGGTACCCATTTACCAACCTCTCCCTGTTTCACTGCCCAGCCTCAGGCAACCACTTTTTATTCTTTCTATGAGTTCCACTTTTTTTTCCCCTTTAAGATTCCACGTATAAGTGACACCATGCAGTATTTGCCTTCGGCTTATTCACTTAGCATAAAATCCTCCACTTTCACCCATGGTCTTAAGCATTTTTAATAGCTCTTAGGTGTTTTTAAATGACAACTGATCCTCTCTGACAGCAAATTACTGTTTTATTTGCTTTTGAGGCAGACTTGTGATCAGGGCAAAGACTGGTTCAAGAAATGATCTCTTTTAAAGAAATGATCTCTTTTGAAAAGTTAAGCAGCACAGCATCGCGGTGAATGATGTCATCAGTGCAGCCTGCCTGAGAAGCTCATAAATCAATAGCTTTCTTTCTTCATGAAAAGCTGCAGCTCTGATTAAAAAAAAAAAAAAGACAAATATTTGTCACCGTAGCTGCTATGTGGCATCACTGAGTCTTAATCTGTGTGCTAGCAAAGGAATGTGTTTGCTCACATGGTTATAACTATAACCATAGCCATTATAACTATGATAATCCCAGCTGACACTTAGGTAGTGCTTACCAAGAGCCAGGCAGGTTGAAACACTTCAGAACTGCTGACTCATAATCCTCACATGAGGAGGACAGGAGCTGTCTAGTAGCGCTATGTTACCCCCATTTTGCAGATTGGAAAATTGAGGCAAAGAGACGCTAAGTATTTGCATCAAGTCACATGACAGTAAATGTCAGGGTTGGGCTTTGAACTCAGGCTGTGTAGCTCCATTCTGCTGCCTTTTGTACAAAGCGAGTCCAATAACCTTATTAAAAATAAAACCCAATTCCTATTCCGTTTATTTGGTTCCATCCTACCCTCAGACTTCAGCTTGTTTTTTTTGGCCCCTTTGGTTAGGAGTTAGTAATCGCTTCCCTTAATGTAGGCAAAGAACTTTTCATAGACCCTATGGTGTTTAATTAAAAAAAATATACAGTGTATACACACAAACACACACACACACACCAAAATGAACGATGACCATTTATTAATCAAGAAAGGCTGATTTGGGCCTAAAGTAACCAATCGTTCTCCAAGAATGGATATAAAAAGTGCAGGGGTGAGGGGTGGGGGGGGGCAGTGAGAGAAGTCTCTTCCCATCCAGGGTCCGAGGACCTCGCTCAGGCACACGGGGGAAGCTTTCGCTCCGAGGAGGCGGGTGGGAGGGGGCGCCGCACGGCCCCGGGCGCCGCAGGCACTTGAGTCTCCGGGTTTCCCGCGAGTCCTCCGACTCCCGGGCACGAACGCGTCGCTGCGCGCGCCCGGACCAGCCTCCACCCGGGAACTGGGCGCTGCGTGGGGCTTGGGCCCGCCGCTCCCCGCGCCACGCTCCCCATGACCTTTGGGTACCAGGTGCCATCAGTCAGCCTGGGAGCGGGGGTGCAGTCGGCGGGGGCAGGAGAGAGGGGAGGAGGGAGACGGGACTGCGCAGGTTTGAGTCTTCCGCCCACAGCGCTCCCCGTCCCCGCCGCCGCCCCCGTGGTCGCCACCGCTGCGGCAGCGGCCGAGGCTCGCTCCAGGCCTCCCGGTCGCAGCCCGCGCTGTCTGAGGAGCTTTCCGGGTCTCTGCCCTCCCCCTTCCCCCGCCTCGCCCGCCCTCCCCGGGGGCCCGACGTGCTCGTTCCCTGCCACTCCGGTCCGGGCGCGCCGGTGGGTTTGGCCTGCGCGGCGGCGGCGAGGCGGGGAAGCGAGTGAGCGCGAGGGGCGGGAGCGAGTGTCTGTGTGAGTCACCGGTACCTGGAGTGCGAGCGACGCAGAGCGAGCGGCGCGGAGCCCGAGCCGGAGCCCGAGAGCGCGTCCGCCCCCCGGCGCCAGGCCCCGCTGCGCACCCACCCGCGCCTCTGCCGCCTCCCAACGCGCCCCGCCATCCGCTCGCCCCGGGCCCCGCGCCGACTCCAGACCCCGGCGCCCGGCCGCCTGCCGCCCTCCAGCCTGCCCGGAGGCGGTGCGGGGCTCGCCGGGGGATGTCACAGAGGCTCCTCGGAGCCCCCAGCCGCCGCCGCCCAGCCGCCGCCCCCAGAAACCGCGACAATGAACCCTCAGTGCGCCCGCTGCGGAAAAGTCGTGTATCCCACGGAGAAAGTCAACTGTCTGGATAAGGTGAGCGAGGGGGCGCCGGGCCAGCCCGGACCTGCGGGCGCTGGGCTGCACCTGCTCAGAGAAGTTTTGGCGTCTGGGGTGGAAGAAGAGTGGGTCTGTGCGCCCGCGTGTGTGTGTGTATTGGCACCGGGTGAGGGCAGGAGAAGGAAGACGCCCGTAGGAGTGTCAGCACGCTTGGCGACCGTGTTGTTGGAACCGGGAAGCGCTTTTGTCGGGGTGCGGGCGGCGGGGGTGCGGGGCTGCGCCGCCAGCGTCAGAACGGCTGCGGAGGGCGCCAGGCTGAGCGCGGCGCGCGGCCCGGAGAGCCGGGGCTGGGCCCCCAGGGGCGGTTCTGTCAGCCGTGCCCCCTCCTGCCCCTCACTGTCCCGCACCCCCTCTCCAAGGTTCCGCCTGCGTCCCCACCTCACCCCCGCCCCAGCACCTCCCATGACGGCGGCGAGGTGGAGAGGCAAATAGTAATTAATATGTCATGGGGCGGCCGCTGCCGCATTGCTAAGAATAATCCCCGCCGGAGAGCCTGGGCTGAGCGCAGCGAGCCGGACCCACAGGGGGCTAATCCACCCGGCTGGGGAATTCCAGCGGAAGCGGCTTCAGCCCGGCCCCTGCGGCCCCGCTCGCCTGCCCTTCCCGGGCGTGGATGGAGTTGAACAGCCTGGGCGAGAGACCCTGGCGCTATCCTGAGCCGCTGAGAGCTGGAGCTCTGTCTGTGAAATCTGCATGCGGTTATACAAATGGCCCTTAGGAGCACCTCGTCATCCCTACAGTCATCCCGGACAGAGTCCACCTTTCCCGCAATATAGTGGAAGCTGTACGGGAACAGGGGGCCCGGGGTACTTAATCGTGCGCCTCTTGCCACCTCGAGTTGCCTGACTTCCGGCGGACATATGTTTATCCAGATCCTAAAAACAGTGTTGGCACTCGGAACTGGATTCGTTTTCCTTTTGAAGCCACTTCACAGGCTCCCTTTCTCCATTAACCAAGAGCAGAATTCCTTTTTTGGCTGCTCCTGGGAGTGTAGTGTGGGTACAGCTCTTGGCATTTCTTCCATCCAAGTCTGCATATTGTGATGAGGATTCACTTAAAACTCAATTTTATTGACTACCTGCTTTACCTTTACTGACAAACGTCCACTGATACCTACAATCATTTTGTTGTAGTATTTTCAGAAATGGGAACTTGTGATGCACTAAAAATGTCTCCTTTCTTTACCCATCCTGAAAAGAACCGGCTTTGTACTAAAATTTTAAACATTAATTTTTTTCAGTATTGGCATAAAGGATGTTTCCATTGTGAAGTCTGCAAGATGGCTCTCAATATGAACAACTACAAAGGCTATGAAAAGAAGCCCTATTGTAATGCGTAAGTATTGTCAACATCATGTGCCAGGTGTGGCACAGCCTCAGAGCGTGACAGTGAGTGGATCTGCCTGTTCTGAAGACTCGGCTTACTGTGTCGCCCAGGTGTGGCAGCGCCCAGTTACCTGTTTATGCCTCATACTCTGGGCCATGTACTTTGTTGAAGGTCATTGCATTTATGTCTTTCTAATGTGTAGGGTAATTTGTGTGTTTTCAACCAGAAGGTTAGTTCTTGAGTTTCACAGTGTTGCAGTTAGGGACATTTGTTAGAAGCTGCAGAACTTCCACACTGAGAACATGTGGGTTCTGAAATGCGTATCAGATAGATTTGCATTTTTTCACGTGTCAGTTTCCATTTTAATCATAATGATGTGGCCATTTTGCAATTTTCTGTCTGAACCTACTTAGAGAAAGGAGTCTTGCTCCCTTGGTCTTTGCTGAGACCACTCTGGATGCTGGAGCTTAAATAGGGAACCAGAGAATTATAAGGAATGATATTAAGGCAAGAACTAAAGTAGTTGTTTTGAAGGTAAGGCAAACATGCGTGCACTGCCTCGGTGACCAGGGAAGTCACCCTGGGGCTACGGGAAGCCAGCCTAAGGCTAAAGTTTCCCGGGGTGTGCTTGTCAGAGGGATGCTCTGCCAGGCCAGATTTGGGGGGCCCCTGTTTTGCACAGGTTGGTTACGTGGTGCTTCTCCACTTTTTGAGCCTCCTCCCACCCAGACTATTTTCAGCTGTGGGCTCTTGGCCCTGATTGTAAAGCCTTCTTCTTCCCAGTTTCCCTGTGGGGGCTTATCTTGCCTGGAGGTGGCAGAGGCTCCCCAGCCTTCCGGCTGGAACGTTGCCACAGGTTCATTCTCCCTGGAGTTTTTGAAGGAGGTTAATTCGGGTCTCCTGGAGATGGAGACCTGTGGTTAATGCACGCTTTGCTCATGGGAGTGAGTTTTCATAGACAGTACATTTTTGGTAAACAAATGTAATGTGCTCGTACCTCTCTAGCAAATAACTTAAAAAAAAAAAAAACTCTTTGTATTTCCTTCAGTCCTAGCTTAGTGTTTACAAATAGACCAGAATCTTTTCAAGAAATCAGAAAACAGTGTCACTGGACAGAATTCTGGACTTGGAAAAGTGAAGTCCACAGATAGTCCCAAACCATTGATGTTTTCAGCCTTCCTATACTGTGCTTCTTACTAGGAAAACATGAGGCAATAAATGAGATTCCGAGTGTCAAGGTCTCCTGCTTGTCTTAAAGAGATGTATAGATGGCTGGTTAAAGATCAAAGGCAGGTGGCTGCAACTAGAAGCGAGAGACCTCCCCATCCCAATACCCCATAAACAGGATAATTGTTCTTTGGTTGAAGGAAAGTGAACCATTCTTCCAACCTATGGCCTAATTCCATCAAGTTTCATGGGCCGCATCAGGATTCTTTATAGCTTCATAGCCTGAAGTTTAACCAGGTGATAACAGTGCCTTTGGATTGCTCTGATAGGCTTGGCAGAGTTGGGAGAATGAGGAAAGACAGGAGAAAAAGAAAAAGTGAAGACAGCAACAAATATATATGTATGTGCGTGTGTATATATGTATGATGCATGTATATGTGTACGTATATATACACACGTACACAAACATATACACACATATAGATAACGAATTGAATGAGGGAGAAAAAGATGATAAAAATAAAAGGACAGAAAAAAGGAGTGTAATTGGAGTCTTTGATTGCATCGGGCCACTTGAAAATTCAATGCTTACTGCTGAGTTTCAGTTCACTCCAGTTAAAGTATCAGATTCTGCAGCAAGTCATGGATGGCTGGTTTGCCTTCTGACTTCAGAGTGAACTGGTGCCCAGAACTATAAAGATTTAGATCCCAAAACAAAACAAAAAAACCCTCTATATGTAGATTGGAAACATTCTGCTATGTTGTTTCTAGGTCTGAGTCTTATTTTTAACACTTTAGTATGTCTAAATGGAATGCTTACAGATTTTCTCTCTAAAATTTCTTACATAATTTTAGTGCTTTGTTACTAGGTTTAAGTCGAGTTTTTAGGATAGCATCTTAGATTTTTTGCTTACTGTTGAACCTGGTAGTCCAATTTATTGAGCAGGGAGACAGAGGAAGACAGGAATCCATCTTGAGTGGGTGAATGAGTAGAGCTGATGGTTTAAATTTGTTTAATTTAGCTTTACGTTCATGTCATAGCTTGATATATGCTGTCTCCCAGAAAACTATCCTGGCAAAGTTGCAAGTTCTGGCTGCTGTGAAGGTTCCAGTCTGGAAGGCCCCTATTCCCGACCCTTATTTTTCCAAGGGCACAGGCTGCCATGTAAATTTGCTGGTCAGCGTGGATTACTCTCTGGGGATCCTGACGCCTCTGCCCTAAATCGAGTGGTGTGTGTCAGTCAGCTGTTCCCCTTGGTCTTGGCCAGAAGGGTTGCCATAATTTCTCTGGGTCAGTGGTGGAAAATTGATTCTCTGAAGCATACTGCTACTGGAAAATGAAACATTCTATGTCCATGTGAAGCAATAGTTTATCTGCATCCAGTTTGGCTCGGGAGTCAATATACATACGTACTTAAATGAAAATGACAGTTCTTCCCCCCCTGCAACTTTTTATTGTGAAAATTTTCATATATACAAACGTGTATCACACATACAAAATTAATATCACACAAGAAAATAAACAAAATTTTCATAATGTTTAAAAATCTTATCTATATTCACATTTCCCTCATTGTCCTAAGAATGTCTTTTATAGCTGTTTTTTTAAAAAAACAGGATCCAATTAAGATTCATAGTTTACATTTAGTTGTTATGAAAATGACAGCTTCTCATGATTATTGGAGATTCAATATCAGTTCTTTAACTTCTGTTGTCATTCCTACTGTGTTACATAACCTGAGTTTTCAGGAAGAGGACTTAAGTCCTCAAGCATTTCTTGTGAAAATAACACACATCATTAACTTAAGAACCTTTAAAATAAATATTAAAATATGCGTAAAAATTTGAAATCATAGACATTTAGCATTATTTTAAGAAAACATAAAGGTTTTTTACTTTAGTCAATACCCAGGGGCATTTTTTTTTTAATGGAATGAAGTAGTGCGTATTATCTTCTGTTTAAATATGTTGGTTGTTTATATTCTCATGTGTTTAGAGAAGAAACAAGTTTTCTGTTTGATTTCATGCAAAGGAGAACATGTATAAAATATAATTTACATAATATTTAAATTTTGATCTTTTGATAGAATGATCAAAGTATAGTACATACTAGATGTAAGATTAGACATAATACACATTTAGTTCCTAATGCAGCAGTGTGCCCTATTAAAATATTTAAAAACAGACTGATCTACTTGAGGACATGCCATGTTTTCACAAGCTTGTACGTTTCATCAGCAGGCAGTGGATTCTTTTGCACATTCAGAATTTTTTTTTCCATCATGGGACTTGCAGAGAAAAGAGAACTTGGCAATATTTTTATTACTAAGAGGTGCTGGGAAAATAACACTAGCTGATTAGACAAAAAACATAGCTCATCTTCGTATGGGAATTGGTATGCCAAGTTAAACCATAAATGCATTGCTACCCAACAAGGCCCACAAAGAATATAACCCCTAAGGTCATTTGTCAAATAAATAATTTAATTTATTGTGTGTAAGTGTCAGAATTGCATTTATTATGTGTGTGTAAAAAAAATACATCAGTTCTTAAAATATTCTGAGACATGTCATCACTTAGAAATAGCAATGTCAATGACTGGCCAGTTAATGTGCTGTCACCAAACATCAAGTTATTTTAGGTCAGAGAGGGACCAGTTTACGGTGCAATCGCTTAGTGGAACATTGCCAGTCATTTCCCCAAATCATCACTTTTGCAGAAATTGTTTTTGGGGGGCTCAACATTTGTCCTGGCTTGCCCATGTTTAATATCCCTTGTATCTGAGTCAAATGTATCTTCAATTAGGGGGTCAGTGCTAAATGTGTTTAAGTATCCTTCCAAAGAAGATTCCATCTCACTAAACAGTTTCACTTAACATAATTTTGGAACAATTTAAAAATAAACCACGGGGAGCTGTGCCCCATGTTGACTTTCGCTCTGCCCGTGTTAGCCTCCTGTCTTGTGAATATTTACTGACTATCTGCAGCCTGGCAGATGCTGTGCAAGGTGCGCCTGATCATGGGCCATTCAGAACGGTCAGCTCCGTCAGCCAGCCTGCCTGGGGGTGGTTATCTAGGCCAGTGCCCCAGTAGCTCTCACTTAGCGTTTCTCTGTTGGTCCCTCCCCATCAGTGCCTTTACCAAGGGGTCCTCAGAGGACATGGAAAGAAATGAAATTTAAACCTGAGAGGTTTTCCACCATGTAGTTCCCTTATCTCCGCTTAGGCCTCCCAAACCTAGTTCGATAACACTCCAAGGGCTTGAGTTATCTCAAGGGGACTTAGGAAATTCTTGCTATTAAGTTAGCCTTAATTAACCTAAGAGTTTTTCATGAAAGGCCCAAGGGGCTGATTGGAGTTTTGAAGTAAGACAGAACTGGATTTGAGGCCTGGTTCCATCACGGTCTACCGAGTGAGCCTCTTGATCACTGAGCTTCAGTTTCTTCATCTGTAAAATGGGAGCAGTAATGCTTAGCCCACGGGGCCATGGGAGGGTTACTGAGACAGTGCATGCCAGGGTTCCAGCCCAGTTTCTGGCACGTAGTGGGCGTTCAGGAAACCATCATGCTTGTATTTCTTCGGCAGTACTTTTTCAAGGGGTGATGGGGAGGGGAAACAGAATAGAAGGCATAAGAGGAAATTCCTCGGTATCCTCAAGGGACTGGTTCCAGGACCCCGCCTCGGATACCAAAATCTAAGGCTTCTCGATCCCACGGCCCACCCTCTCCATATCCGAGGTTTCAAACAACCTCAGATAGGATTATGACCACAGTATTTATCGAAAAAAAAATCTGTGTATGAGTGGGCCCACACAGTTCAAGCACATCTTGTTCAAGGGTCAGCTGTATATCAAAGACATGATAGTCATGCTTATTAAAAGGTTTATAACAATGTTTTTCCCACTGTAGGTTGTCACCCACTAGAGGGTTGTATCCAGAACTAAAGGAAAAAGAGAGAGGGAGAGAAGAGAGAAAGTATGAGTGTGCATTCGATGAGCAGTTAGAGTATTGTTCTGGCAGATGCTTTTTTTCCAGTCATGTGTGGAGAGTGTGTACCACGTCATGATGTGAAAAATGCTTTTACTGGAATTGGTGGTCCAAAAAAGTTTGAGAAGCACTAGCTTCATTCTGTGTTCTTAACGCCCCGCATCTCAGAGAGCATTGAAAGTTGCTGGGAAGTGCACCATGGTGCGGTGAGTTCATGGATTCAGATGGCCACCGCTTTCCCTGTCTCTGCCCATGCCAAGCACACCCTACCCCATACCCAGTCATCCTTCAGGACTCAGCTCAGCCATCAGAGCTTTCCCCATCCCTCGAAGGAACCACGCACCCACCTGTCTATGCCCTCTTCCAGCAGGGCTGGCTCTGAGGACACCTGTCTTGCTCGCCCTGTATCCATAGAGCAGGGCCCTTTGTGCTCCATAGAGATTGGCGGCATCCGTGAGAGTGATGGTTATGCTGCAGCCCAGAATGTGGTCCCTGCCTCATCCCCCAGCTCAGGATGCCGCCCGGCACAGCTCCTTCTGGGGAGGCAGACAGAGGTTGGGCCACCTGGAAGTGGTGGCTTGAGAGCAGGCCCTGTGGAGACTGAATGGTGGTCTGGTGGCAGGTTTCACCAGGTCTGAACACCCAGGGATAAAGTGTCCATACAGAAGGAACAGGCTCGCTTTGCCAATCCAAAATGAACGTGGTGGCATTTCCTTTCACTGCGTACAGGCTTGGTTTCAAAATATGATACCTTTCTACAGGATTTCTTATGGATGCTTGTTTAGCTTCTTTTGGATTTAATTATAGTCTGTAAAATGGGATAATAATTTCTACCTAAGAGGAACTTTTTTAGAAGTGAAGTGGGGGAAATATTTGTAAGCCTTAGCACATCAGAGGACACCTATTAGTACCCAAATGTTAGTCCCAGCTCTTATAATAAATTGAAAATTTTGTTGTTTCCCATTTCCCCCTTAAGGAGAGGAGAAAAGTCACATTGTTAAAAGCACCCGTTTCTATGGAAGGATGCTGTGCTATGTAGGAGTTCTAGCTTGCATCAGGTATAATACGCCTTGTGTGACTTTTTAGTTACATACTATGCAGGAAAAAATGAGACCTTTTGCACATGGATCTGGTGTGGGAGGATGACAGTTGTTTTTTATTTTGGATGATTGAAAGTGAGGGAGGGAGACTATTTGAACCACATAAAAAGGTTCCAGTGTATGTGCAGAATGATCTGATTGTCAGCTACCTTATTGAACCATTGATGACACCTCATGAATTTTAGTATCCTTTGAAATCACTGTAGAAGACCACGTTTACAAATCACATGCTGGGTTCTGTCACGTTGGGAAGTGTTTCCGTCTCTCTATGATGATGTATCTGTTAGGGAGCCATGTCAGATTAGAAGAGATCTGCAGATGAAGCACAGCAAATATCTCCTAAATCACATCGAAATGCAAGGTTAATGCAAGATATAGACGTATGTGCTTAACGGGATATTGATTATGTGTCAAGGGCCTGGGGAGGGTGCATTTCTGCATGTCTTCTTTAAACGTTTTCAGATGAGTGCTTCAAAGGATGAGTGGTTCCTGGGAATGTCAAGGGTGAGAGAGAAGCAGACATAGCCACACGCTTCACCCTCATCCTCCGGAGCTTCGGGGTCCCCTCCAAGCTCCGTCTCCAGAGGAACGGGAAGTCGAATTTCTTTTCTTTTCCTTTCTGTTTCTGCTCTCCTGTCATCAGCAGGCTTGCTGCAGTGTGAGAAGTGGGATCCAGAGTAATATTTGTGAGCTGAGTGCCCAGAACAGTTCGAGGACTTGGTAAAAGGATGATTTTTGATTCTAAAGTTCTGCTGATGAATGTGACAGTTCTGCAGGCTTTCTCATGGAACCTCGTCAGGGGGCACAGACAGAACCAGGAAACAGGAAGTTGTGGGAGCGACCAGGTTTGAGTGGCAAGGACTGTTTATTCCAGCACTGGAAACCCAGCATTAATTTTATCTGTGCATTTTTCTTAGGGGGGAATCCTTGAGGGATTTGCGTCGACTTCAGCTTCTGTTTACTTTTCCACACTCTTTGTCCGCTCATTGCTGTTGAACCCTAAGAAGAGCTGAAAGAAAACTAATTCGACGTGTGTACTTTGTGATGGCCTCAGGGTGATCCCCAGACTGGTGGCCTGCTATACTTCTGCGTCAGCTCGGCAGTCTAAAAAGCCATCTAGACAAAAACCCCTGGTCAGCTCCCCTGATGCTCATTATCCCTTCAACGCAGGTGCGGGTCAACCACACAGAGAGGGTGGAGAAGTGGGATGGCCGTGCTCAGCCAGGGGCCAGAGAGCTGGGATGTGGAGTTAGATGGTCGCCTGCCAGTATTGAATTCCATCCTTAAATCTGCCTTCGTGATCTGTTATTGGATCAAGGGTGTGAACACCACCAAATTCAGGCACTGCACAGCAGCGCCAAGAGCAGTGTGGTTAAATGCACCATCGATACCGAGAGATGTATACGCAGACGTGTTTTTGATGGTCTGCATGGACGCCTGCGCCATCTTCTCCTGGCTGCTCTTCCCACCGTCCACCCAGGCTCCTGAGCCCCATGTATCTCTGTCATCTCCTCTACCTCCTTTTCTTATACCCCCATCCCACATTCATTCCCTCTGTCCTCACCCTGTTTCCGGTTCCCATCATATTTGGCTGGTGATCCAACTGCCGTCCTTTACCTGGTCTCTCTGTTTTGAATGCTTTTCCTGCTACCATGGTTTATCTTTTGAAACCACGGTTCTGGTCATATTATTCCCTCGTATGCACACCTCTGGTGGCTCCCCACTGCCTGCAGGAAAAAAAAATTGGGTTTCTGATACCCAGGGCTTTTCACACTTTATCCACATCCTTTCACCCTCCTCCTCTCCAGCTACACTGAAAAGCCAGCTCTGATGCCTTCATCCAGTTTCTTGGACGAAGTCTCAGTATCCGCACCTGTAAAATGGGTATGATAGTAGAAGCTCCCTCATAGGATTCAGGATTCATTGGGTTATCCAGATAATAAGTTTAGTCACAGTTTCAGGCACATAGGAAGGAGGTAATAAAAGTCAGGTAGGATTTTCATCGTTACAAAGCTTGACACAGTGATTTGACCCTTTTCTCATGCTGTTCTCATGCCCTCCTGCCCTCCCCTGTTTTAAAGTTGAAAGGCACACAGCTGTGGTAGCCTTTGTGAAGCCATTCTGAGTCTCTCAGTCAATTACTGGACTCCCTCTTTGTGTGACCATTGCAGTTTTTATACCTCAATTATATCACCGACCCGAAAGCCTGCCTTGTTCTGGAACTGCGTCTGCCTGCCCACTCAAGGTGGTTTCCTGCTGAGACTGGACCGTGGAAGTTCTCAGCCTGGGGTTGGAGCTGGGCTGGGGGTGGGGGAAGTCAAGTCAGCTGCAAGAGCTTTGCTTCTTAAAGGGATTATTTCTGGCCTGTGTTTCAGGAATTGAGAATGGGTGTTGCAATGCTGCAGTGCAATTCTGATGCTCACCACCCGGAATTAGCATCAGCTCCCTAAGTGAAGCTTGCAGTCCCCAACAAGGCAGCTGTTACTTCAGACGCCACTGCAGGTTCATGCAGCCCTAGGCTGACCACACTTCTGAGCAGCTAGCTACAAATTTGGGGGCGGTGGGGGGGTGTCCCACATCCCTTTCAGATTTGACAGTTTGCTAGAATGAATCACAGAACTCAGGAAAGTTCTATGTTTAAGATGATTGTTTTATCATACAGGATGAGAGGCAGGACCAGTCAAATAAGGAGACACGTAGGGCGAGGTCTGGGAGGGTCTTGGACATGGAGCTTTCCTGCCTTCACCCTGTGGAATCAGGATGTGTCTCTCTGGATGCATCCATGCATTGACAAACCAGAGATCTCCACCAAATCTGGAGCTTTGATGTCCAGAGTTTTCAGTGGGTTTCACTGTGCAGGCATGATGACTCTTTGGCTGTGTGGTTATTCGTCCTCCAGCTTTGCTCCCCTCCCTGGATGAGGTCCACTCATTTCACCCTGCTCAGACCCCCAAGCCTCTAATCACAGGATCTGTGGAGTGGCCAGCTCCAGCGCGAGCATCTCATTAGTATAACTCAGGTATGGACCCAGGGACTCATGAATATCAAAGATATTTCCAGTTGCTCAGGAAATTCCAACTATTTAGAGTATGTCCCAGGAACCAGGGACAAATGCTAGTCAGATTCTTTATTATACAACAGGCGTACTTCTCGGAGTCCTCATGGGATGTCCTGTTTGAACTTTCAGGACAGTTTTGCTCTTTCGTATCACGACCCTTTCTATCCAGTTATGACAAGAATGATGATCTAAAGCCCACCGTATCTACCTAGTTGATCGATAGAAGTTGGTTAAGGCATCAGGATGGTTCGCTGCCTGCACACACAGGAGGTGGTGGGAGGACCTGTTTGTGGACGGACCCTTGATAGAACTGTCTAGATTTGATTTTTTATAAATAAGCAAGTCTTTCCTATTGGCAAATTACATTCCTGAGGGTGGGCATGGTCCCAATCGCCTTTGTATACTTTAGCACCTACTGTGTGCTTGGGGAGTGTCCCTGCCGTGGAGCACATTGCCCTGCTGGCCTTGTTGGGGGTGCAGTGAGCCCCCTGGGGGGCCTGAGCGGGATAGCCGAGCCTCAGGCACTCCTCGCTGAGAGCAGACTCATCCGGAGCGAACAGGCTTTCCTTCCATGAGCATCCATGTGGTGACCCCTGTGGAGTTGGCCTTGCTCAGACGGATAAGACACATGAACAGTAGCTACCATTCCTCTGTTTCGGTGAAATATTGAAATTTATAGCTAGATTATTGGTCACTGACATGTAGCCAAACGAAAGATGACAAGAATGATGTCTGCAGAGGTAGTTGGTAAAATCTCTTTCCTGCGACTGTGTTTTCCCGAAGTCTTCGGAGTGGATCCTGTGTGTTAGACATCAGGCCGTGTAGACATTCGCTGGCATAGCTGTATATTTTTTTCCTGGAAATAAGCATGATTTATTTATCTCCTGAAACAAAATGTAATTGGAGATTAATGTATTAATCCCTGATAAAGGAAAAGTCTTTTGCATTCTCTTATGGAAGAATTTAACTTTTTTTTTTT
The DNA here is from genome assembly GCF_048773025.1 of Camelus bactrianus. NCBI lineage: Eukaryota > Metazoa > Chordata > Mammalia > Artiodactyla > Camelidae > Camelus > Camelus bactrianus. The sequence continues at coordinate 22,029,199 of NC_133573.1, forward strand.
TTTAAGTGTCTTTCTTCAGTGCTATCTTTTCTCCCAGATTTCCAGAACTTCACAAATGGCTCAGCGGAAACTGTGCTGTCCCCTCCCCCTCCCCAGTCCCCGTGCCAGGCGTGCCCTCTCCCTTTCTCTCTCTTTCTGTGTTTAAAATCTCTTTTGCCACTGACGTAGGTCTCCGATTTTCTTAACATTAACTGAAATTCTATTTTAACACATCTAGATGCTTAAGGCACATAATAATTAAGGGTTATTCCTGTCAGGAATAGAAACACCACATTGGAACAATTCTTCCTCAGAGGCTGCTAAAGAAGGAAAATCCTGTTTAGAGGGTTTGCCTCTGTGGTCTTTTTTTTTTTTTTTTTTTTTCCAATGGTAGTTACGTAACGTCAGGTTTGCTTGGCCAGGAGTCAAGAAGCTGGTTTATTTGTGTGTCTCCTGTGTCACATGGACCTGAGGGCTCAGTGAAAGCACCTGTCACTTGTACACAGGGGCTGCTACCCAGGAAGTGATGGCAGTTTGACAGATGTTGAAAGAAAAGCAGTTTGTGTCTTTTCTTTCTGCAGTGATGGGTACGTACGAGTCCTGAATAGACACGACTTTTAGACTGACTCTAAAAGCACATTTATGTGGCATGGGATGCGGCAGTCCCTCATTGGACAGTAAGCCTCCTCATGCTGGCATCTTTCTCTGGTGTAGGCTGGTGGGTCAGGAGAGATTGCTCCTCAGGATTTAAAGTTCAGTTCCCTGGTAGGAGAAAACAGGTGGTAACATAAAGGAAAGACCTGAGTATACAAACTACTGGGTGTGAGACAGGCCCAAGGATGTGTTGTACATTGTGGGGAATGTGCCCGACATTTTGTAATAGCTGTAAATGGAAAGTTGTATAAAAATTAAAAAAAGTTAAAAAATAAAGAAGAGGAAAGGTTAATGATGATTTTGAAGAGGCAGCGTAGCACAGACTGTAGCAATTGTGGAGCCCCGCAGCCTGAGTTCACACCCCAACCCTGGGGAGCATTACTCAGCAGTTCCTGGTCACATGTCCTCCTCTGTCCTCATCTGTAGGTGGGAGGCAGTGGTTGTCAAGCTTGATCTTTTTGAAGAATTCAGCACAGCACCTTATACCTATGAGTTCTCAGTGTGTAGAAACTGTCATTTTTTTCTCTCCAGGTCTCTTCGGGTAAATCTTTGCCTACATTTGCCACTTATTTCTAGAATCAAACACACCCAGCCCTGGGGTGCATCAGACACCCACTGTGTCCAAGTTTATGGTTTTTCTACTTCGACCCAGAGGGAGGGCTGGGGAGGTGGTGCTGGGACCCTGTGTGTCATGTTCACTCTAAGGGAGGGGTTTGTGGAAGTCTACAGTTTGGTGTCCCCTCCCCATTTTATTCTCTTTGAGGATAAAGAATCTATATTCAGTTTAGTGTTTATCATTATTGCTTTAGGTTTTCTGGCAGGGGATGTCTTCATTTAGAGGATATAAACATGGGACCTCACAATATGCTTGAGCAATTCAGTCAAACCAGGTTGTGAGGTTATTTTAAATTTGTTTTGCTTTTCTTTTTTGGGGGGGAGGGAGGAGGTAATTACGTTTATTTGTTTATTTTTAGAGGAGGTGCCAGGGATTGAACCCAGAACGCTGTGCATGCTGAGCATGCGCCCCACCCCTTGAGCTGTAGCCTCCCCTCCAAACCAGTATTTGCAGAACCCATATCAGATACAAGGCAATCGTGTACAAAATTCTGAGGGACACAAAGACAGTTATGAAACAATTCTCCCTCTTGGGTTTAAACAACAGTCTGTTGAACAAGAGAAAAGAAAAGTAGAAGAACCTGAATGGAGGATGGAGGAAGGATCCAGTCCTTCCCAGAGAGACCAGCAGGGGAATGTGGATGATCTTGCCCGTCTGCGCTGAAGGATGGACACTAATGATGGTTCGTAAGATCCAGAGATATGGCCAGTGTGTGGCTGGGACAGAGTGATAACTCAGTCGTGGAGGCGGCAGGGCTTGCTGTGCGAAAAGAGAAGCAGTTCTAATAGGTGAGTCCCTGTGTAGAAGGCAAGAAGCTGGGAGGTGAAGAAATGATGGAGAACACTTGGATGAGGATGAAATGAAGGAGAAACTGTGATGAGGTGGACTAGGGGGCCACCGGTCCAGATGGGAAGGTAACTGATGCTTTCTCAACAGACTTACACTTTGGCACAGAGGCAGGATGTAGTGTAAAGGGAGGCTTTACTGAGACAGATACTGGAAGTTGAAGAAAGAATATCAGTTCATTTTTTTGCTCTGCGTTTGTTTATAGTTTCACTGTTTTCAAGGTGCTTCAGACTTACCGTGGAAACTAAGGAAGTGCGGGTTGGAGATGTGGTGATTGTGAGGACTTTGGAGCCAGTGCTCTCTTATCTTGAAGTTCATTGGCGTGAAAGGAGGGATTGCTGGTCCCACCACATCCCAGGCTTCAGGAAGCCTGTTCACGGTGTGTGAGAAGCGAGAGGGGGCGTGTGTGTTCAGGGAACCCTAGGTTCTGAGACACTCTGTGAGGTGGGAGCCACATAGAGTTCCCTTCCCCCTGGGGACCTGGGGACTAGAATGGTCCTTGGCTCATAGTCAGCCTTTAATAAAGATTCACTGAATCAATGAAAGAAGAAAAAAAAAAAAAAAAAGAAAGAAAGGTGGGTCTGTGAGATCGAAGACTTTGAAACATGAAGACATGTTAATTACTCCAGTGAGGGAGAAAATGAGGAATGTGTCTTAAAACCCAAAAGACAAAAAAGACCAATATAGGGCACCACCCCCTGGAGCCTTCCCAGCTCCAGTTAGGATGACACACAGTTTAAAAGGTGGGAAACTGAGATTTCAGAAATGCACACACAAGAAGACTAGGATCACGAAAGCCTAGGGTCACCGTGAGCAATGGCTCATGAAAAATTCTAGAGACAGAAGAGCTTTAAAAGCACTTATGTTCTGAGAGAAAAAGCTGAACCGTGGCTTGGGGACGATGCTGGGGTAATAACAGATGACGAAGAAAAAAGTAGAGTTATTCAGCTCCTTGTCAGGGTTCATCCTTTCAGCCAAGAAGAAGATGTTTAAAACTGGAAAAGACCCACAAACATCATTAAGAAGTAGAGGCTAGGAGACCCGAGAGTAAGAAGATGTCAAGCCATTCTTCACGGTAATGGATGAAGTTCGGATCATCTCTGGATCCAGATGAATGTCATCTTAGGTCCAGAGAAGGCCCTGCAGATGTGGTCCTGGAGCTGAGGGCTCAGAGCCCTGGCCCTGAATGTGTGATGGTTAGGATGGTGGTGGAGAAATTTAAGAGAATGGACTCCAGGTTTGGGATTAACATCTGCACTACTATATATAAATTAGATAATCAACAGGGATTTACCATATAGCATGGGGAATAATAGTCAATATCTTGTAATAACCTGTAGTGGAGAATAATCTGAAGATATATAAATATATATAACTGGATCACTTTGCTGTACACCTGAAACTAACACAATATTCTAAATCAACTAGACTTCAATAAAAAAAGGAGTGGTTAAAAAAAAAGAGAGAGAGAACGGACTCTGGTCATCAGCTGGGTTACTTACTTTGCCTGGCTGTGCCTCCCTTTCCTCACCTGTAAAATGATGTTGTTGGCCTGTTGGCCACATGAGGCTGGTGACAGTAAGAACTTACTGCCTCTTCTGGGACTGGGAGGAAGAGAGATGAATGTTAACGGTTGACTCAGACCCAATACTGTCTAAGCGTTAGTTACACTCCTTACTGCCTCTTCGCGGTGAGAAAGTGTCTGCAGAAGAGAGCTTTGGGAGTTTTGGAGATGGGAAAATATTCCACGTTTTAGAAAGCGGAAGGAGAGACAGATTGTAGGAGTCACAGCCTAATAAATGTGACACTAATTCCTGGCAGAATTCTCCTGCGGATCAGTCCCGAGGCAGTGTGTGAGGCTCAGAAGAAAACATCCTCGTGGCTTCTGTGTCAGTTGCTAGGCCTGCCGGACAGAGAACCGCAAACTGGGGGCTTAAATAACAGAAATGCATTGTGTCGCAGTTGTGGGGACTACAAATCTGAAATCAGGGTGTCCACGGGGTTGGGTTTTTGGGGACTGGGGGTGTGTGTGAGGGCAGGATCTGTCCTGGACCACCCTCCTTGGCTTAGAGGCGGCTGTCTTCTCCGTGTGTTTCTTCATAGCACACTCCCCATGTGCTTCTGTGGCTGAGTTTCTCCTTTTTGTCAGGACCAGTCATGTTGGATCAGGGCTCGCCCCGATGGCCCTGCTTTCACTTGATTCCCTCTGTAAAGACCCTGTCTGTACATGAGGCCACATTCTGAGGTCCTGCGGGTTAGGACTTGAATTTATCTTTTTTAAGGGATTTGAATCTTAACAGATTCATTAATAAAAGTCAAGCAAAGCAAAATTAGCCTGATTTATTTTTATGGTATAGAAGAAGGGAAATACATAGTACACTTTGCATTTTTTGAAAAAGGTATTCAATGCTCTTAATTTTCATAAATGAAATTTATGGTGAGCGCATCTCCTGTCCTCCTACCATGGAGGCACTGGTTTAATCTGCATTTGAATTACTACATCTTGGCCACAGTATCTGTCTGATGCCATATTCTTCTTTTCTTTCTCTTTCTGTCTTTCTTTTTTTTTTTTTTTTTTTTGAGGGTAGGGAGGTACTTAGGTTTACTTATTTATTTTTAACAGAGGTACTGGGGATTGAACCCAGGATCTCGTGCATGCTAAGCACACACTCTACCACTGAGCTATACCCTCACCCTCAGTCTTATTTTAAAGGTATGATAACCACTTTCTAGTCCACTCAGGACCTTTACTCTGTGACATCGTGTGCATTGCAAGCCTATGAAACAATTATGAAATTGTTCTCTGATGGATGGTTCCTGCTCACAGGAGAATGGCATTAAAATATTTATAGGGAAATGAATTTCAGTTTCAAATGGAAAAGGCCAGAAGAAATACAGTTTAAAATTTCATAGGCAGTGACAGTATTCTTATCATTTTATTTTGAAAAGGAGGGAAAAAAAATCTCCTGACTGCAACTTAACGTTTTCATTCATTTGAAAGATTCGGGTGTGGAGATTTATCATTGCGATATTCCTGCATTTTAGGATTTATATTTCCACTTCAGAATTTAATGATTGACCGTGACACTTCCTGAGATGGCTTCACTCTAAAAACTTCTTTTATCATTTTGTTAAGTGGTGAAGACTTTTATCTGTGTGGCAAGAGGTGGTTGCGTAGACTGACTTTTGCAACATTGCCATTTGTGTAGAAGAGCTGGGCTCCTCACATACATGCCTGCAGCGCAGGGGGGCCCGTGAGGAACCTTGTGTGGGTCCTGCTTTGTTTTCATAGACGTGCGTCCTGGGTAACCTATTCTCCCAGGTGAACTTTATTACCAGATAGAAATCTTATCCACCACGGAGTTCATGTGTATTTTGAAAAACAGCATCACTCCTCCACCCTCACCCGCTGACTGTGAAAATAAATCCTAAACACCTCCTTTTCCCCCCTTGTAATCAGATCTTGACTCTCAGGGCCTCCCAAGTCCTGTTTATGTTTCTATCCTGAATTAATTTTTCGATAACTCTCCGTATATTTATACGTGCTGCTTTGTGCACGTGCTTACAACCCACTCCACCAGATGCCAAATCCTAAAGCTCTTATGGCCTTTAAAGAAAGGACTGAGCTGCCTTTTTCCAGTGACACTAGTATCTTTCCTCCTCCCTGAAGTAAAGGGATGCCTCTCGGTGGCTCTTTTTTCTTATAGTTTCTGCTGGTCCTTTCTGTTTCTACCAGTTGAGTGGCCAGAAAGTCAGCCTTGAGGTGTGACGGACCTTTCTCATTTTTCTAAAAACCTTTGACCCCAAAGAGGATTTCTGGGCCTGGCCTGAGACTAGTGTGGTGACCCATCTGGCTTTTGAGGGTCAGAAAGGCAGGTGGCCTGGAGACCGGCCACCTCTGTCCTCATGCAGTGGGGCTTGTCTCTGCAGAGGGACTGATCACGGGAGGAAGAGGAGATGAGTGTTTATCATGATCACGGTGCAGCCCTCCACCAGCGGGACCTTTCATGACCCCGACTTGCTTTTCCAAGTGTCTCTTGTCCAGTCTCTCTTCTTCGTAGAACTGGGCAATGCTTTACCCCTTCTGCTGCTCTAGTGTCCTCTTCAAGTGTAGCAATTGTTTGAGCCTTAGCAACGCAGCAATTACCTGGGTTTCGAGTGTGAATTTTAAAGCTGAAGTGTTAAATTTTTATGGGCACAGTACTTGTCGATCTCAAAAGCACTCTTTTCCAAAAGTGTATTTTTCAAATTGGAATGCCTTTTCAAATTGTTTTAGATTTTCTGTAAGACTGAGATTTTGAAGGGGAGTTTGAGAGGGACATTCTTTTTTTTGTTTGTTTTTTTGTTAGCTTTAAGCTTAAGTTTTAAAAAAGTAAAAAGAAAAACCTCATGGTGAAAATATTGAAGACTTATTTTATGATATTGTTGAGGAAAATGCACATACTTCATCTCTTTAACATTCTGAATCGTGTTGAGTGTTGTAGTGGTTTTTTTTTTTCATACTCTGTTTTATATTACGAGTTTCTGAACGTACAGGTGGTGTGCAGGCCCAGGAGTGCAGCAGAGGAAGACTTAATGTTACAGCTCATTTACGTGGTGGCTTACTTTCTAAGTCTGACGTTAGTGTTTGCCTTAAAGAGTATTTATTTTCTGTGTGGTATTAATACTATAAAGCATTCTCTTCTGAGCTGGGGAATGGTTCTTTTTGTTAAGTCAGTATTTAGCAAACATTTCTTAAAAACACTGAGGAAGGTGAAGCATTTCTGAAAAATATGTCATGTATTGTTCATGATGAACTTTCCTATTTTGCCAGTTCTATTTTATGTGGCCTTATTACACTTAAATCATTTAACAAATATAAACACAGCCCTGCATCTTCCTTTTACACTGTGAAGACTGGCATTTTATTTCCCTGTCTACAGTAGTCTGCCCTCATCCTGGGGGGTAGATCCTAGGACCCCCAGAGGATGCGTGAAACCTCAAGGTGTACTGGACTCTGTATATACTGTGTTTTTTCCTACATGTACACACTTATGATAAAGTTTTATTTATGAATTAGGTGCAGTAAGAGATTAACAATAATAACTAATACAAAATAGAACAATTATAATACAATGTAGTAAAAGTTATGTGAATGTGGTCTTTTGCTCTCTCTCTCAGAATATCTTACTCTACAAATCTAATGCCTTTTCCCTCTAAGCTAAGCTTTTATTACCCACGGTGGCCCTAATTTTTTTGCAATTTGAGGGGCGACAGGAAAACTAGCACAAATTTCTTTTTTTTTTTTCTTCGTAATTTCACGGATAGAAGATTCGTTCTTGCCGTGGATCTTCGCAGCCTCAGCATATGATTTTTTCCCCTTTCCTTATTAAGTTGAGAACGTTCACCTTTTCACTTAGAGGGAGCCCTGTACTGCTTCTCTCTGGTGTATTCAAATTGCCAGCATGGTGACTCTTGCACTTTGGGGGCTGTCATTAAGTGGAAGAAGGGTCACTTGAACACAAGCACAGTGACACCGTGATGGTCAATCTGACAACCCAGAGGACTGCTGAGTGACTGACTAATGGATGGAACACACTGGACAGAGGGGTCCTTCATGTCCTGGGTGGGTGAGACCAGGTGGCTCAGGATTTCATCAGGGTCTTCAGAATGGCGCAAAATTTAAAACATTACAAATTGTTTACTTCTGGAATTTTTAAAAATTTTATTTATTTATTATTGTGTTATTTTATTATTTTGTTTTGGCAGGGGTGGATTAGATTGGTTTTTTATTTTTATTTTTTAGAGGAGGTAGTGGGAATTGAACCCAGGACCTCATGCATGCTAAGCATGCACTCTACTCCTTGAGCTATACCCTCCCCTACTTCTGGAATTTTTCATTTATTATTTTTGGACTTGGGTTGACCATAGGTAACTGAAACTGTGGCAAGTGAAATGACAGATAAGGGAAGACTACGGTACTTTTGAGAAGTCAATTTGCAACACATTAGCCTTTGTAACCTTGCCGTATGGTGCAGTCATTCAGAGCCCAGGCTTTGAAGTAGGACATTTCAGTCTGAGCTCTGGACTCAATCAGAAAGTCACTTCATCTCTCCAACCTCAGGGTCCTTATGTGTAGAATGAGGATAATAAAAGCACCTACCACCTGGAGCTGTTGGGAGATTTTACATGAGACAGTGCATGTGAAGAGCCTGACCTGCACCTGCTACCTGTCCCCATTATCAGTGCACATTTATGAGACAGAGGGCCCATGGTGTGGGGTAACAGTTTGGGACTGGCCGATCAGAGATCTGGGATTCGAGGCCAGAGAAATCTGCAAAGGATGGCAAGGGAGGTTGAGACTAAGGAGACCAAGACTTTGGTTCTAAGTACGAAAGGAGGTGCTGCTGTTGGATTACTCTGTGTTGTTACAAACAAGGAAGTGGATGCAGAATTTTTTTTGAAGTCCCTTTTTACTTTAGCAGAATAAATAGGAAAAGATTCGTAGTCATTGAGTTCCTGGATTAGAACTTGATGCATGTCTCCTTATCCCCTCCAAACAGGAAGTCAGATTTCTGTTCTGCATAGAGTTTTGTGTCTAGAACCAAATATATTACCCGATCTACACTTGGCCAGGCTAGTGAAATGTCTGGATGACATGACATGCTTTTCTTTCTCTGTTTGAATTTTTCTGTTCTGGATTCATGCTGGATATTTGTCAATGGTGGTTGCAGAATGGTTTGCAATTAGGAATCTGTTGGTCAGGGAAATCTAGTTCTTATGATTTGAGCAAAACTTGGGGGGAGGCTACGGGGTGAGCAGAAGAGTAACGTGATGTGTGACTGAAGTTTTTAACAGGATCATACTGGCTATTGTGGAAATAATGTACAAACGGACCCCCCAAAGGCTTTTTTTGGTGTGTATATGCCAGAGGGACAGTCCCATACTGGGTGTATTGGTATCACCTTTAGTGTAAACAAGAGTGTATTTTATCATAAAAATGAACCCAGAGTTTTCATGAGGCCCCAATCCTTAAGGGAGTTTTATCCTGAGAAGTTGCCAGGACAATGAGGGTCTGAGGAAGGGGACAGCATGGGGTGGGAGGGAGGGGGTTTCTGTTTTCATCAGTGACTAAGTACTACTTTTGACTTAAGTGGGGTGGATATTTGTGGGCATTATTTTATGTGCAAAAATAGATATTTATTTCCCAAATGTACTGCAGGTCTAGGCTAGTTTAGAAAAATCCTGTAGAATGATCGAGTCTTGTTGATTTCCCAGCAGATGAGGACCTCCTTCCTTTCTTTGCCCTTCTTCATTCCATCCTCCTCTGTCTTGCCCTCCCGTGACAGTCGGGGCTGAGGGCATTGCCCTCACAGACCAGGTATTTCTGAGTGGTGGTCATTAATTTCCCTCGGCTTGGCCGAAGAAACGTTCCTGTCACCTCTCTTGAACGCAGAGTACCATGTTGGCTGTGTACGCATTTTGACAATGCAACCTTGTTCTGCAGCTCAAGGTTGGCACGGTTCTACTTCCAGTTAATTTTCCTGTACAATTAAGGCACCTAGGAAAACATTTGAAGAAAGTTTTCATTTTGTGGACTCATAATAAATGCCTTAAAGTGGTCTGCCAGCACCGTTGGCTTCGGTGGTGATTTTTGTGCAGAAGGTGTACAAACAGTGGTTGCTATGAAGGTTAATTGGGAGCACATCATGACTGTCTCTTGAACCCAATGGATATACACAGATCATTGTTCTGAAGTTTTCACATCTCATTTTTACACTTGCCAAAAACATCCCCACTCGTTTTGTTTCTTGGCAGTGCAAATGTTTGGAGACACGTTGAATGTTCTCCAGAATTCATGACTGACTTTTTCCCCACATACTGTTGTTGTGTAGGTCTGTGGATGGAGCCAAACTGGGGGGACTCTTAGTCCATCATTTCAGTTTTAATTCCTTATAAAATATTAGCAGGAAGGCAAAGTTATTTTACATCAAAGTGACTTTTTTTGGAGGAAATGGCAAATTAAAATTTATGGCCCCAGCTGTTTTGAGTGGAATTTGTCAGGAAGTGGAAGAGAAGGGAATGCTTACAATACTCTGATATAAATCCTTAGTTTAAAAAAGATGCAAGCGCTCGCTTCGACAGTACAGATACTAAAACTGGAATGATACAGAGAAGATTAGCACGGCCCCTGCACAAGGATGACATGCAAATTCATGAAGCGTTCCATTTTTTTTTTTTTTTACAAATGTTGGCCACTATATATAAGGATAGATTAAAAAAAAGTTTCTTCAGTATAGCACAGGAAACTATGTTCAATATCTTGTAATAACCTTTAATGAAAAAGAATATGAGAACGAATATATGTATGTATATGCATGACTGAGACATGGTGCTGGACACCAGAAATTGACACATTGTAACTGATTGTACTTCAATTAAAAAAAAAGATGCAAGCTGTGAATAAAACTTGGGTATCGAGATGTAGAAAAATATTTTTGTAAATATGTGTTTTAAAACCTAGGCCCTGTTGTTTCAGTGTTAAGTCTTTCTAAACAACTTTGTTTAGAAGTCAGCATGACATGCTGAAAAAGAAGTGTAACTTTGCAGGCTGGCAGGCTCCAGTGATGAGTACAGCGCTCCCTCCATCCCTGTGGGCTGAGCCTCTGAGGATGCATCCGACTGTGGCTCCTGTGTGTGAATGTGTTGGGAGTTGGGGTCGCGGCCTTGGGACTTGACCATCCGTGAGTTTTGGTCTTCACAACAAGTCTCGGAACAGTCCTCCTTGAAGTCTGAGGGATGACTGTAGACAGTGTAAAGAATTTGCAAAGGAGCAGCCCCTTTACCACGCGCTGTTCCTTTTCCCGGAGCGCCACCTTCCTCACCTCTGCCTGCCCCCACATCACTTTGCTTAGCTGGTGCCTTTTTCTGCTTTGGTTCTCATCTCTTCACAGGGATGTCCTGTCTGATTTGGCTGGTCTCACTACTGTACATGTTTAAAGCCATGTATCTTTCTTCTTAGCACTGACTTTATACTTATTTGAATAACGCTTTATTCTAGGAGCTCTGTGAGATGAGGGAGAGTGTCACTGTTTTCTGTTACTGCGTCACCACTGCCTACAAACCATGCCTGTCACATGGATACGTTTTGCCGCTTGATAGGTATTTGTTCGATGAAGAAATCGATGAATAAGTGACTTTGGCTACAGGAAGGCCAGTAGAAAGGCTTAGACCCATGTCCTCAAGTTCAAATGCCGGTGGGGCCAGGCAGCCCCAGCACATGAGTGGAGCAGGCTGGTGAGGTGACTTGTGATGTGCTGGGCGACCAGATGGAATGCCCTGGACAGGTGTCCACTGAGCCGATGTTCTCTTTCCTGCCTCAGTGGAGGCTCATTCTTCTCATCATAGGGGTGTAGGCTTCAACTGTGGCAAATTTGAGGGACTCCCTGGGCAGAAGGGTTAGGGTGGAGTGGACTTAAATAGCAGAGAGAAGTGAGAAGACTGGAGGAGCCGGTGCTGGAGGACCGGGAGAGCCAAGATGGGTTTTGAGCAGAGGTGAATGTTCATCAGATGAGGAAAGTCTTTAGGAAGAAAATTTTGGCAGCCTGGGATGTCTTCCAGTAGAACAGGAGACTAGGAGGTTAGAGGCTGAACTAAGAGTCCACACCAGAGCCACGTGAAGCAGGCACTGAGAGGAGTGTGGTGGTAGAACCAGCAATTTAACATCTAGATGAATTTTTGCAAATACAAAGACAAACATGTCAGAAAAACACATTTCTGAGACACACTGCTCTTAATTGAAGTCTTAAATTTCTTTTTTTGTTTTTAAAATTTAATTTATTTAATTTTTTTTGCAGGGGGAGTAGTTAGGTTTACTTATTTACTTATTTTTAGAGGAAGTATTGGGGATTGAACCCAGGACTTTGTGTATCCTAAGCATGCACTCTACCACTTGAACTACACTCTCCTCCCCATCAAAATCTTTCTCAAATCAACAGAAATGGTGACTGGAAGAGGAAATCCTGAGGCAGACTCAGATTGCTGGTGGTTGAGGATTGAGTGGGAAGTGAGAAACAAAAGCTGGTGAATGCAGACTCCTCTTTCGAGAAGTTTTTCAAAAAAGGAAGAAAAGAGACTGAGCAGAAGCAGGGGCTGTGGAAAATACCAGAAAGACACAAGAGGTAGGAGGAATGTACTGCACAAATAGGGATCCGCTTCTCTGAGACAGTAAGAGCAGAGCAGAGTGGGTGAAGGTGCCCAGGTCCTGAGGTGTAAACGGCGAGCAGACAGCAGGGTCCTGTCAGGAGGCAGGTGGAGGTCACGCACTCAGTGAGGAGAGCATGCAGGGTTGGGGTTTTGCTCTTGGGAACGTGTGTGGGATGGAGTCCTAAAATGCATTTCCATTTCCACTTGCATCACGGATTTTATTGACAGGTGCTAAAGAAATATTCTTGGAAAGATTGAAGGAAAGCTTCTTTTGCTTTTTCTTACTGACTTGAAAACTTGAAGCCTTAGACAGTTCCTGAAATCTTGAAAGAAAAGGTGTTCAGAACTGTACCATGGAGGATATTTCAGTCCTGTGGAAACCCAGAAGCTGTTGCTCTTCTGTGACAATCCTGCTTTGACTAAAAAGTCTAAATCTCAGGCCTGTCTTACAGAGCTTCAGTTAGCCTTTCAGTCAGATAACTGCATCTGAAGTGCTTTGGAAAATAATAGATCAGTACCAAAGTATCATAAAATATTATGAAACTACTGTAGACATTCAGTAATGTCTTTGGAATCTGGTAAAATCTGAGGTTTATGAGTTCTTTTTCATTTAAAAAATATTTTTACTTTACCAGGCCATTGCTGTTTTTCCATCAGTGAATTTCGGGCTAAGGTCTTTTCAAGAGTATCTCATAATAAGTCAACAAGTCTATTTCAGATGTGTTTGTTACTAAGCAACGGTTACCAAGAGCCTCTGTAATTAAGATGAAACTTGCAAGGTAACAATGCCCAAACACAGTACCATTTCCACCATTTTCTGATAATGGGAAAGTGGGGTGAATAAAAGTGAAATGTTACTCCCAGTGTCTGAAATTTGTGAATACGCTTTCCTCTCCCTCGTCCGGGACAGAATGTGTGTGTTTTACAGATCAGCCAGTGATTTTTTTTTTCTTTTGTGTCTTACATACACATTCCTGACTTGAATAGGTGAGCACCTGTTGGAGGCAGGGCACCTGTGTAGCAGTGGCTCGACTGGCCACGTGGTACCCAGACCCGCACTTTCTGACGTGTGCACTGGCAAGCAGGGTGACCAGAGTGAGCTCGCTGTGACCTCGACTTCTTTTGCAGCCACGACTGACCTAGATTAAGTGGAGATGCAGGCATGTTCTGTACTTTGCTTAACAACACCCAGTGTCTTTTTCTCTTGGTGATTTGTAAAGGAAGGCTCAGATGAATTTTTTCCTGTTCATCGTGCCTGGCTACGTAGCGGGTGCTTCACAGGTGCTCCTCTTTGCCTTCCTGCTCTATTCTCTTCCAGGAGCAAGGGGGTGGGGGTGGGGGGTAAGGGTTCCATGATGACCTGGTGTTGAATGACCTCCTTTCAGACCTGTTGTTAGATGCCTAATGGGCCGCAGCAGAGGTCCAGAGAGCCAAGCCTCACCTCACAGAAGGCTTTGCTGATAAAAGAGGGATGAGTCTGTCTCCCAGGCAAGGAGCAATTACTGAGTGACCCTCCAGCTGCCTGTAAACTAGGTGCTTCTCCATGGAGTTTCTCCCAGGTTGGCCTCACTGCAGGCAGAGTGAGTGTCAGCCGCCAAAGAGCACTGACCAGTGCCTGGGGTTTATGATCCTGGGCAGGTCATAACCACCTTGAACTTTAATTTCCTTGCCCTCCACTGGGGCAGTCGTTCCTGCTTGGCTCTTATTGTTGGATTGCCATAAGAATTAGATAAGATAGAATATGTGAAAGTGCTGTGAAAAGGCATCTATGTATTCATTTATTCAAATACTGAGTGGCTCCTATGTGCCAGGCATTGTTCTAGTTTCATAATATGTTTCATTTCAGCACAAATAAATAGATCTACTTAATTCTTTTACATGGTAGTTTAATATTCCATGGTATAGGAGTTCCGTGATTTATTTAACCATCTCCCAATTAATGGACATTTGAATAAACAGTGCTGCATTGAACATCTTTATATATTTGATTTTGACATGGATGAGAACATTTCTCTGGAAGAGTACTACAGAAGATTTTGTCAGATCAAATGTGTGCATGTTTCATATTTTGTTGGGTACCATCAAATTCCCCCAGAAAGGTAATGGCAGACTCTCTTTCCACCCAACATGTGTGAGAATACTCATCTTCCTGTACCCTTGCTAATATGATCTTTTAACTCTTTTTTTTTGTTCGGTTTTGTTTTGGGGGGTGGTGGTAATTAGGCTTATTTATTTCTTTATTTTTAATGGAGGTAGTGGGGATTGAACCCAGGACCTTGTGCATCCTAGGCAGATACTCTATCACTGAGCTATACCATCCCTCTGATCTTTTAAATTTCACCAGTCTTTTGGATGAGAAGTAGTATCTCATGGTTGTGTTATTTTCAATTCCTTGATTTATGAATGAACATGTTTTACTGTATACTGGCCATCTTTACTTCTTCTGTGATTAGCCTTTTTATCTACTTCTTTACCTACTAGGATTTTATATATATATATATATATATATATATATATATATATATATATATATATATATATATATATATATAAAAAATATATATATGTATTTCTTATTAATTTGAAGGGGCATTTGATATATCTAAAGCATGTTTGATTGTGCATTCTTTTGAGATGATAGGTCCAATTGTCAGTCGCTGTTTTTCAGAGGAGGTGAGAGGCCCATGAAGCTAGATAGCTAGTTACAGGTCACACAGCCAGTTAACAATGGGACTTGGTTTAGAACCAGGGTCCTCCTAGTCTGGTCTGCTTTTGTTAGCAGAGACGGTTATTTGGGAGGCCCAGCAGGCCAGGGAGGGTGGGTTACCTCAGTGGGGCAACTGGATGGCTGGAACACATGCCTCTCCAAGGGCCAGCGGCCCTTCATGAGTTACCTAATCCTGGGAAAAGGTGAAGGTAACCGAGGGATTGGGGGCTGGTGACTGTCTTTGTTCCTTAGGAGGTGATGCAAAGACAAAGGAGAGTGAGAGTGACAGCCCCTCCAGGGCGCTGCCTTTCCTCCCACCGAGGGCACAAGTACTGTCTGCACTGCAGAGACTGGAGGATGTAACTATTCTCAATAATCACGAGAGAAACAGAACAGAGATCTTCTCCTTATTTGAGTTTTTTTTGCAGCACCTCATTTGAATACTCATAACTTTTTCTGATGGAATCATTACCATTTCCTTTTCTGTGTGAACTAGATGTAAAGATTTTCTGAAATGGCTTTATTTTAGGCTTTTCCTCTTCTTATCCTCATCTGGCCCGTGATGTATGTTCAGTGGGGCACATCCTAGCACACAGATTCTAGAATTTTTTTTTTTTTTTAAAGGCTGGAAGCAACCTTACAGGCCATCTGGTTCAATTCACCTACCGAGTCTTGAAAAGCAGGGTGGTTTGCCAGGATTACCCAGTTATTCCAAATCAGAGACTTGGACTGGGGACTTTTCAACTCTATTAGGAATTCTGGTTGTGCCATTTGACATCTTTCTGACATTTGTCTATATTTTCCTCCTTTTTCTTCGATTTCTTGACTTGAAAGTGAGACAGGTTGTACTTATTTCATTGCAATGTTTTGCTAAGTAGTTATTAAAAAAGCACTTTTCATGTTTGAATTTTTCCCTCATTTCTGCGTGTTTTTGAAAGCCCCTCTTTCCCCAACTTCCATTATGCATATAACATGAACTTAGTCGACAGCTGTTGAATTAATGAAAGGTTAAGATAATTGTGATGTATTTCTATACTTCAGTCTCTCTCTCTCACACACACACACACACACCCCTCCTTAATTTTAAATTTACTACTGTATAACCACTTTGAGGTAATAAAGTCTATCTCCTGGTATCAGACATGGGAATATTTGAAATACTGAGTAAATAAAATTCTCCCGTGACTTTAAAGAATTTGCACAAAGGGATACTACAAATTCCCTTTGACGTTCATTTTGATTTTTAATAATTGATCTTGTTAGGAAATTTCTTTGTATACTCTAGTCTCTGTTTTGCAGGACACAGGGTGGCTCAGGTTTTGCTAATAGATGGGGCTGGTGCAACCCAGGGTGGAGCTGTATTTGGTTGGTCAGTCTAGTCATGGGCTCGGAGTAGGGCCAGGCACGTTTGAAGTCAGATATCTGAGTACTGGGAACACCACCAGTGGGGAATGCTTGGGGATGGAGGGTTGTATTACCAAGGAGAACGCCAGGAGAACTACTGTTCCTGCAAGTTTCCCCAGTGAATAAGGTCTTTTGTCCTGTTACAGAGAGTGATTCACAGCCCTTTGGTCCTGGCCTGCCTGGGGTTGATAGGGGATACCAGGCGTGGGACCTGCCTTCTTCTTCTTGGTATCAGGACTAGAGGGAGATTTTTCTAGAAGAGGAGTTCTGCTGAAGGGAGTGGGGTGGTGGGAGTAACCCTGAACCTCAGGTACCCTGTTGGGTTAAACTCTGGGGCAAGCATTTGCTGTGGGCATCCCACGTTCTTGGTCATCTCAGGGGATATCTCTGACTTTCAGTTCAAAGTAGAGGAAAGCTTAACGTATTTTAAATAGTCTGTTCTCTGGTTTTCCTTTTGTCCGTTTTATTCAGTCCAATTCTACTCCCTCAGATTTACTTCCCCAGTTTTTAATCATCTTTTTTTGTGCTTCTCTGTTGGTGAGTGATTCTTGATGTCCAAGGGTGGCCTTTAAAAAAAAAAAACTATTACTTTAATATTAGTGTTTCTTTTTTTTGAACTTTTAAAAAATATAATGCTGGACATACAGAAAAGTTGCAAGAATATTACAAAAAATTCCTGTATACCTTTCACCCAGAGTTTTCAAATGACAACATTTTATTCTTTTCTCTGTTTTTCTTTCCCCCAGAACCATTAGGATAAGTGCAGGTATGGTGTCTCTTTGTTCCTAAATGCTTCACTGTGTATTTTCTAAAAACAATGGAATTCTCTTAGATAAATACCACACAGTTTTCAAAATTGGGAAATTAACATTAATAGCATAGTACTACCTAATCTACAGACCTTATTCAGATTTTACTAATTGAAACATTCTTAGCAAAAGAAGCTTCCAGATCATGCATTTTATTGAATTGTCATGTCCCTTTGGTCTTCTTTAATTTGGAACACTTCTTTCTTTTCTTCTACAGCAGGGACATTTTTGAGCAGTGCAGAGTAGTTTTTTCTTTCTTTCTTTCTTTCTTTCTTTCTTTCTTTCTTTCTTTCTTTCTTTCTTTTCTTTTCTTTTCTTTTTCTTTCTTTCTTTCTTTCTTTCTTTCTTTCTTTCTTTCTTTCTTTCTTTCTTTTCTTTCTTTCTTTCCTTTCTTTCTTTCCTTTTCCTTTCTTTTCTTTCTTTCTTTTTCTTTCTTTCTTTCCTTTTCCTTTCTTTTCTTTCTTTCTTTTTCTTTCTGTAGAATGCCCCTTATTTAACATTTGTTTATTTTTGGAAGGACTAAAATGATTATTCTTTAAAAATGAATATTAACTTTTAATTAGTATTGGTTTCTTAAAGTTGAAAACTAGATTTATTTTTATTTTATGCCTTTATTTTACCTAAAATACTTGTTTTTCTTTATATAAATCTAGTAGGTAATAGGTAAAATAAGAACAATTTTTTAAAACATCTTTGTTGTGGTTTGGTTCCTGTGCAGTAAACTACACATATTTCAGATACACAATTAGATAAATTTTAATAAATGTATACCACTACCATAGTCAAGATCGCTAACATTTCCATCGCTCCCCAAGAGGTGCAACTTTTGAATTCCCAATTTATCCCTTCCCACCCCATTCAACCCCTGGTAACTGTAAGTTTGTTCTCTATGTCTGTGAGTCCAAGAACAAACACTTTTTTGATGTTTGCTTTAAATAGTGGCCAATAAATTCAAGTTGGGCAGGCTAACTTCCCATTAATCCATTTAGTTTAAAAGTTAATCACATTTCCTTAAGCATTAAAATTTCATGTGTAAATGAATATATCCAATCTCCTTTTAATCACTTTAAATGCCTGCTAGAGCAAGCTGAAAGGCTTTCATGTTCTTCTAAGGGTTCTAATACTGTTTGAAAACATTCATATTTTCACCTTTGACTCAATCACGAGTCTAAAATCAGTTACAATCTGGCGCATTCCCAAAGGTGGCAGGTCCTCAGGCATTCCGTACAATTTGACACCTAATGTACAAAGATTATTCTCAACTCAATACAAATTATTAATACTGTTGCTTTGATTTACTCCAGCATCTCTATATTTAATTCGAAGTCTTCCCAGGGTTATCAAGATACATGTGCACTAAGGGAAGGAGATACATTATGTGAGGTCAGCTGAGGTTGCCTTGCTAATAGTTGGGGTGACTGGGCCTCCATGCAGTTGTTTATCTGGCAGAGATTTGGGGTTGAAGAGGCATATGTCCAGGCTCTTTTAGAACTGCCAGTAAGTCCATTTTATAATCACTATGACAACAGGGGTCTAATAGTTGCTATGACAACAGATTTGTAGGCCATACCCTTCAGGTAAGATGGATTGTCAGCCTTGGTCTTCTGAGTAGATAGCCTTGTGTTCTTTTTTCATCTGATTTGGGCAGACATACGTCTGCATTCTTATTCAGGTTGCAGCTAATTTCCTCTCCTGCTTGATTGCATTCTGCATTTCTTTAGCTCTTGGCAGCATTATATTGTCATTTTATTCTGTCTGATTGGATTTTGCATTTCCTTTCAAATCTTTGGCCAGAAATCTAAAGCTTCACGCTAATGAAAATGTCTTTGTCTAATTTCTCCATGTTACTTAGAATTAGAGCCTTTAGAGCTTGACTTAGATTCCCAGAAGGAGTTCTACTAGGGCTGTGTAACTTGATTATGAAAATTCCTAGGCCAGCCACCACTCTTAACATCTGAGAGCTCTGTGTATGTATGTAACCAGAGATGACAAAGTGTGTTGACTTTGAATTTTGTCATTGAATTGCTTTCGAGCAGATTTGAAGACTTGATCACAATTGAGCAGATAGGATCAAGTAGGAATAGATGCTGTATAAGAACATCTTGAAGTCATAGATAGTGGCTACTGTTTATTATGATGTGCTGTGTACTTGCTAAAATTTAATTTTGCTTTGCTTGCTTACAGTGTTTGGGTTAATAGTAGTCACTGTTTTCTTGGCAGGTGTCCTGTCCCACTATCCTCTTCTCTAATTCTCTAAGTTGCCATCCGTGTGTTTTTGTCATCATCCATTGCCTCTGGTCTGTCTCACTTCCTCCTCTGACATCCTATCTTGTTGAACCTTGACCCCTCTCTTAGTTTTTCTAGAAGCTAAGCATTGCTTGTATTTACTATATATATTTTTTACCTTGTAATCATGGTAAAGGCATAGTTGAGGGCCCATTTGTTGGAAAGATTTCTTCTCTGTGTCTCCTGGGGGGAGCCTCTTGGTTTTACTTTCTGGGTCACCATATATTGAGCTTGGTAGAAGCCCAAAGGTCATCAACTACCTCTGCCTCACAGGGCTATTTCTTGAATGTGTCCATTTCTTCTTGGTCTTGGAAATTCCCAGCAGCAAATGGACATATTTTCTAGTTATTTAGTGTGAGTTGGGACTGCCATCCATTGTCTCAATAATGCAAGACTGTCTTGGTTTCTATTGTTTGAAGAAGCCAGGTTTATGCTTCTTCCTACCTTGTCCTTCATGGTTACATCATCATTACCCTGCAGAAGAGGGCCTGGCACAGAGGAGCTGAGCACCAACCATTAGAAATCCCAGTGCCCTTGTCCCCACCACATGCTCCATTTCACTTTTGCTACGTGGTGCCACTAATAGGACATGACTGAGGCAATTGCTTCAGTGACCTTGACCTTGGATAGATTTTAAAGGCTGAAAACCCGGGAGGAAATTAGCAGCAGTAGCCTTAGACACTGAGTGGGATCGTTTGGTAAACTGGACTAATTCTACAAATCTCTCCTTGTCCAAGGCAAAACCAGGTTGGCGATGACCAGTGTTTCTCCCGGTTTTTTAGAGTCGTAAATGAACACCAAGACTATCTGAACAGTTAACCATGAAGACTAAACACAGAAAAATTGTTTCGTATAGTTGAATCCAGCAGAGTGGTTTGGTTGAATACTTATTATATAAACACATTCTTATAATGCTAATAATAATAGTAACTATTTATTAAGTACCATATACCAAATGCTTTGAAAAAAATTTTGTTGAATTTAACAACCTTCTGAAGTAAGTATTGTCATAATCTCCAGCTTTAGGAGTAAGAGGTTACATATGTCACCCAGACATGACCAGTCAATGGTGGAGTCAGGATTCAGACCTACGTCTTCCTAGGACCAAAGGCCATGTTTAATTACTTCTCTGTAGGCATATGTTATAAGGAGTCATGTAATGACTTTCTTAGTGGGATTTTTCCTTGCCAAATTAAGATTTTGTGACAATCAGGGAAGCCATCAGAAAGCACTGATTTAAGGAAGACCCTCATAAACCCCCCAAGTATTTCCCCCAGATGTCCATTAATTCTACCAATCAGTGACTCACTGAGGGTGATTAGCAGCAACTCCGAAGCAGAGTGAGATATTCTATTGGTCATTCCGCCCTAACTATGAATTTATCTGGATTGCTTCCCTAACAACAAACTGCAATGTGCTGTTGAATAAGAGATTAGTGGAGGGAGGAGAGATTGGAAGTAATTTTGGAACACAAAGACCTCCCCCCCACCAGAATAGAGCAGGCCTTCATGAGCTTTGTCTACGCAGAGGGCAGCCAAAGGGAGTGAGAGGTGGAGGAAGGAGTGAGGGGATTTAGAAGCTGGAAAAGGGCAGGGATGTGGGGGAGAAGTGGGGAAGCCCCATGTCATGTTCACTTCTCTTCTGATTTTCCTTGACCTGAGGATTCCTGATACTGGAGTCCAGGTTGAGCCCTGGTGTGTAACTGAGGGTGTGGGTGAGTAAAGGAAGACATAGGCAGGAAGTGCAGTTCTCAGGCTTCGGTAATCAGCAGACACATTTGGGGCTTTCTTAAGAAATGGAGATTCTGAATTCTGTTGCTGGGGAATCTGATCCAGCATGTGTGGGATGGGCCCCGGGAACTAGATTTGATCGGTGTGACTAGGTGATTCTAATGCAGATGGCCTGAAGACCAAACTTTTGGAAACTCTGGATTGAAGTCTCTTCCACTGAGCTAATAGGAAGTCTGCAGCCCAGTGCAGATTCGACCTGGTGGCTTCTAGGAGAGGGTAGGCTCCCCGGCAGCACGCCTGAGGGTGCTTGAATAAAAGAAGGAGCTTTCTCTCTTAGAGAACTGCACTGAATCTAACCAAAGCTCTTTAAGATCCAGAAAGTCCTGCCTCAGGGACAGGGTGCCCTGTTCTTCCTCATCTCTTAGCTTATTTCTGGCCTCCTCTTTTGTCCTGGTCTGGTTTGGGATGAGAGTAGCCAACTGCAGAAAGCCGATGGTGGCAGGGTAGCCACTGAGGACCTTTCGGTGTTGAAACCAGAGCAGTTGCAAGCATCTGGGTTTGTTGGCCCCCTGCTTGCACAGAAGCCCTCTCGTGTAGTCCTGCCCTGCCCCACTCCGCATGCAGAGGGCTTGTGTGTGGCATCTCTCTCGGCCCCACGAGCAGCTCAGCAGGCATGTTCCATATTAGCTGGAGCTGTTCCTTTTCTTTAGCCAAGAAGCCCCTTGTGGTTCTATTTCTTTGGCCCTTCAGGCTCCTTGTGTGCAGCTCCAGGAGGCTGAATGCAGGTAGCCTCACCTGGCCCAAGAAGTAAGTTCTCAAGCCTCATTTGGGTCAAATATTATTATGCCAAGACCCACTGCCAGCTTTCCATTTTATTTTTAACTTTTATTGTTTTCATTCTCCACTGAGGCTGTAACTAGGATGTGGGTTTCCTGAGACTGGAGAAACCAGACCTTAAAACAGCCCCGTGGGAGGATAAGGATGGGGAAACATCAGAGAAAAGGGTTTAGGGAGGATGGGCTGTCCTGGTGGCAGAGGCCTTGTGGCCTCACCTCGCCCAGTGGATTTAGTCTTTTATTAGCTCAGTGAGACCCTAGTATAAGTCTTCCTGAATTCAGTTTGGTAGAGGGAGATGTGTTCTCTTGAGTGAGGAATGTCCTGCGGGTGGAGTTCAGGCTGCTTTGTTCTCAGCTTGGGCTCTGGGATGAAACAGGGTCTACAGACACAGCTCGGTTTGAACTAAAATGATGCAGTCGGGGTGTCCAAGGAGGGAGTGAATGAGAGGGCTGGAGCCAGGACAAGCCTTGTCCTCAGTGAGGGTGAACCGGGCAAACAAGTGGGCTGAACAGACCCACTTTTGGTTTTTAAAAGAGGTACAAAATATTGAAGTGCGTGGACAGAGATAGCAAACAGAATCTGAAAGGAATTCTTAAGAGGAATTCTGTTTTAAGCCAAACTAGCATTGTGGAATCAGAGCAGCACATGTCCCAGGTGAAAAAGGGCACAGTGTGCTCCCAGATGAATGAATCCAGATGTTTGTTACAGTGGTGTCAGAACTCAGTAATCACCCAGGACATAATTTGATCCCAGAAGGTTACCCATCTAATTATATTTTGCATATACTAATATTAAAAGTAATTTGCAATGGCTAAACACACACTAATTAATGGGATATTTGGGAGACTAGGAAGGAAAATGTTCCAGAAGCTTTCTAATGGATAGGAAACCATCTTTGAGTGGAAACTTGTCCAAACCTGGATAATTAGGGATTGAAGGAAAAAAGGCAGCCCTTGAAAGACTTGACAGTTATATTGTGATATGGGTTTACACAGATTGAATGGTGCCTCCTAAAATTCATGAAATGTGTAGGAGATTCCTGAAGAAACTGAGACTGAGGGAATCAATCTTGCCTTCCTACTCTGGTGTTACCAAGTATTTCTAACACTGTTGCTAAAATGACCTGGAAACAAAGAGGCTGTAGAGAAAGAATACTTTACCCTTATAAAGAAGCTCTGAGTCTAAGAGAGTAAAGAATTACTCCAGTAGATTCAAGTGTAGTTTTGTGTGTATGTGGCGTGAAAAATCTGACACCTAACAGGTAAACTTGCAAGTCTGTGGAAAACAAAACACAGAGAGACTTGTACACAGGACAAAGATGACTGTCAACATCAAGTGGTCCCCAGTGGGAGGCTCTGGGATGCAAGGACACCAGGGAGAATTGGAGATGTTGTCATGGAAGCCACATCACCCGTCCAGCTTCTACTCTGCTGTTGTTCTGAGAACTGTGTTTCTTTGGAAAACTGTAGCCCTAGGATGAATATAATCGGACCTTCACTGATAAGAGTAGCTAACACGGACTTGATGCTCACAGTGAGCTCTGCAGTGTTCTGCGTGCTTGGCCTGTATTAACTCAGATAGTCCTTACAACTCTCTGAAAATGCTGTATTTTTTTCTCTCCTCATTTTAAAATGGGGGCGGATCTGAGCATAGAGAAGATAGTAGCTCACTCAGTCACATAGTGTAAGTGGTAGAACTGAGGTGATGTTTGGCTTCAGAGCTCGTGCCCTTCCCCACTGCCCTGTGTACTGTCTCCCCAGTCATTTCATTTTGTTAAAAATAGTACCTGCTGCTTTTACCTCGAAGCAGTGACTTGTACTGAGAAATGCCGTGAGGGCTGTAGCCTTATAAACAGACTGAAAGTGTCACAAAAAGAAAGATGGCAGAAGAATGGAGTGAGACTCTTATCTTAAATCATTTAAAAATATTAACTCAAAACTTAGACGTAAGAGCTAAAGTTATAAAACTCTAAGAAGAAAACAGGCACAAATCTTTGTGACCTTGGATTAGGTGGTGGCTTTATATATGGCACCAAAAGCAACAGCAACAAAGGAAAAAATAAGTTGGACTTCATCAAAATTTACAAACTCTTGTGCCATACACAAAAATAAACTCAAAATGGATCAAATATATAAACATAAGACAAGATACAATCAACCTCCTAGAAGAAAACATAGGCAACACATTATCTGACATACATCTCAAAAATGTTCTCCTAAGGCAGTCTATCCAAGCAATAGAAATAAAAGCAAGAATAAACAAATGGGACCTAATTAAACTTAAAAGCTTCTGCACAGCAAAGGAAACCATAAACAAAACAAAACGACAACCTACGGAATGGGAGAAAATTTTTGCAAAAGATGAAACTGACAAAGGCTTGATCTCCAGAATATATAAGCAGCTCATATGACTTAATAAGAAAAAAAACAAACAACCCAATCCAAAAATGGACCTAAACAAGCAATTCTCCAAGGAAGAAATACAAATGGTCAATAGGCACAAAGGACATTCTCAAAAAATGAAAGACAACTCACAAAGTGTAAGAAAATATTTGCAAATTATGTAGCAGATAAAGGACTTGTCTCCAGCATATATAAAGAACTGTTACAACTCAGTAATTAAAAGACAAAGAACCCAGTTAAAATTGGGCAAAAGATTTGAATAGAAGACATACAAAAGACCAATAAGCATAAGAGAAGAGGCCTAGTTTTTAGGGAAATGCACATCAAAACCACAATGAGATTCCACTTCACACCCACTGGAATATACATAGTCAGAACGATGGACAGTAACAAGTGTTGGTGAAGATACGAAGAAACCAGAACTCTCACACATTGCTGGTGGGAATGTAAAACAGTGCAGCTACTTTGGAAAACAATATGGTAGTTCCTCAAAAAGTTATACCTAGAGTTTCCATATAATCCAGCAGCTCTACTCCTTTGTACATACTCAAGAGAATAGAAAACATACCTTCACACAAAAACTTTACATGAGTATTCATAGCAGTATTACCATAATAGCCCAAAAGTGGAAACTATCCATCAAAAAAGGTGAATTCATCAAAAAGTGGAAATACCTATCAAATGATGGATGGATGAACAAAATACAGTGTGTCTGTACAACGGAACGTTATTCAGCCTTAAAAAGGAATGAAGTGCTGATACACAATTCACATTATAAGCCTTGAAAACATTAAGCTGAGTGAAAGGAACCAGACACCAGAGGCTTTATATTGTGTGATTCCATTTATATGAAATATTCAGAAGAGGCAAATTCATAGAGACAGATGGTTACTTGCCATAGGCTCTTGGGAAAAGGGAAGAAAAGGGAGTGACTGCTGATGGGTATAGGGTTTCTTTTTGGAGTGATGAAAATGTTCTGGAATTATCTACAGGTGATTTTTTTTTTTTGAGAATATATTAAACACCACTAAATTGTGCACATAAAAAGTGAATTTTATGGCATTAGAATTTTATCTCAATATATAGATATATATACATACTAAAACAAAAACAAAAACAAAACCCCAAAGCTCTATCTACCCTTCTGGAAAAAGCTGGAAACAGTATCACTATTGACTTTTCAGAAAGCACAGCAGCAGAAAATGTTAGCAACTTCGTGTGGGGGGGTGGGAACCAAAGGAACCTGGGATCCGGCTCCTCGCCAGATGACCTCCCTTCGCTTCTCTTTTTCTTCTCCTCACTCCCTCTCTCAAACTTAGCAGTTAGAAGAAATGACTAGTTCAGTGGGGAGGAAAACAAGACAGTGCTTCTGTTTCAACCTCAAGGTCAGTGTTCCGTGTCACGACCTGTCAAACACTCCGGAGGTTCATATGTATTACAAAACAACTACATTTCACAATGCTGACCCTCTCCTCACTGCCTGTAATAGTTTTGTGCTGTGCTCCGCTTTTCTCTGGCTGGGTTGGTTTTCTTGATTGTTTGGTTTTGGTGCTTCTGCTTATTTACTTTGACAGAGAGACTCCTCATGGTGAGCCAAGTACAGCCCACTGAGACATAACGGTGGAGGCTACACTTGATTATTGTTTCAGAAACGTTGTTGTTGCTGGTTAATATGCATGGGGCTCAGCTGATACGGGGCTCTTAGCCCACCATCAGCCTTAATGCCCGCAAGTCATTCTTTCATGCTGTTCATTAAAGATGGGAACCAAGTGGGACTTTGAGCACCAGCTTTTAAAAAAATTGAGATATAATTGACATATAACATGATATTAAGGTCCAGTACACAACATAATGCTTGATATACTTATATATTGTGAAGTGATCACAATCAGTTTAGTTAACATCTGTCACCACATATACTTACACATTTTTTTCTTGTGATAAGAAATTTTAAGATTTACTTTGTTAACAACTTTCACATATACACTACAGTATTATTAACCACAGTCACCATGCTGTACATTACATCTCCAGAACCTACTTATAACTGGAAGTTTGTACCTTTAGACCCCCTTTACCCATTTCACCCACTTCTTGCCCCCACTTCTGGCCACCACCAGTTTGTTCTCTGCATCTGTGAGTTCCATTGCTTTTAGATGACACATATACGTGAGGTCATGTGGTATTTGTTTTCCTGTGTCTGACTCATTTCACTTAGCATGATGCCTGCAGGGTCCATCCATGTTGTTGCAAATGTCAGGATTTCCTTCTTTTTCATGGCTGAATAATATTCTGTTGTATAAATATATCACATTTTCTTTATCCATTCATCCGTCAGTAGAACTGAGTTGCTTCCCTGTTTTGGCTGTTGTGAAAAGTGCTGCAGTGAAGGGGGCCAGCTCCCCCACCTCAGTATTATGTTTCTGTGTTTTGTGTTCATTCTCACTTTTGTTACACTTTTTTCTTTTTAAACAATCCTGGGCTAAATTGAGACACAGAAAAGGTACTGATGGTGTTCTGTGTCTCCTGCAACCCTCTTTTGCTGCTCCATTTCCATCCTGAACTTTCTTTTCCAGATACTCATTCCTTTTACATCTTTACTAATTAATTACCTTGACTGTGGAATTTTATCCCCCTCTACTTTCACTGATTCTTAGCTGTCCTATGTTCTATCTCTTAGGACCTGGTTTAAAGACTAAACTTCAGTTGATAAAGTCAAAATGGAATTTTTCTAGTTTCATCATTATTTGTGCATTTATTAGTTGGAATTCTTTTATATGGATGAATTTTCCATCATTAATGATTTGGTTATCCTGCAATATAGTTTGAAAAGAAAAAGCAGGATACAATATTCAACCTTTCCTTTTATTTATCACTTGTCCGAATGATGAACTGGGGCCCTAGCACCTTCTACTGGTGGTCACCAGTGAGCTGTTTTCCACTGTTTTAGGGGTTGAGGTGGGAGGACATCTTATCAACTCACTGTAAACTCATGGACTTTATAGATTTGATGTGTTTGAATCAGTCACAGTCATTCTTTTTGATATTCAGATTGTCTCAATTTCAGCCAGTGGAGGCTCCCTCTAAATGGCTTGTGTGTCTTCTTGGCACTACCCTAGTAGTCTGAGCGGTGGCAGTCTTTTCCACCTTGTTGAGTAATTGGATTAGTTGGTCTTTAAGATTCCTTTAGTTCTAACTTTCTTTCCAAAAAAGGGCCAATTTTAATATCCTACAATTAACTCTTTTATGATGAAATACACTATTTTGATTTTTTCCCCTTTTGAGTTGACACCGTGGGTGAATGAATGCATTGGAAAATATGAAATGTTTTGGTTTCTCCCCTCTGATCTTTTAGCCTCCACTTATGTGACACTGGCTCAGGACACTTTCACACTCTAAGCCCAGTATCTAGGCAGAAAACAAGACAAAACAAAACAAACAACATGAACATTTCTATACTTAAGGCTGTAACGACATTTACCGAGGAAATGCCTGATTTTGAAGATGATTGTTTTTGAAATATATCAGCGTTAGAGTTGTTATTATTCTAAATGTGACATTTTCCTCACCTCGCTGGGGCACCAGGCAACAAGAATGGATAGCTGCATTTTATCCTGTGGTCCTGATAAGGCAGAATGGGGAGCTAAGGAAGGCTTGAAGCACCCCAAGGAGCTGTTCAGGGAAGTCCAGAAGGCTGCAAAGCCAGCCAAGTCTTGCCAGGTGGCTGCAGAGAGTCAGCCCCAGTCCCTACAAGCGGGGAGCTGGATGGAGCCTGTCCATCCAGGCAGTGCCTGAACCAGATCCAGGCAGTGGGGCCAAGTCCCCGAGGCTGTCCCTGGGACCAGAAGGTATAACCAGAGGGAAGCATGAATTCAAATTCCAGGGCATAAGACAAATCTCATTATATCTATGGAGAGGGAGCTGAAAATGACTTTTTTATAAATGCTGGAAGGACACTGGCTCATACTGAACCGCCTATAATAAAATTTAAGAAGTGCCTGATTTTTGTTTCTGCCTGTGCGCTGTGGAGCACATATAACTTCAAAGGCAGCTCTGTAGGGTGCAGAGGGAAAAGAGCATGCTTTTATTTCTGCTTTTGGCAGAAATCCTCCAAACTATTTTTGATGGCCAGGGAACAAAACTTGCATTCCCTCTGGACTCACTTGCATTTGACAGGCCCGCCTTTGTTTTCCTACAGTGACAGTTTCCACTTTCTTCAACCTGTGTGTTCTCCATACTTTGAGGCTTTATTTTGCAGGAAAAAGGTGACACCAGATGATTTCAAATGAAGCCTCGGACAGCCCACTTCATCTGTCGCTCCCCCACCCCCCTCGCCAAGTTCTTTCTTTCCACCCTAATACGTGTCTTCAGAATTTCAAACAGTGGTTTATGAAACCATTTAAAACTGTGAAACACCCATTTAGTAGGAGTCTTAGTTGTAGAAAGGAGCTCCGGGTTTCATTTCAATCTGACGGGACACCTTGTTGATGAGTGACATAGTCCCGACCTAATGACCTACTGCATATGCACCTGTGTGTGTGTGTGTAAGCTCCTTGAGACTCAGAGATTCCATTCATTCTAGAAGTTAGAGACACCAAGGTTGTTTTCAAGGATTCTGTCTGTCCCTTACCAACACGAGCTGGCTCTTTCAGGCATGTTTTTGGGGCAAGTTTCCTTTGTGGTCTCTTTGCCCTGCCTTTTCTTAGCTACTCCTCCACACCGGGCTTCAAGGCAGACCGTTTCAGGCTCTCCTGTTTTTATTTCTTTTGGGCCTGTTTACTTCTTATCATTTTTATGACTCTTTTCCAAACTGTATATTCCCTATTCTGTTTGGAGCTTTGGATCCTGCTATAGTTGGGCAGTAGTTCAGCTTGACTTAAAGAGTGATTCTCACGAACCTCAAGTGGTTGCTTTCACTGCCCTAAGGGTCTTTCTCAGGAAGAAGCTGCCACTGCGTGGCCCTGGTCTCATTATGACAGGTCAGCAAATGATGGGCAAGATATTAACTCTGATAGCTTTGGTGTTAGACTTCTTTTTAATCCCCATATTAACTCATAACTCATTGGTCTTTTTTTCTAACTGCTGCTAGTGATGTTGCCTTAAATTGTAAAGAACAGTAATACAGTAATGATAATACTTATATCAACATGCTAACAGACTTACCCCTACCCCCTTCATGCTCTGTTAAAATAGAACCTTCCCTGAAGAGTCAGGTTTGAATAGAATGAATATATGTTAGTCTAGTAAGCAATATTATGATCTAAAAGCATTTATCAAAGGGCTAAGTATAGAAAGTGTTAAGTGAAATTCTATAAAAACCAAGAAGTACTTGTCATTTGCATGTATTGTCTAACTTCTGTATGTACAAAATTGCATACAGTGGTGCTAATGAACACACACAAACATATGTGGGGATTTCCCTCAAAGAGCGTAGTGGTTTATTCCAGTAGAGAAAAAAAAACTTACATGAAACATTAGTTGAATAACATAAGGAAACTTAAGTCTAAATGTTCAATTGGTGGAGGCTGGCTAGGTATAAAATGATCAGGATTCAGAGAAGGGAGACGATACAGTAGACGACTGGGAGATGCCACATGAGAGGGAAGAAGAATTTGGATAATTTGTGTAGTTGGGGGGAGGCAGAACTCTAGACATGGGAAACTGCTAAGTCCAGATAGAAGGACCAGTTGGAGAGGATTTATGGGCCACTGGGATGGCCAGGATGACTTACGTACATAAAAGTTTTTGGGAGCTTCTTACCAGCAGTTTCAGTGTATGAATGAAGTTGATGATAGAGAATTTTAAAAATCTGAAGCTCTATCTAC
This sequence comes from Camelus bactrianus, assembly GCF_048773025.1. Classification (NCBI taxonomy): domain Eukaryota; kingdom Metazoa; phylum Chordata; class Mammalia; order Artiodactyla; family Camelidae; genus Camelus; species Camelus bactrianus. The sequence goes on from NC_133573.1 coordinate 22,059,479, forward strand.
AGATATGAAGTAAGTAGCAATCATACTCAAACTATATTATTACTCATTTAAGGAGTTTAGACTTTGCCGAAGTTGAAAGAAAACTATAAAATTATAAGCACTTGTTTTAGCAAACACAGTGGAGTACCCTGAAGTGATTCAAGGCACCAGTCTACCTTTGATCTTGCACACATGGTTACAATATTGTAGGAGCTACAAGAATGAGGGCCTTGTCAGATTTAGCTTTGTGTCTCCCAGGAGGTGCATCTTAGCACACTACCTTGCACAAGGCGGATTTTTAGCAGTGTTCGTGGAATGAATGCATTAATTTAATATAAAGACATCCTTTGGTGTTGGCCTCAAAAAGCCATTATAAATGACACTCCAGAGTACCCTCAGAAGATGGGCTTCATTGTCCAGCAAATATGTTATGTGTTGGTAAAGTCTCCCTGCTACCAGGTTTTTCATAAATATTTTGGGGTGGTTCTTAGAACCAGCCAAAATGATTTTATTGAGTTATCTTCTATGACTCCAGTAACAGAAGGAATATGAGACTTGATTCCTGGCATTACAGAAATTATGTTATGACAGGAAGATAAGGGTATTCATTGGGAAAAAGTTAGAAAATCAGAAGTCAGTATACAAGGCAGAAATACTGGAGAGGAGGATAAGCATCTTCACTGCTGCTTTTTTCTTCTTTTCTCTTTTCCTTAGGAAACTGATCTGTGTCATATTTTCAACTGATGTCTCTATTGATGACTCATACTGATATCTGTTCCAGATTTCATAGCTGGACAGAGTATTTTTCCATCATCTCAAACCTCATCTCTCTAAACCTAACCAGATTAAGTTCCTTTTCTTTCTTTCTTTTTTTTTTTGTAAAAAAGGCTTCTTTATTGAGAGCAGCGAATGTAAAAAAAACCAAACAAACCAAAAAACAAAACAAACAACAATGACAACAATAAAGGTGTGAGGCTGGGGTGGCCCACCCTCCCATCTCCTCCAGGACCCACCCCTACCTCCCATGCCCTCCCACCCCACGCTGCAATTACAAAAGCCGCCCATGGTGCATACAAAAAGGGCGGGTTATATAGTGTCAAAAGCTCCTGAAAACTCCTTCATCTGCCAGGCACTTAGGATGAGGAAAGGAGAGAAGGGTGGGGAGGAGGCACGGGTCTGGGTCAGTGTGCACAAGTCCACGGGGGGAGGACTCACTGGCTGTGTCCTCCGTGATCCTAGTGCAGACCCCCAAGTGGGCCCGCCCCGGGCGCCAGAACTACCAGGAACTTCATTATAGGAAGGAGCTCCCCTTGAACCTGGCTCACCTCCAGCCTAGCCCTCCGGGGATGGAGTTGGCAGGTGAGTGGCAGAACTGGACCCGGTCAAGGGGAGGAGACCCATGCCAGAAATTGGGGTTACCTGAGGCACCCACACTGTCCCTGGTGGGGGAAGGGGTGGCAGAGAAAGCTGCCTAGCCCAAGGCCCTAGTCACCCAGTCTGGGTCTGAATCAGCCTCCCCACGGGCTGAGGATGGGGAAGGGGAGGAAAGCCCGGACCCCGCCAGACCTCAGCAGTGCCTGGGGTGCCAGGGCGGGGCCCCTGGGGCCCAGGAGGACGGGGATTTGCCCGTCATGCTGTGGGCACCCCTCAGGAGGTCCTCCCCTGCCCGTGCCATCCTGAGGCACAGCCTGCCTGGGCTCCCTCCTCACGGCTTGCTGTCTGCAGAGCTGTCTCCCAGGGTGTTGGCGATCTTGCTGAAGGAGGGCCGGTCCTTGGGGCTGAGGGCCCAGCAGTGCTACATCAGCCTATAGAGCTTGGAAGGGCAGCCCTCAGGCTGTGGGAGCCTGGCCTTCCCAGCCTGCAAGTCTGCCAGCACTTCATCGTCTGCCTTCCCACCATGGGGCATCTCCCCGTGGATGAACACTTCCCACATCAGCACTCGGAAGGCCCAGACATCAGACTTGGTGGAGAAGTCGCCCTCCAGGATGGCCTCGGGGGACATCCAGTGCAGGGGCATCCAGGCCTGGCGGAAGTGGTAGTACTCACTGTTGTACACGTCCTTGCTGAGCCCCAGGGCCGGCACCTTCACCTGTCCCTGAGCGCTGACCAAGCAGTTGCGAGCGGCCAGGTCCTTGCGTACAAATCGGTTGTTGGACGGGTGCTCCATGCCCAGGGCCACCTGCCACCTTCTGCCTCATGCTTAGGGGCTGAGTCTTCAATTTTTCATCCTTGTGACAACTGTGGGTTTTGGTGTGGCCTGGGTCAGGCAATGCAGATAGCCTGGCTTGCCCTCCTCCAGCTGGCTGTCTTGGGGCTTCTTCAGCCACGTGGGCACAGTGGCCACGGTGATGTTGACATCCTGTCGCCACTGACCGGCCAGGTTGGCTGCGTGGCAGGTGTAGACACCAGCATCGCTCTCAGCTGTGCTGGCAAACACCAGCTCGTGGCCCTGCTGGTAGACTCTGCCATGGGTGGGCAGCTGGATCCTGCATGCTCCCACCATACACTGGGTCCAGAAGACCCTGGGGTGGGGCGGGCAGGCCACACGCTCCTCACTGCCAGCTGTGAACACCCGTGGCTCAAAGGGCGGCAATCTCTGCCTGGTGGAGTGTGGCCTCCAGGACGATGGGAGGGCCCCTCTGCCCCTGGCCGATGCAGCGGTAGACCCCTGCATTGCATGGTCGGACCTGGGTCAGCAGCAGGGACCCACTGGCAAACACCATGGCTCTGCGGAGGTGCGGGGGACGACTGCGGTTAGTGATGGGAGTCTCATCCTCAAAGATCCACTGCAGGGTCGCGGGAGGCTGGGTGGAGAACTGACAGTGGAACATGGCCTCCTCATTCCTTGCCACGACCATATCTTGCGGCGCCAGCACCACCCTGGCAAAGCTCTCATCAGCAATGCTGAAGGTGAACTTCTGGCTGCTGCAGGCCTGGCCAAATGCATTGTGGGCACAGCAGGAGTAGATGCCACTATGCTCAGGCTGGTCGGCCAGAGGGTCAGGTTCCGCTCCTTGCTGCTGACTGTGTGGTTGCTCTGGCCATCAGCGAGGGGGCTCCCATCTTGGAACCACTGGTAGGTGGGCTGAGGGTGCCCATCAATGTGACAACGCAGTGTGACCTGGGCCTGTGGCTGGATCTCGGCTTCTGAGGCTTCATGCTTCAGAACCACGGGACCGGTCTCAATCCATTTGATGTTGAAGGAGGCGTTGGCACTGCAGGCCTCCTCGCTGGTGGAGTCATCCCAAGCCACGCACTGGAAGGCACCTGAGTCCTGCGCCGCTCCGTGTCCTGGACAGGGGCCCCATCCAGCAGCCAGTACACGTGCACTGGGCCTGGGGCCTCGACCTTACAGCGGAGCAGCGCCCGCGCCCCTGCAGCGCATCCTGGGAGGACGGCTCCTTGATGAAGACAATGGCTGCCTCTGCACCGCCCAACAGCGGCAGCAGCAGGACGCTGAGCAGAGGCAGCCGGCGGGGGCTCCTCGGGGCTCCGCGCGCGACTCCCATCGCCACAGGCCCGGGGAACTGAGTGGGCGGGCGCACGGCGGGCTCGCGGTCGGCGCTCCCTGGGGGCCAGGAGGCCGAGCGCACTGGAGCTCGGGCGCCGCTGCAGCAGCCGTAGCCGGAGTCCCTAAGTTCCTTTTCCTTTTTCTATAATGGATCTCTGTTCTAATCACCCAGGCTCAAAGTCATTGATTATTTCTGTATATGCATATTTCCTTATGTTCATCCATTGCCATTGCCACTCTGCCCTGGGTTGTGAGCAGATCAAGAGAATAGAAGAGATTTTTAACTAAGTGAGCCCATATGTGCAGAGCAGGTGTTGTGGGCAGAAGGAAATAAAGTGATGTTCTTGGAACTCTGATGGAAGACACGGTCAGTAGAGTTTCGACTGAATAGTGCTGAGAAAGATCTGTTTCCAGGCAAGAGATACAGTGGAAGAAATCCCCACATTCCTTGGCCTGAAACGTGTGTTACCTGTTGATTTGCTTAATATTGGTATATCAAATTTTGATTAATAGAATTTTGCTTTAAATGTTTTGGAAAAGCTTAGTGTTGAAGCCTATTATTAAATTTACATTTTTCTACTGCTGTGCTTTTCTGGTGTACTGGTAACTTTACAGGCCAAACACATTGATTTTCAGCTCCGTGGTCTCCAGGCTGTCTCATGTGTAGCTGATGATTTGTGGAATGAGCTGCATTGCGTCATAGGACATTTCTTGCTGATAGTATTTGAACAGAGATGGCACTGCTATTTCAGATACTGAACACATGAGCCTGGCCTTCGGTAGAAGACTGGACTAGCTTTCTATCACCCCTTCTAAGATTAAGATTTTATCTTTTTATAGTGCTTCATCAGAATTATTTAGTGATTTATTTCTACTGTTATATAATGTACTGGCAATAACCAGGTATTGTTTTGGCTTTTTCTATATAGCACCTTGGAAAGTATAAGGTTAAACACTTACAAATGACACTCAAGGGTGGCTCCATTGACAGAGTGTGGATTACACTGTGATTGTTGAAGTAAACTAAAATATTATTTTGACTTTGTCGGCATGGAACTCAGTGGTAGGTGTCTGCTGAACCTTGGAAGGACTGGGTTTATTAGCATTTTCATGGCATTAAGGTGGTCCATGGACAGTTAGCCTGACCAGGTTTCTCAAGTTATGTAGTTATAAAGGCTCAGGGTGTCTCTCCATAAGAGAGGTAGAAGGGGTTAGAAAGAAATATCTTTTCCTTCTTTGAACTGAAGCTATGAAAGGGTGTAATTTGGGGGGGGGCTTGATGTATTCCATAAAAAATAAAAAGATTCAGAGCCAAGCACACTTCAGGACTGATCTCCTGGGTTCTGCTAGGTTTTTTAGTCATGTCTGGTTTTCTCAGTCTGATACCTTCAAAGATCCCCCTCTACTTCAGGGAGGAAGCTAGAGGTTATTGTATGGAGCTTGAAAATGTTGTTCCTTTAGATCCTTTGCCAGTATTCCATCATCGTCCTGAAACAAAGGACATGGTAAACACCCATAGCTTACACAATGGAAGAATTCCTTTGAACAAGATTGACCATGGAGAAAATATGTTCCTAGCAGCAAATGCAGAGCTGTGTGTATCTGACATTAGCTCCAGATTTCACTTAAGACGTGTGGCTTCACTCTGGAGTGCATACTTCTCTGCAGTGAGCATCTTCATTCTCACTCTGCCCCTCTCACGGAGGTGGTCCTCAGTGTTTTTTGCTCTCACAGAGTCCTTTTGAAGAGCGCCAATTAATAAATGTAGAAGGAATGATGGAAGAGAAAAATCCATATTTTAATTAATCAGTGATTCAGGAAAGAATAATCAGTGGATGATAGTCAGTGGGTGAGATTGCTGAAGAACAGAATATTCTCAAAGTGTCACCTTTTGGACTGTTTGATTACAAAGGGAAAAAGGCACCTTGAAGATGGAGAATACTAAACATGTGATCGAATTTGAGCAACCTAACATCACCAAAAGAGGAATAAATTGATGTCATTTACCCACTGATTTGATGGCTCTGCCTGTCACTTAGGCAGCATTCCTGCTCCAAATGTTTAACCCGAATCTAATCATGAGGGCTTGTTTCCTTAAGAAATGCCAATCATTATAAACCAAAAAAAGCTAGGGAAGCTTCTTTTTAATTAAAGGAGACTAAAGAGATATGACAACTAAATGCAGTGTATGATCTCAGATTGCATCCTAGATCAGGGAAACAGCTATAAAGGACATTTATTGGGCTATTTGGAGAAATTTGAAAGTGGACTGTATATTTGATAATAGCAATGTATCAGTGTTAAATTTCCTGAGTGCAATAATTTTGTGTATGTACGAGGATGCCTTTGTTCTTAAGAGATTCATATCGAAATATTTACTACTTAATTGTCATGATGTTTGCTACTAACTTTCATATGAGTCATATAAAAATATTACATATGATCATTTTTATTATATATAATTTATATAATAAATAAAAACATATGTACATTCAAGTATAATACATTATATTAAATATATTATACATACTTGCTTTAAACACACATGCATTTGTGTGGATGTGTGAAGCAAATACGGCAAAATGTTGACAATTGGTGAATTTAGATCAAGTGCATAGTCATTGCACTATTTTGAAATCTTTCTGAGGTTTGAAATTTTTCAACATAAAAAGTTGGAGGGAAAAAGAACTTTTGTTTTAGGGATGAGGTAATGGAGAAAAAAGCTGAGCTGCTAATAAACTCATGTGCATGAAAAATGGCATTTTATTACTATTGAGTGAAGCAAGGTTAGATGATACAGTCCATTGAAAATAAGTATTCGCAAACATAAACTGTTGAGTGAGCTTGACTCAGATAGTCTGGAATTAAATATTTTTCGTGTAGAGAAAGGATTGCAGTTGGGTGTCTTAGTCTTTTTTGTTCCGACAATATTGACTTTCTCCTGTTGGAAGTCCTTAGCTCACAGGATTGTTGTAAAAATTGATGAGAGAATGTATGTAAAAGTGCTCTGTAAGCTGTAAAAATAACATCTCCAAGTTTCTGTGTTTAGGGTACAACTTGTACTGAACTGTAACACCCAGTGTCGTATTTTATCAGTGTTCAGAATATGCATTCACAGGAAGACAAACTGGATCAATTACTTTATTAAGACTCATTCCATTACATATGTAATTTAGAAAAATAAAGCTGCCTCCATGTAGGTGAGATTAATGTAGGTATGCCTTATGGCATGTCTAGAACAGTGTCTAAATACATATAAAACCAATATTAGCTTTTCATTAATGAAACGAAACTTCGCTTACTTCTTCGCTCATTTAACCAGTTGCACTTATGGAAAATTTTTCCCTAGAGGTTGGAGAAAGAGCGAACAAGAGGTTTAACATAAGTTAATAAAACATTAAATAGAGAAAAACTTAGAGTTGCTTGCTGTGCTGTTGTTATCCTGTGAGAGCTTCAATTTAGGTTTTTAAGTATGCTTTCAGAATTTTATTATTACACTAAATATAAAGTTGAGTCAGTATGTATGGAGTACTTGGATTGAATGTGGAAAATGAACATTTTGCCCATTCAGAGGCAGACAGGCCAGGATATCTACAAAATGGTGATATTTTATCTCTGACTGAAAGGAAACTATAGAAAGAATGATGACAAGGAAGGAATTAGGGGAAACAAATAGAATCCATTCGCTAGAGGAGACATTCCTGTTGGTTATTGAACTTGGCAAGATTCTTCTGCTCGTGTAGACAGTTTGGGCATAGCCTGTGGTGGGCACAGGTTTCACTGGTAGTTAGCCAGAGTGACACTAGGTTTCTGTCTTTGTCACTTGGCATATGAGGTTGATTATGATGATGAATATTTTAAATGATAGCATTCATTGAGTAATTGCTGTGTACTTGGAGCAATGTTAAATACTTTATGTGTGTTTCCTCACGTAAATCTCTCTGAGATAGAGATATACTTCTAACATCCTTATTTTACAGTTAAGCAAGGTAGACTCAGAGAGGTTAAATAACTTGTGTAAGGTCACACAGAAAGTAGTGGCAAAGTTGCTTCTTGAAGCCCAGGTGGTCTGACTCCAGAACCCATTTTTATAACCACAACACTATACTTACCAACTCTCTAGAGTTGATACTGGAGAGAACAGATTAAGAAGATGTGGAGACTTTTTAGAGGTAAGACACATTTTTCTTTTAGTGATGATAGAGTAAAAGGGACTGAAGTAATTCTCAAAGCTTAAAAAAATTAAAAAATAACTAGGGAAAATATATGAAACAACAATTTTCAGACATTAGACAAGGAGCACAAACAGTAATCTCAGAGAAGGGAAACAAATGAGAGTGCCTGTCTTCCCGCCTGGAGTATGTGTTATATTTTCAGACATATAACAGAGCCTGGCCATCACCCTCAGTTGAGAAAACACAGTTCAGAGTTTGAAGAGGCTACAACCACTGGAGTTCCCAGTGTCAGGTCCTGGATAGGAGAGATGTGCACAGCCAGCCAGCTCCAGAGATCTGCAGAGTCTTCAGTGGACAGAAAACTGTCTGAGGCCAGGGGGATACATGGCAAAGGAACAGGTGAAATCATCCCTGGAGCTCAGTCATTTGTATTTTCCTCCCCTCAGAGTGGAAAGACCTGCTAATGTTCAGGGTATCAGCTGGAGTTCTCAGAAGACCATTGCCTCAGTTGTGTGTCAAAACTAACCCTTAGATTAGACACTCTTCTGGTCTTGCTTAACAAAGCTTAAAAGTGAGCCATGGAAGGATCAAGTTGTTTCCAAGTTACTTTATTGTATCCAACACAAAGCCCCCAAATATTTAAAGGAATATTAAAAAATAAATAACCCTCCAACTTCATCAATCTAAAATTCACATTGGCAACCAATCAGAAATTACCAGGCATTTAAAGAAGCAAGAAATATGACCCATAATGAGGAGAAAAACAATCTATAGAAAAAGGCCCAGGAATATGACACTCTAAATTCCTATGTTCAAGTCCTAACCCTCAATGAGATTGTATTTGTAGAGGGGGGCCTTTGGTAGTATGGTGGTTAGGGTTAGATGAGATTATGAGGGTGGGACCCTCATTATGGAATGAGTGGCTTTATAAGAAGAGGAAGAGAGAAAGATTGCTCCCTCTGCCTCATGAGGAATCAGCAAGAAGACCACTGTCTACAAACCAGAAAGAGGATCCTCACCAGGAACTGAATTGGCTGCACCATGCACTTGGGCTTCTGGTCTCCAGAACTGTGAGAAAGAAATGTCTGTCATTAAAGCTACTCAGTCCATATGATGTTTTATCTCAGTGAACTGAGCTAGCTAAAACAAGGGCATTAAAACAGCGATCACAGCTGTACTCCATATGTTCAAATGGTGGAGGACAACATGAGTTTGATAAAGAGAGACACGGAAGATGTAGTAAGGACCCAAGTCAGACTTCTCGAGCTGAAAAATATAATGAGGCTAAGAAATACAGTGGGGTGATGAACAGCAGATTGGACACTGTAAATAGAATAATTAGTAAACTTGAAGATGTAATAATTATCAAAAATGAAACAAAAAAATGGAAAGAAATTAACAACATCAGTGAATTATGGGACAACAACAAGTAGCCTGTCGTGTATGTAGTTATTTTCATAAGAGGGTGGGGTGAGAGGTAGGAGAGATACAGAAAAAAAAAAAAAAAACCAAAACCCAAAAACAGAAACAAAACAAAACAAAAAAAACCCAAACCCTTAAGAAATAAAGGCTGAAAATTTCCAAATTTGGTGAGAACTAATCCTACAGATCCAAGGGCTGTACAAGCCGCAATCAGAAGAAGAGTGAAGAGAACTGCACCAGTGTACTGACCATCATGACCAAATTGCTTAACCACCAATATTACAGAAAAATATCTTAAAAGCAGCCAGGGACAGAGCATATTTTTGAGCAGGAGTTTTATCAGGATAAAGACAGTCATTTAAAAATGATAAAGGTATCATTTTATCAAGAGGATATAACAATCCTAAATGTGATTGGAGATGCTTATTTTAAACTGAAAGTAGAAAAAGCCAAATCCATATTATAGTTGGAGATTTCAACACTTTTATCTCAATAATTGATAGACTAAGTAAACAGAAAATTGGAGAGGATATTGAGTACATGAACAACATTATCAATTAACATGACCTAATTGTAACCTGTAGAACATTGCACCTGACAACAGCAGAATGTACATTCTTTTCAAGTGCACATATCAAGATAGACTATTATTTTTAGCCATAAAACAAATCTTAATCAGTTTAAAAGAGGTTAAGTCATATGAAGTATGTTTTTTGACCACAGTGGAATTAAATTAGAAATCAGTAACAGAAAGATATCTGGAAAATCTCCAAATAGTTGGAAACCACATAACATACTTCCAAATAACTATTGGTCAAAGAAGACATCCACAAGTGAAATTAGAAAATGTTTTTAATTGAATGAAAATTAAAACAACATGTTACAATTTGTGAGTTACAAATAAAACAGTGCTTAAAGGGAAATTTCTAGCATTAAATGCATATGTATATTAGGAAAGTAGAAAGCTCTAAAATCAATGACCTAAATATACCATAAGAAACTAAGGAAAAAAAGAGCAAATTAAATCCAAAGTAAGCAGAAGGAAAGAAATAAAATGTAAGAGCAGAAATCAATGAAATAGAAAATAGAAAAATAAGAAAAACAATGAAAGCAAAAGCTAATTTTTTGAAAAGAAAATTGATGAATCTATAGCTAGAATGATTAAGAAAAAATGAATAGGTGCAAATAACCAATATGAGAAATGATAGACATGACATTACTACAGATTCTACAGATACTAAAAGGACAGTAGGGAATATTATGAACAGATTCATGTCAATAAATTTGCCAACTTTTAGGTGAAATGGAAAAATTTCTTAAAAGAAATACATACTACAAAAACTCAAAAAGAAATAGGCAAATTGAGTAACCATATTTCTTTAAAAATGACTTAGTTGTATTTAAAAACATTTCCACAAAGAAAACTCCAGGCCCCATTGCTTTCACTGGTGAATTCTACTAAACAATTAAGGAAAAAATATCAATTCTACACAAATTCTTTCAGAGAACCGTAGAGGCCATGAGGCCAGCATTATCCTAATTCTAAAACTAGACAGAGAAATAATAAGAAATGAGAATTACAGACCAATATCCTTCATGAACACAGCTGCAAAAGTGCTTAGCAAACTTTCACCAGTCAAATCCAACAATATAGGAAAAGGATAATACATTATGGCCAACTAGGGTTTACCAGGAATGCTGGTTTGTTTTAAAATATAAAAAGTCAGTAAGTGTTATTCATATCAGCAGAATAAAAAAGAAAAACCATGTGTGTATCTTTATAGATGTAGAAAATGCATTTGACCACATCCAGCATTCCTTTCTGATAAAAACTTAGAAAACTAGAAATAGAGAGGAACTTCATCCTGATTTAAGGCATCTATGACAGATGTAATGCTAACATCTTACTTAATGGTGAAAGACTGAACACTTTCCTCTGAGATGAGGAGCAAGGCAATGATAGATACCTGTTTTCACCACTTCTATTCAGCATAGTCCTACAGGTTCTTGTCAATGCAATAAAGCAGGATAAAGAAATGAAAAGCACATAGATTGGAAAAGAAGGATAACTGCCTTTGTTTACAGACAATATGATTCTCTACGTAGATAATCCTAGGGAATCTAAAAAAAAGCTATGGAGCTAATAAGTGAGTTTCATAAGATTGAAGGATGCAAGATCCCTGTACAAAATTATTTATATTTCTCTATACCAACAGTGAACAACTGGAACTTGAAATTGAAAAACAACACCATTTACAATAGCATCAAAAATATGAAGTACTTTGGGATAAATTTAACAAATTGTGTAAAAATAAGACCTTTACACTAAAATGCAGAAAATGTTGCTGAGAAAAATCTATTAAGGTCTAAATAAATGAGTAGGTGTGCCAAGCTCATGGATTGGAATACTCAATATTATTTTGTCAATTCTCAAATTGATCTGTATATTCAATATTATCCCAATTGAAATCCCAGAAGCCTTTTTGTTTTATAGAATTTGACTTGCTGATTCAAAAACATAATTTTGAAAAAGAAAAACAAAATTGGAACATATACCACCTGATTTCAAGACCTATTATAAATCTACAGTAATTAAGACAGTGGTAGTAGCATAAAGGTAGGAGATACATAAAGCAGTGGAAAGCAGTGGTTTTCCATAAAGACTGCAAGTTAATTCAATTGGGTAAGGAAAATTCTTTCAGCAAATGGTGTTGGAATAACTGTATAGCCATATACATGAAAAAAAAAAAAAAAAAGGACCACAATCCTTCTTACACCACATACAAAAATTAACTTGAAGTGGATCACAACTTAAATGTAAGGGTTAAGACACATTCCTAGAAGAAAATGTAGAAGGAAATTTTAGTGACCATGAATTAGACAAATATTTAAAAAATATGACATCAAAAGCACAAACTATAGGAAAAAAAAGGGTAAATTGTACTTCATGAAAATTAAAACTTTTTTATTTTTATTTTATTTTATCTTTTAAAACATTTTTTTATTGCGTTATAGTCATTTTACAATGTTGTGTCAAATTCCAGTGTAGAGCACAATTTTTCAGATATACATGAACATACATATATTCATTGTCACATTTTGTCTTCACTGTGAGCTACCACAAGATCTTGTATATATTTCCCTGTGCTATACAGTATAATCTTGTTTATCTATTCTACATTTTGAAATCCCAGTCTGTCCCTTCCCACCCCCCCACCCCCTTGGCAACCACAAGTTTGTATTCTACGTCTATGAGTCTCTTTCTGTTTTGTATTTATGCTTTTTTTTTTTTTTAGATTCCACATATGAGTGATCTAAAATTTTTTCTTTTTTAAAGATGGTAAATAAGAAAATGAATCTGGAAGCTAGAGACAGGGAGAAAATATTTGCAAAGTATGTATCATACAAGGGGCTTGTAGCTACAATATATAAAGAACTCAGGAACTTAACAGTAAGAAGGCAGAAAACTCAAACATGGACACAGGAGTTGGAGAAGCATCTTTTTTTTCAACAAGGCTAGTCATTAGGTAGATGTAAATTAAAACCACAATGAGATGCCACTGCATTCTTGTTAGAATGGCTGACATTAAAAAAGAGTGACCATATCAATAGTTGGAAAGGATATGGAGAAACTGGGACTTTAAAATGCTGCTAGTGGGTACATAAAATGGTAAAGTATTTTACAAAACCATTTGATAGTTTCCTAAAAAGTTGGATACTGTACCCCACAGCCATTCCACTCTAAGATAGCTATCTGAGAGAAGCAAAACAGGTGCGTGCAACATATGTGTATAAAGACTTGTCCACGAGTGTTCATACACCTGTAGCTTTGTTTCTAATAGCTCCAAACTGGGAACAACTCAAATGTCCATCAACTGATGAATGGATAACTTCTGGTGTGTTCATTACAATTTAATACCAGTTAGCAATAAAAAGGAACAAACAATCAATGCACTCAACAATGTGGGTCTCAAAATAATTATACTGAGTGAAAGAAATCAGGCTGCAACATGTATATACTGTGTGATTCATGTAGAAATAAAATTCTGGAAAATGCAAACTGATACATAGAAACCAAACCAATATTGATGGTTCCCTGCATTCGGGTTAGTGGGGGAGGAAGAGGAGATGGATTACAAAGGGATATGAAGAAATTGTTATGATGGAAATGCTCATTATCTTGATTCTGGTGATGGTTTCATGGCATATATATGTCAAAACCCATTACATTGTACATTTTAAATATATGCATTATACTGTGTGCCAATTACACCTCATTAAAGCTGTAAAAAGGATCCTGACTTTTACCACTGGTGAGATGCTGAGGTAGCATATTAAGAGTTGTGGTAGAAGCCTAGAAATTCAGAGCAGATGAGACCTTAGAGATGATCTTTATCAGCACTGAGAAGGAAATGATCTGTCCAGGACAGTCACACATCATTCAGTGAAGCCTGTTGAAATGCTGCATCTTGTGACACTCCCCTAAGGATGTCAGTTCCAGGAAGACTGGCACATCCTGTCCAGCTTTGTGGCTTCCATCTGTTTTAGATGATGTTTTGTACACAGTGGTGCTTAGTAAATGTATGCTGGTTATTTGAAAGCTTGATGTTTCCTAAGCGGAATTATAGATGAGAACCGCTTCACTTTCTTGGTGTAGTGGAAAGATACACTCAGTTAAGTGGTAGATCTTATTACAGTTTCCACTTGTTAAACTTTTGGGAGTTTCCTTTGGGCACAAAATTGTTTTATTGGCATGCTTGGCACTGCTTGGGTCTAGGAAAGCCTCTGAGGTGGAACAGAAATGATTGGGGTACGTACTACTCAGGGTCTGCAAGTGACAGAGAAGCCAAATAATTGCAGCTTAAAAAGGATAGAAGTGTATTTCTCTATCACTTAAGTCTGTGACACCATCAGAGACCCAGGTTCATTCTTGTTTTTCCACCATTTCTTCATCCACATGTGTCACGGTGACTCCTACGGTGTCTACTTTCCCTCCAACAAGAAGGGGTGGGAGGAAAGGGAAATGGAACGTACAACCAGGAAGTTGCACCCATCCCTTCGGTGCAGATTGTTTTGGCCTGGGCTGCTGCTTGGCCACACCTAGCTGCCAGAGTGCTGGGCATGAGGCCTGATCTTGGAAGAGCAGGGTATCGGTTTTGTGGGGATGACTAGCAGTCTGAGCCGCAGCGAAGGATCTGAGTATCCAGGAGTTTTCGACTTACAGAGGACTGGAGTTCAAGAAGGTCATGATAGTGTAATGTCACCCAGTCCTTCCCTTTTTGCTTCAATTCAGAAGGACAAAGAGGAAAAAGTCTGAGGGACGTAGCTCAGTCTTCTTCCCCATCGCTGACACACCCACTTCTGTTTCAGGCTGTGAATGAAGGGGATGACCTTCTGTCTCTGAAGTTACATTTGGATGGTTATTATTTCCTCCAAAAAGCCACAAAATGTTCTCATGGAAGGTCGATAGGCGGGAATGAAATCTCTGCTAAGAAAAACTGCTACAAGGGACATCTGAGGCAGACTGGCAGGAAATGTGTTATTAGCATTTAATAACAGATGGTAGTTTAGTCATTGCTGAGGACTTTTTATTACTGTTTAAAAAGAATCAATTGCTTACAGTTTTGTGAAGCAGCTGATTTTCATTTTCACTTTTTCAAGGGGAAGAAACCGAGTCCTAGGAGGGTGTCTAATGAAGCAGCTCTGTTTGAGGAGTGAACTTGTGGCCCAGATCAATCCTGGAAACTCAAATTATGGGTTTGCCATCCATTTCTTTGCCCATTAGGTCATCTTTTCTTTTGGAGAAAATGAGAGATGATCTAAAGAAAAAGAAAGAAAATTTAAGAACTTTCCTCCCCAAGCCCTGTATTAATAGACTTGACATTTCTCTGTTGATTGTCCCAAGGTTGACCCCCTAGAGCTCACGGAAAACTGGACTGCCTGGTCCTCAGAACCACACACGGTGCTCTTTATCTTTTAAGCAGGATGCAAAAGTGTTGCTTAGCAACAGTGATTCTTCCAGCTCTCACCACTGCTGCAGCCCATGGAACTGACAATAGAGTGGAGTTTGAGAGCGAGATCCTCATTTTTCAGCTTCTTTGTTGTGGTGAGGGGGAATAGAGAAAGACAAGGCAAATCAGATGGAGGAATCACAGTCAACAAACAGCACGGTGCAGGAGGCCTTTGGCTGATGGTGGAGAATGGTCGAGTCGTATGCATCCTACACGTGATTAATAAATGCTGGCTGGGAGAATTAAAAGGGAATAATCACAGCACCAGAGGTTAATTAGAGAAAGTAAAGAGGCAGCAGAATGAGGTGGCTGGGCTGTCTGGAAGCTTCTGATCGACGGGGTGTCTAGAGCACTTTTCATCTTCTCTCTGTTTGGGGGAATTTTTGTTTGTTTCTTTTATTTTTTTCCCTTTTGGTCCAGGTTATTGGGGAAGTTTTTGAAGGGAGATAGAAGTGGTTGGAGGGAAGCTTTTAAAGTTTTCCCCAACTTACTTATTGGCAACCCTAAAAGTGGGCAAAGCAGCTTATTCCTGAGTTCTGAGTGTTTAAAAAGATGTTTAGGACAGCAAGTTTGAGTGATGCTCAGGAGTTGGCCTCTTTGTGGCTCCTGTGGACACTGGGAGATGCTCTTCAGCCTTTGAGGCAGTTTTAATGTTAGAAATGCCCTCATTTCCTGGCTCAGATTCTTTCTCGCTCTTTCCATCATTTCACGGAGGTAGGATGGAGGAGCATGTGCTGACCACTCACAGGAGACATTTTAGACCTGAGAGATTACAATCTTTCATATCAAATGCAGTTACAGCCCTTTGTAGAGCGGTTTTCTGAAGTGAATCAGATGGGTTTTTGCAGAGCTGAAGGAAGTCAGAGGATGAAATAAATAAAAGCAGAGAGGAAATTGAAAGGGGTGTGTGTGGGGGAAACATATGTTTTCAGATGATATTTTAAAATAGATGGAGACTTGATGAGACAGAGATGCTGAGGACTGACTCCAGATGGCAGGAATAGCAGTGGCAGGCTGGTGTCAAAGGATAGAACGCAGGCTGGCACCAGACAGGGGAGCAGGCGGTGGGAGCAGGAGAAAGAGGCTTGGGGGGGCAGTGAGTGAGGCCGCCATGCTGGTGGGCAGGGCCCTGGGAGCTTTTGAGCTTGTCTAGAAAGGAATTAGAATGAACTCATGCCCATCACTTACACTTTAATCATTTACTCAGTAAGTTCATGTCTTTTAATAGGCTTTCATCATGTTTATGAAAAAGGGAAACTTCCCTCTGACTTCTTTGCTAAGGCTGTGGTTCTAGGCAAAACAATATTCAACTTGTTCACAGATGAGAGCCCTTGGAGGAAGGGGGCCAGAGGAAGATTCTATCATTTTTTTTTCTGTATACATTCAAATTATGGTGCTACATACTGAAGAACATTTATGCTTTCCTGTAACAGTCTTATAGACTTCTTTAGGACCTGAATTCATCTTCATGGATTGATTGGAAGGAGAAGAATTATTGAGAGAGAGGAAATTGAGGAACAAGAAATGATTCCAGTTCTGGTGTTAAGATGTCCAGAGTGGACTCATTACTAAGAGGGACAGAGAAATCCATCCACAGTCTCTGTGTGGAAAAGAATGTAGTTTTACTTGCATAATAATTATTTCACATTACTGGGTTTCCTGACTGAATTTGGCATTATTATTTCATTCCGTGAGCATTTATTGATGGCCTACTGTGTGCGCAGAAGAGTTCTAGGGCTACAGGGAGGAAAACTGTCATGGTTCTGCCTGTGTCTTTTGTGTAAATGAATGAAACTGTCTCCTTTCATGTCTGTAGTCTGCGTGGGTCCTACTGCCTGCGTCCTGACACTGCTGTAAATCTACACCCAACCCACTGTTTTGCCTCTTTCCAGCTGACCCACGGTTACTGATTTCTGCCTTTCCTAACAACTGTTTATGCTTACAGAATTGTTGGTAGCAGCCCTTAGCTATCAGGGTTACAGAAAACATAAAGATTCAAAAGGAGATTATTGTAAGTGTTCGTTTTATGTAGGGCCGTGAATTAGGATGGCAACCCTTGTCTAGCCCATTAAACAAGAATGTGCATGCAGAAGGTGGCTGCCCCTGTGTCATTAGAGTCTTTTGCAGGGAGCTGTGGCTATTACATCAATAAAAAAGCCTAATGTCTTCATTTACTGCGTGGTTCCTGTCATGTCTCAGGGAAAAGCCAATAATTTCAGTTGTTGCGATGAAAGTCATTGCTTTGGGGAGGGTGGCATTCCAGTGCCGTCGGAAATGGACTGACTCAGCCATGTCTTTTCTGTTTCCATTTCTCTTGGACTTTTCCATTTGTTCCTGTTGCTCTCCATGGAAACCTGTTTGTCAATCTTTTGTTGGTCATGATGTAAGCAGGATAGTACGGGCAGGGCCCCCAAAGCCTGACAATACAAAAAATGACTAGTTTAGCTGAAAAGGAGACAAGCCGATTGCGAGAGGGAACAGAAGGGATGCACCCTGTTGTCAAGTTCATTTTATTTGCTAACAGGCAACTAGTGATTGTGACTTTTATTTGGAAACAGTAAAGAATTGACAGTGTGTGAGCAGAAATTCCCAAAGTTGTGGGAGCTGAGAAGTTAAAACTCTGACAACTGTAGTTAAATGAAATATAAGGTGAGAGAGAGGACTTTCTTGTTTGTAAGAACATCTTGTGGATTATTGCTACTGGGACTGAGCAGGGCAGAGGAGCCGGCAGGGGAGCTAGAATGAAGGAGATGGTAGAGACAAGTCAGTTTCTTCTGTAGAGCACAGGGAACTCTGTTCAATATCCTGTAACACCCTTTAATGAAAAAGACTATGAAAACCAATCTGTGTATGTATATGCATGAACGGGACATTGTGCTGGCCACCAGAAATTGACCCATTGTAACTGATGGTGCTTCATTTAAAAAATAAATATATAAATACATTTTTTTTAAAAGTAGAGACAAGTTAAGGAAAGATAGACCGATGGGATGAAACCAGTCTAAATCTCTTAAAAATATACACTCAAAATCGAGTAGCTCTAAAATCTTGTCTAAATATTCTGTTCTTTACAGACCCTTTAAGAATGTCTGAGTGACTTCTTCAGGTGAATTGAAGGTACTACCCTCAGCAAAACTTTTTGGGACCAGGTGTTCTATGTAGATTGTGTTATGTCCAGCTCAAGCTAAAGCAGTCAGTCTTTTGTCTTCCCAAAGTCCAGGATGCTAACAAGAGGATCGCTTTGACATAGTACATCTTTCTATGGGGGAAAATAAATTGGGTTGCATGTGAGCTCCAACCACCTTGAAGAAAAAAGTGCTGCATCACTGCTGTGGATAATGTTACATTTAGAGTTTTAGAGCCAGAAGATAATCTGGTGGAACCTCTTCACTGCACTGATGAGGGAGCTGCAACCTGCAAGGTTCAATGACTTGTTCAGTCTGGCTACTGGATTAGTAGAGACCAGAAGCCAGGTTTTCTTACTTACATTCCAGTTCTGGCCTCTTTTGTGTAGTACTCTGAGGACTGGTTGGGGAGGAGGCATGAGAAAGCCGAACCCACGTCTTCCTGTCACTTTCTCCAAAAGCTGATGTCCCTGGATTACTCCCGACTGAGACAGACTGAGGCCAACCAGGGGCCAGAGATGAACACCGCCGGCTATCCCTCTGTCTTTGCTTCTCCATTCAATTCAAGGTGACTTAATACGGAAAATGTTCACGATTCAGGAGAAAATTGCCAGTCTGATTTGAGCCATACGTCCCATTCTCAGGTTATGCACTAACTATGATTTGCTTCGAATTTCTTAAGCGCAACAATTTGAACAGCAGTTTAGTGGTTTGGTGTTTAAAAGGTAGAAATTATGTGACTATCATAGTTCATAACACCCTTAACTCAGTGTTTTCCAAACATTTGTTGGTTTAGAATTTAAATGAGTTTCTGCAGCTAAGGGGACTTGTGCTTGGCTTTGACCGCGTCTGCTCATCTGCTTCCTTCACTCTGACCTTGATCACCTTATCCCTCCCTCTACCTACTTTTCTTAGGCTATACTTTCCCCATCTCGATCCACACCTCGGCCAAATGTCTTCTCCTTTTACTGCCCACTTGGTAACTGTGTACTGGGTAGGACATTTGTCTTTCAGGGCAGCGGTCCTGAAATCTTAGGCGACCTAAGAGGAGTCCCTGTTACGCTTAGACCCCACTCTTAGCTCCTGATCCCGCTGGTCTTAGAGGAGGCTTTGGAACCTGTATCTTAGATAAACACTAATATTGACTTTGATGCAGGTGATCCATGAACCACAGTGTTTAATGGTGTCAAATTTTGGATGCACTGATATCAGTCATAGGGACATTGACACTTTGGATGCCTTTACTTAATGGTGAGGAGCTTTTTCTGTGCTATTCCAGCCACTGGTTCTGTCTGTGTGCCCTGGCACTTCACTAGCACTTAAGAATAGTTGCTGGAGAAGAACTCTAGTTTCTCGTACAGTATTGTCACTCTTCCAGTTGATGAATCTGGCTCAGTGTATTTCACTTTCAATACTGTGAGGCTTGGAAGCCAAGAGGTGACCACACCTTGCCAACTGTTGTTAAAAAGGGATCTGGAAAACACATCATGCTACCACCAAAGAATGACATTTTAGAAGAACCAGGCTTTAAGTAATAGCTGACTGCCAGCCTTCTTTAAGACTCTTAAGAGCTCATGAGAACAAATTAATCTGAGTAATGATGCTTAAAGTGTCAAACCACGGATACATAGAGTTTTCTAGGGAAAGCTGGGAATGGAAAATAGTCTTTCACAAAAATGACAAAGTGTTTTCTGTTCTGAGGAAAAAAGTTATCTTTGTACAAAAGAAGGTCAGGGAGAACTTTGGTGTGATTCGTGGAGTATGAAAAACTTCTGCAGTAGAGGCTTAGGAAACTGGTCTAGGACATTTAAAAAAAGATTTTCACAAGATGTGGATAGAATTTATGTATGAAGCAGTAGGTTTTTAAGGAAAAGCTATTTTTTCCCTCTTCTGTTGGGTGAACTTAGATGTATTTGATCAAAATGTGTGGATGCAGGAGCCAACGAAGGTCTGTGTATCTTTCCCCTTTTCTTGACTCTATCAGCTCTCTTTAATCTTGAAGAAAGCACTTGAAACATTTTGACCACGTAGGGTTGCATA